>NC_090992.1:313030-616060 GCF_041146395.1 Eulemur rufifrons | reverse complement strand
AAATCATTAGCCACTGGCAATCAGCTTAACCTCTTCACCCCTTCTCCCCTGCCGGGAGGTTGGGGTGGGGCTGAAAGTTCCAAACTTCGAATTCTTCTGGGTTTTTCTGGTGACCAGTCCTCATCCTGTAGCTACCTGGGGCCTGTGAACCATCATTCAACTCATTAGCATACAAAAAGTTATTGCTTTGGAGATTCCAAGGATTTTAGGAGCATATGCCAGGCAATGAGATGAAGACCAAATGTAGTTGACCCTTGACCAACAGGAAGGTCAGGAGCATTAACCCTCAGAAATCCATGTATAACTTTAGACTCCCCCCAGATTTATAACTGCTAATAGCCTGCTGTTGACCAGGCCATACCCATAACATAAACAGTCAGTTAGTACATATCTGTATGTTATATGTATTAAATACTAGACTCTTACAGTAGAGTAAGCAAGAGAAAAAATGGTCATAAGAAAATCATATGGGAGAGAAAATATATTTACTATTCATTAAATGGAAGTGGATCATCATGAAGATCTTTATCCTCATCATCTTCATGTTGAGTAGGCTGAGGAGGAGGAGGAGGAGGAGGAGGAAAAGGAGGTGTTGATCTTATCGTCTCAAGGTTAGCGGAGGGTTAAGAGGTAGAGGAGGTGGAAGGGAAGGCAGGAGAGGCAGCCACACCTGGTGTACCTTTATGGAAGTGCATCATCATATTTTTCTGACTGTTCTTTTCATTTCTAAAAATGTGTCTGTACAGTACCAATCTTTCTTCCACCATTTGTTCTGGTTTCAGTGTCCATATCATAGCAGGGTCCATGTTGTAAAAGAAGTCAAAAGCAGCCTTGAATAGTTGGTTCCCTTCTGTTAGATTCTCTAGAGTCAATTTGTTTTCTGACCCTGCTTCTTCTTCATCTTCTTCCTCTTGTCTGGCACTGGTTGGAAGAATTCATCCCCATCAAGTCATTTCGGTTCATTCCTCTGGTGTGTCACCTCCCTCCCCCCGCCCATATCCACAATCTTTTTCATGATTTCCTTGATTGGCTCTGTCATAAATTCTGTGAAGTCATGCACAACATCTGAGCAGTTTTCCCCATCAGGAATTTACTGTTTTGGGCTTGACGGCTTTCACAGCTTTTTCTATCACAATGATGGCATTTTCAGTAGCATAATCCTTCCAGATTTAATCATGATCTCTCTGTAGGGCTCCTCTTCATAGCATTGACAGTTCTTTCCACAGAGTACCATGTTTAATGGTCCTTAAGACCTCTGGATGTAGAGGCTGGGTCAGGGATGTTGTGTTTGGGGACAACTGTACCAGTTCAGTGTTTTGGGTGTGTTGAACTTGTGCGGTTCTGAGTGACCAGGGGCATTGTCTTAATACCAAAAGAACTTTCAAAAGGCAGTTCATACTGACAAGGTTCTTCTTGATTTTAGGGACAAATCAATGGAACCAGTCCAGAAAAAGTGTTCTCGTTGTATAACCGAAAGACTGGCAGCTGCTGTCCATCATTTCCTTTCAAGGCTGGGAGTTAGCAGCTAAGAGCAATCCTGATCTTAATCCTAACTTGCAAAAAACCGTAGAATTAGCCTGTCTCCTCCTGCCTTAAATCCTGGTGCTCACTTCTCTTCCTTACTAATAAATGTTCTTTTTGTTTTTGTTTTTGTTTTTTGTTTTTGAGAATAAGGTACTTTTGTCTGCATAAAAACCTGTCCAGGAATACCTTTTCTCATCAGCGATTTTCTTCATGGCATCTGGGAACTTGCCTGCTGCCTCCTGGTCTGCAAAAGCTGGTTCTTTTGTTACCTTGATTTTCTTTTTCTTTTAAGCCAAATTTATTTCTAAAATTATCAAACCATCCTTTGCTGGCATTAAATTCTTCAGCTTTAGATGCTTCACCTTCCTTTTGCTTTAAGTTGTCATGTAATGACTGCTTTTTCTTGAATCATACTAGTTTCTATAGTTAAGCCTTTCTCATAGCAGTGTTGCACCTACATAAAAGCTGCATTTTCAATACAAGATGAAAAGATATTTTTTGCAAAAAGTGCAATATTTTCATGCCAGCTGGTGTAGCTGCAGTTAAGTCTTCACAGATGTCTTTTTTTTACATTGGTCCTTACACTGGATTCGTTTATTCTGAAATGATGGGCAACCACAGCTGCAGACTTCAATCCCTGGTAATATCAAGGAGTTCAGCCTTTTCTTGTAATGTCATGACTTTTCTCTGTTTCTTGTGAGTACTTCCAGCATCATTAGCAGCACCTTTTATGGATCCTATGGTGTTATTCATGTTTTTCAATATTGCACTAAGCATGGTAAAAAAAAAAAAAACACAAGAAACTCAAGAGGTCTCTTTTTACTGCAATATACAATTTACTGGAGAAATAAACTGTTCATGCAGAGATGGTTAGTGTCACATGACATTTGAAGTGCATACTTGCAACACTGTTGCAATAGCAACAGGTGGTGGCTATGAAATTATTATGGTAGTACAGTATTGTACTACAGTTAATTTTATGCAGTTATGGTTCAATACTGCAACTTTACATTTGTTTACATTTCTCTTGGCTGCAGATTGTACCATGTACATCTGTTAAGTGTTTAAGTTTTGATAAATTTTAACTTTTTATAATTTATATATATTTATGGTGGTAAATGATAAAATAAACTAGTATCTACTTTTTTTTTTGAGACAGGGTCTCTCTGTGTTGTTCAGGCTGGTCTCTAACTCCTGGGCTCAAGTGATCTTCCCACCTCAACCTCCCAAGTAGCCAGGATTACAGGCGTGTACACCATGCCTGCCATCTACCTATGTTTTTATGCATATTGACATATCTAACTTTTTCTTTTTTTTTTTTTTTTTTTTTTTGTTGAGACAGAGTCTCACTTTGTTGCCCAGGCTAGAGTGAGTGCCGTGGCGTCAGCTTAGCTCACAGCAACCTCAGACTCCTGGGCTTAAGCGATCCTACTGCCTCAGCCTCCCGAGTAGCTGGGACTACAGGCATGCGCCACCATGCCCGGCTAATTTTTTCTATATAGATTTTTAGTTGTCCATATAATGTCTTTCTATTTTTAGTAGAGACGGGGTCTCGCTCAGGCTGGTCTCGAACTCCTGACCTTGAGCGATCCACCCGCCTCGGCCTCCCAGAGTGCTAGGATTACAGGCGTGAGCCACCGCGCCCGGCCTTAACTTTTTCTTAATTTTTTTGATTTTTCTAAGCTATACAGTTCATCTGTGAGTTTTTTCAAACTCTCACAAATCTACAAAAACTTTTCCAATATATTTATTGAAAAACATCCACATATATGTGGACCTGGGCAGTTCAAACTCGTATTGTTCAATGGTTGACTGTATATATGTCACAGTATCACAAATGTATATATCCTTGTCAAAATTATATGTTCATAATTAAGTTGGTAAATAGAAAAGTGTTATATTTTTGGCAAGAGGTGAATAAGAAGTATTAGAGTACCATTTTATAAAAAACAATTATAAAGTTCAGGTATCCATGGAAAATCTTTGCAGTGTCTCTTTCTGGGCTTTCTCTTTGCCACTCGCTTCCGCCCTGTTTCTCAGTATCGTTTCTCGCAGATTTAGCCGTATGCACCTGCTGTGTGTCCCAGCCTTCTCGTCACGCCGCCTCTAGCAGGATCGTCCATTGTTTCTCTCCCACTTTCACCAGAAATCTGATCTTACCTACTTCAGTGTCATGTTCCTATGTCCTGCCCACTGTGGAGCCCCTGCCACGCAGTCCCCACAGGCGCCCTCCTCTCCTCCCCAGCACTTGGTTCCTGCTTCACTGTCACATGTTTTTTTAATAGCTGGGTGTGTTTATTTTGATCTCCCTCACGAAAGAGTGTTAGCTCTGTTGTCTTTGTTTCCTTAGCGTCTGTCCTGGACACTTACTCAGGTTGGTTGTTCATTAACTTGGCAAAGGAATATCATTTGAGAATGCCAAGTCTGGATTTATCCAGGAGCAAGCTTCTATTTTTGTATTTTATTGTAGTACCTTATCCTGATTGTAGTAACAGTAAAAGTTAGAGGAAAGGCTGTTGGATCTGAGTGTTTCAAACTGCAGTTTTAATCTCAGTCTTTCTGCTGCTACTGCAGTTGGCTGGTGGTGAATAAACCTTTTCCTTTGCAGATGGAAGGAGAGTTGAAGGACTGAGCGTAGGGCCGCTGTGTTTCTGATAGTTGCGCTCTGTACTTAATGGTTATTTTTGGTCTTGTGTGGAAACCACGTGCCAAGGACACAGCTGCGGACCTGGTGGGCCCTTTCTTCAGGATGTCCATAGGAGTTAAAATATTACTTTTCACTATATCTTAAATGTTTTTGTTATAAAAGTATCATTTTGATAAATGCTTGTGATAAAAATTCAAACAATATAAAGATACACAGGGCAAAAAGTAGAAGTCCTTCTTCATACTCTTAATTCTATTCCTACTTCCTCACAGAAATCTTCATGATAAAGAACTTGAGGGTTTTTTTATTTTTTTACATTTTCACTTGGCTGTAGATCTGAATTTTTAGAAACGTAATTGAGATATAATATGTGTCTGTATGGGGACCTTTGTTTCATTTACCAGTGTGTCCTGGAAACCACGTCAGTGCGTGTGGACTTGTCCCCTTTTACCTGCTCGAGTCATGCTCTGGATATATGTCTTGGTGAAATAAAGAGATCCCCAGCCTGGGCAGCATAGCAAGGCCACCTCTCTACAAAAAAATGTAAAAATAAGCTGGATGAGGTGGTGCCCGCTGTAGTCATAGCTACTTGCGGGGCTGCGGCAAGTGGATCGCTTGAGCCCAGGGGTTGGAGGCTGCAGTGAGCTGTGCTGACTCCACTGCACTCCAGCCTGGGCAACAGAGGCAGACCCTGTCTAAACAAAAAGAAAAATCTAGTGCACATAGGCAGCAAGGTACTTCGTGATCTCAAGTGATAGCTCCTACTGATGCCTAATGTACTGAGGTAGTTGGCGTGGAATCTTATCATTGACTTGTTCGTGTGAGATATTTATATCTTTCAAGGTAAAAAACATTTTCTTCTAATTGCCTGGCACTTAGTTGACAGTAAATTCACCAAATGAATGAATGATCAAAATACTGGTGAAAGTTAAGTTCTGGATTAAAGACTACAAAGTCTTGGTAATAAATACAAAGTCTCTATGATGATTTCTATGAGATGTCTCAGGATATGTGTTATTAATTAATTATTCATTCTCCTTGATCAGGGATTCTTTGGCAGTAGCTTTTGAATTTTAATTTTTTTTCTTTTTGTTTGATATCTCTTCATTGTAAAATTAGCATTATTTTTGAAAACTTTATTTTCTTATCATGAGATGAATTCTTCTTTTCTTCCCAGCATCCGGTGTTGGATGAACCAATAGCAGAAGCCGTCTGTATCATAGCTGACATGGACAAATGGACTGTTCAAGTGGCCAGTAGCCAGAGACGGGTGACAGACAGTAAACTGGGAAAGGAAGTGTTGGTTTCCAGTCTTGTTTCCAATCTGCTTCATTCCACTCTTCAACTTTACAAGCATAACTTATCTCCAAATTTTGTAAGTATGTGTAAGGGTTGAATTACTTTGAGCACTCTGATGGATGACCAAACTGTTTCATATGTGCCTACATTAAATACTGCTCCTAGTTTCATCACTGTTTCTCTGAAAGAAGGTATTAGGGACTGACTGACTGAGGTGCCCCCTAGACTCATGAGCTGGAGCCCTAACCTTCAGTGTGACAGTTTTTGGAGATGAGGTCTTTGGGAGGTAATTGTGGTTAGATTAGATCTTGAGGATGGGGCCCTCGTGGTGGTATTAGTAGCCAGATAAGATGAGGGAGAGAGAGAAAAATTGTTCTCTTTCCACCGTGTATGAGCACAGGGACAAGGCAGCCATCTGCCAGCTGGGAAGTGAGCTCGCATTAGAGCCCAGCTGCGGCTGCATTGTGATCTTGGACTTCCAGCCTCCAGAACCATGAGAAAATAAACCTGTGTTGTTTAAGCCACACAGTCTGTGATATGTTGTTACGGCTGCCCAAGCGACAACAGAGGGGAACATATACATGTTTATATATTCTGATTTCAGCAGCCAGGATTTTTGATCACGTGCAGTACAGTCATGTGACACCAGGCTTTGGTAGAGTCCAGGGCGTTCTGGACCCTTAACCTGTCGTGTCGTCACTTCACGTGACCCCTCTTTGTAGTAGTGATAACCTCGTACCGAAGACATCATTTCCAACTTTCTAGGTTCTTCCTCTTGTTAAGAGAACTGTAATATAATAGCATAGCTGAAGAGCTCTGTAGGTCAGCGTAACACAAGCCATCTTTGGCACACCTAGAGCTAACATCATGCTCAGCAGTGAAAGACTGACAGCATTTCCCCTAAGACCAAGACCAAGACAGTGATGCTCATTTTCACCACTTCTGTTCAGCACGGTACTGGAAGTCCTGGCCAGAGCAGTTGGGTAAGAAAAAAAATAAAAATCTTCAAAATTGGAAAGGAAGAAGTAAAATCATCTCTGTTTACAGATGACATGATCGTATATGTAGAAAACATAAACATTCTACCAAAAAACTAATAATAGGCAAATTAAACAAATTTTTATTTTATAAAACATGTAAAAATAAGTTGCTTTCATGTACACTAGCAATGAACAATCTGAAAAGAAAATTAAGAAAACAGTTCCACTTACAATAGCATCAGAGAGAATAAATTACTTAGGAATAATACCCAGGAGACAAAAAAGCACTATAAACTGCAAAACATTACTGGAAGGAATTAAAGAAGAACATAAGTAAATGGAAGCACATCCCATGTTCCTGGATTGGAAGACTTAATATTATTAAGATGTCGTTACTCCCTAAAGTGATCTACAGACTCAATGAAATCCCTGTCAAAGTCCCAATGACACTTTTTACAGAAACAGAAAAACTCATTTTAAAATTCATTAGGAATCTCAAGGGACTTCAAAGAGACAAAACAATATTCAAAAAGAACAAAGTTGGAGGACTCACACTTCTGATTTCAAAACTTACTGCAGAACTATAGTAATTGAGACATTATGGTACTGGCACAAGGACAGGCACCTAAACAAATGGAATAGACTGGAGATCTAGAAAAATAAACCCTCACATGTGAAGTTAGTTGATTTTCAACAAGGGTGCTAAGACCATTCAACAGAGAAAGGAATCTTTTCTACAAAAGATGCTGAGAAAACTGTATAGCTACGTGCAAAAGAAGAATGAAGTTGCACCCTTACCTTAATGCTCTGCACAAGTTGAACTCAAAGTGGATCAAAGACCTAAACTTAAGAGCTAAAACTATAAAACTTACAAGGAAACGGGGGGATAATCTTCATGACAGTGTATATAGTAGCGTTGATTCTTGATCACAACAGCACAGATAACAAAAGTAAAAAATAGATAAATTAAACTTTGCCAAAATTTAAAACGTCTATTTATCAGCTGTCAACAGAGTAAAAAGATGACCCACAGAATGGGAGAAAAGAATTGCAAATCGTATATCTGAAAAAGGATTGATACCCAGAGTATATGAAGAACTCCTACCCCTCAACAACAAAAAGTGAACAATTGGATTTAAAAATGGGCAAAGGAGTTGAATAGACATTTCCCCAAAGAAAATACACAGATGGCCAATAAGCACATGAGCACGTATGTTCAGCATCGTTAGTCATTAGGAAAACCACACTGAGATGCCATTTAATACCTGTAAGGATGGCCACAGTCACAAAACCACAGCACGTAGTAAGCGTTGGCCAGGATGTGGAGAAATCACCCTCGTGCACTGTTGGCGGGAACGTAAAATGGTGCAGGAGCTGTAGAAGAGTTCGGCAGTTCCTCAGAAAGCTTAACATAGTATTGCCACGTGATTTAGCAATTCTGCTTCTTCATTTATGCTTAAATTGAAAGCAGGGATTCAAACAGATAATTGTATCCTAATATTCATAGCAGCATTATTCACAATAGCCAAAAATTAGAAATAATTGTGTCTAGCAAATGAATGAATAAACAAAATGTGATATAATACATACAGAGCTATATTTATTCAGCCTTTAAGAGGACTGAAATTCTGATGATGGTACAACGTGAATGAACTTTGAAAACATTGTGACATAACAGGACAAATACTGTATGATTCCACTTACACGCGGTAGAATCAAGTAGGCAAATTCATAGAGACAGAAAGTGAAATAGTAGTTGTTAGTGGCTTGTGGGAAGGAGGGAAGGTGGAGTTATTGGCAGATACAGAGTTTCTGTTTGGGATGATGGAAAAGTGTTCTGGAAGTGGACGGGGTGATGGTTGCACAGTGTTGTGAATGCTCTTAATGCCGCTGAACTGTGTGCATCCAAATGGCTAATACGGTAAATTGTATAGTTTATGTTAAAATTTTCTTCTTGGGTATTTTCAGCCTGAGCAAGCATTATGGAAAAAACATACACCACAAACAATAAGTGAGCCAAGAAATTCATTTGGTTGTATTTTCTCAATAATAAAGTAGGTTTTTATTCAGAGCTGATTTTCATTGGAAAGGAATATACTCTGCAAGAATTTGATGCTTTTAATACTTGACACTCATGTTTTTTCCTCACACATAATATAGCTTCAATTCACATGAAAAATTGCCTATTTTAATAAAGGAAGTTAATTGATAACAAAATACATAATGTTTTAATTTTCAATGTTCCAGCTTAGAGACATCTCTCTTTCAGTAAGGACTGCAGAGCATTCATTCTCTGCGAACTATTTCAAACCGTTTTTTACTCTCCACAGGAGAATACAGCCTTTCCTATCTACATAAATTTGAAATGTACCAACTTAAAAGAATGTTACATTTTTCAAATTTTGGGATAAAAACAAATTGAGGGTTGGGTGTGGCCCATAATCACGCCTGTAGTCGCAGCACTGTGGGAGGCTGAGGCAGGAGGATCACTGGAGCCCAGGAGTTGGAGGCCGCAGTGAGCTGTCGTGAGGCTGCTGCAGCCAGCTGGGCAACAGAACAAGACTCTGTCTCAAAAAAAAAAAAAAAGTTAAAATGGTAAATTTTGTGTTACGTGTATTTTAGCACAATTAAGAAAAAAAGAAAAACACTGTAGAAGCTAATCTTCAATATGAGTCAGAAAAAGGTTTACATTCCTGTACTGCTAAAACTACATACTTCTAAAATGTGCTCCAAATTTTCGTTCATGCTGGAGTAATTAAATAGAATGGACAGAAACGTTTTGCTTTGGAATTTGCCGTGACCCCGAGCTGAGCGTGTTCTGTGCCTGGTTCTTGGCCCCGACTGCAGTGTGTGATGCACCTGGAGGACCGGCTGCAGGAGCTGTACTTCAAGAGCAAGATGCTGTCCGAGTACCTGCGGGGGCAGATGCGTGTGCACGTCAAGGAGCTGGGCGTGGTCCTGGGGTACGTGCCGGTTCTTTTCTGGCCGGGCTGCTTCACTGCTCTGCCTTTCAGCAGGGCCTGCTCCTCGGAGTTGCCTGTCTGTCTTGTAGGTGTCTTTCCCCGTCAGGAGCTGGGAGTGGGGCTCTGTTACCATTTAAGCTGCTGCGTGTGGTATAGAAGCAGATTCTCTGTCGTTTGCTAACCTGAAAGGCATTTTCCTGGTGCCATTACACACAGTATGTTGAGAACAGAGTCAGAAAGAATTAAAATCTAAAGTTTTGTCTTAGAAAAAATAAGTACATGCTCATTTTTATCGATTAAATATGTATTACAAGCATCTGCCCTGCTTTCCAGAGATCTGACTACAGTGACAGAGCTCTGAGTGAGCGGCTGTACATTGTCTGTGTGTGACCACTCCTTTCCTCATCGTCTGTGTGTCCCCATCCCGCTCTGCAGTCACTCCTTGGAAGGAGACGGTCACTACAGGGGGGCTGCCTGGAGGAGGCGTGGGGCTGCTGGGGGCAGTGTGGCTCCGCTGTGTCCTGCCCTGCGGGCACTCTTGCGTGTTCTAAAGCCACTTGTGTGAGTGTGTGTGTGTGTGAGAGTGAGTGAGAGTGTGTGTGTGCATACGTGTGAATGGGTGTGTGAGTGTGCGTGTGTGTGAGTGTGCGTGTGTGAGTGTGTGCGCGCGTGTGAGTGTGCATGAGTGTGTGTGTATGTGTGTGTGCGCGCGTGTGTGTGAGTGTGCATGAGAGTGTGTGCCTGTGTGTGTATGTGAGAGTGTGTGCGTGTGAGAGAGTGAGAGAGAGAATCATTTCTTGAAATGCTAATTGAAGAAACTAAAACAAGCTAGAACTTTTGTCTCATTCAGCTTGTATGACAAGAAAAGGAACCAACATCACTGAGAACCTATTGTATGTCCGAAACCAAATTAAATTTTATTAGTGTTATTAATATTTCTCAGTTCTTACAATCATGCTGCAGCACGTAGGCAGTGTTCCAGGTTTGGGACGGAGGGTTCTGTGAGTTAACATGCCAGAGGCCACACGTTGGTAGGACTGAGTAGGGATCTGGATGACTGTGTCTTCTTGGCTCCAGATCCTGTTTACAGACCATGATACCACGCTGTTGTTGAAGTGCTGATGAAACTTTTGGTTTGAGCAGTACAAAGAGAATTGTTTTCCATTACTTGGGAAATTGGTAACAGGGCATAATCTTTTTTTTTTTCTGGGGAGTGCGGATTGTGTATGTTTAATGCCTTTATTTTTAAAACATTTTTAAACTAGTTTTAAAAATAACGTGCATATAACCAAACTTCACAGTGCATTTTGGCATAATATGAAGAGTAAGTAATTGTATTTCTATCAACTCCAACCCTCACCCAAGCATTGTTAATGGATTGCTTATTCTTTATAGAACTTTTTAAAGGATAATGTAAAAAACATAAGTTGATTTATACTCTGTATGTCATTGTGCAACTTGCCTTTTAATGTATCTTGAATGTTTGTTCATATAAGCATATACTATTCTATCTCATTCTGCTTAGTGGCTGTATAGCATTCCATTATATGTTAGAATTTAGATTATTTTCAGTTTTATGCTATTATAAATCAATCCCAGAATGAATATAAATCTTTGACATTTGTAGGGTAAATTCCTTGAAGTAGAATTTTTGGTTAAAGGGCATGTGTTTTGAATTTTTTATAGATACTTACATCTTGAAACTTAGTACTGAATGCTATCCAGAAAGGACCAGTGTACATTCCTACAAACAGCAAGAAGCACATTCTTCTTACCAAATTTTTAAATATTTGCCAACCTACTAGCTGAAAATGGCATTTGATTTTATTCAAATTTCTCTAATCATGAGTGAGTCTGAGTAACTTTTTCTGTATTTTATTGGCATTTTTTCTTTTCTTTTTCCATAAATTTGTGTAGGATGCATTTACTTCTTCTAGTACATCTTATTGTAGAAACATTGTTATCTAAAACAATCTGTGTGCATACTATTATTCTGTGCTTATACTTACGCTAGATTGTAGTTTTTAGACATTGTGCCTTGCCCCGAATGCATGTTCCATCAACAGGTTAGTGAGATACTTGCCTACAGCCATGGCTCTGTTACCTTTGAGTGAGAGGCTCTGGGTTCTGGCTTTTATTTCCTAAAAGATTTCCAACTTTTGCTGTCATCAACTTTCTTATTAACACTTCCCATTTGGCCAAGATGGCACAGGTCTTAACTGCTGAGGAACAGTGACTGTGAGGGAGCAGTCGTCACCTGTGGGGTTCACGTCCTGGGTACAGAAAGTCTGAACTGAGATTTCTTTTTCCCCCCTTATTTCAGGATTGAATCCAGTGATCTTCCTCTTTTGGCTGCTGTAGCAAGCACTCACTCTCCATATGTTGCTCAGATACTGCTTTAACATGCCTAAAGTGTGTTAAAAATTGGTGGAAGGATAAGTAGAAGCCAAGGAAGCGTGTGCACCATGGATTTATGGAAGTTTTTCCCTGTTGGCCTTCCGTCTGAAGGAGTCCGTTCCCAGGCTCTCCCGCCTTGCATTAGGGAGTCTGCGGACATGAGGTGGTGGCTTCTTTGTGACTGGACTTCTGGGTGGTGTAGAGTTTCACCCAAGTAAAGTTAAAGCAACGTAAGTAATTTTGGGGGGAAACATTTGAAAAAGCCAAAGTGTAACTTACAAATTTCTGCAAAATGAACATTATCAAGGAATTACAATGTTGTCACAATTCATAACAACAGATGTCTCATGATTTATGGCTCAGAAATAGTCATTTTATTAGTTTTTAATTCTTTATTTCTAAGGTACAGAGATATATAAAACCTTGATTATTTGTTATTTTGTTTTACAATTCAAAATAGCTACTTTCTGGTTATTTCACAAAGTATTTTGAACAGCCTGTTAATTATAACAAACTCAGAATAATGAGTGTAAATGTGTGTTATATTATCTACCCAACTGTACATATGTATCTATTTTTTTAAAAAACAGAGGTAGAAATACAAGATTGGTAACATGCCTTTTTAAAAAAATATTTTCCACTATTATTAACTATAGGTAATGTTGAAATGTTACTTTCTGGTGATTTTTTTGTTTCACACACTATAAAATGTAAGTAAAGCCAATCTTTTTTTAAGGCTGAGGAATATAGATTCCAAAAATAAGAATACTACTTTATACCATTTGTTTATAAGTGTGAGCTAATTCATATAAATATTAATATTTACATATTCACTAATTTAATAAATGAAAACTAGAATTTAAAATTACACCAAAGCATTGGCAAAAATAATACTATTTTCTTTAAAAGTGCTCAGGTAGCCAAGGCCCTTGCTTTCAGTATCAGGCCTTCCGAAAACCATAGGAGCTAAATATTTGTTTCACTGCTTAATAATATTCTATTTACACTAATAGAACTTATAACTCTTAAAATTATTCTCTTTTCTCTAAGAGCCCCTCTGTTCTAAAAGCTGGTTTTTTTTCAAAGATTTCCACTTCTCAGTTGTTGACTTTGTGTATAGTGTGGAGTGTTGCTCGTGAGGAAGGCTACATGGAACCAAGCTCCTGCACGTGATGTGAACACAAACGTGGGGAGGCCAAGTTTTCAGTACGCTCTACTACCTCAGTTCACTTGAAAACCACATTATAGTTGATTCTTGGCTTATCTAGTCTAAGGTACTTTGGATGCCAGAAGTAGAGTTGGTTTCTGCTTTCATTGACTATTTTTATCCTAATTAATTGATTAACTAAAAAAACCCACTATTTAATTATTAAATACATTAACTATCTAATACACATCCATTCTTGCTGTTTAAATTTTCAGTAATTAATGGGAAATTTCTGTGGTTTGTTTAGCTTTTGAACTTGAATTTATAACATTGGGTTACATTTTGCCTTGCTCATTATGTGTTCAAGAAATCTCCAACTAGACAAAGAAGAAATAGTTACTTTAATGGAATGTAAACCTGAAATTGGTCTGTTTGGCCCGTGTCCTCTTGGCTGGTCTCGGTTAGTACCTGAGTCTCCCATGGATGACTTGCTGCCAAAGAATGTTTATTTCCTTTGGCTTAATTTTCTATTTTATTCATTAATAAAATTCTTCTGTTGTCTAATTTGAAATACTATGAGTCAGTCTCTTGGGAAGAATTCAGAACATAGAAAAGTTCATATGTGTGCCATTGTACATTATTTTTTGATTATAGCTCAGAATAATATGTATCAGGTAGATAATACCTGTTTCTGGGTGTTTCCTTAATCATCAAACTATTCTCTATCTATTTGAAATGTCTGATAAAATGCCATTTAGAAATTCTAGTCTTCGATAAGTGGATGGCTCATGCTACTGTTATACTTTAAGCTTTGCTGGAAAGGAAAAGGCCCGTAGCTTCCTAAGGAGTCATTAATCCGTACAGGATTCCTGAGTTTTATAATTCCTAACCTTCTGTGATTTCTATTACCTTCATTATAGTCATTCTTTCCTTACACAAAGCCCAAGGAATGAGCTGCTACTTCTTAAAAGTGTGGTCATGATGATGAATATGGAAGGAGTTTTATAGCCTGTTTGAAATAATTTTTTTCAATTTATGGTACAGACAGGTAGGTGTTACATATCAGAAAAACCTGTTTGTTGGAACAGGAAATGAAAAAGGGATCTTTTAAATTATAGAATTAAAACTAATTTTTTCTTGTATATAAACTAATTGGTTTGATTTTAAATATTCCTGGCCTTTATTAATACGTCTTAATTTTGAGTTTGAAAATGTTAAGTGCAATAAAACATACTAGCGCAGATTTCATTTTGTTGGAATTGGCATACTCTGGGGGATGATTACTAAAAACCCAGATTTTACACAATGCCTACTTCTAGTAGATGTCTTATGAGAATGTTCTGCTTTCTCTAAGTTATTTAGATCGTGGATATGTAAAATGTACATACTTATTCCTTGTCTGTATACATTTCTCAAATGTACACCTGTATTATAATAACCTCCCAGTTCTAGGGGAAATTTGTGCAATAAATACACATGTCAATTTGATGGATGATGTTGGTCTTTCTTTCACGCGTTGACAAGGTATATGTGACATTGTGTGTGGACTCTGGTGTCAGACGTCTCACTTGGATTTGTGTCCAAGGTTTGACACTTTCCATATTGGTAATTTAGTAGAATCTACTTCAGGAGTTTGTTGGGAGAATCAAGTGAAATAATGACTATCAAGAAAGTTAGCTAAATGCTGGCACAGCCCAACTGCTCAATAATTTTTGGCTGCTTCTATTACCAGGTGATCTGTCCAGACTTCCTCTTGTGGCCCCCACCTGTTTGGGGAGAATTTTTAACATATGTTCTCATGAATAAAAACATAGTAACAAAAAATACTGTGGTGGCCGGGCGCAGTGGCTCACGCCTGTAATCCCAGCACTCTGGGAGGCCGAGGCGGGTGGATCACTCAAGGTCAGGAGTTTGAGACCAGCCTGAGCAAGAGCGAGACCCCATCTCTACTAAAAAATAGAAAGAAATTAATCAGGCGTGGTGGCACACGCCTGTAGTCCCCGTTACTCAGGAGGCTGAGGCAGGAGGATCTCTTGAGCCCAGGAGTTTGAAGTTGCTGTGAGCTAGGCTGATGTGAGACTCTTGTCTAAATAAATAAATTTAAAAAAAATAAACATTCAAAACTATAGTGGTATCTTCTGATGCCTGACCTAATCCTCACAGTGACAGATTGAAAATGTCCTTAAATGCATTTATGAAAGCAAACTGACCTCAATAAACTAAAACCCAGAAGAACCCATGTAAAGCAGGTAAGCCCATTGTATCCGGTAGAGATTACTATAGACTTTACATTTAAACAAAAAGATGGCCAGTTGTTTCGGTTCTATCCTGGTTTGTTCACTGATTTGCATCTGGCTCTGAGCAGGTCTGTCCTCATCTGCGGCTGGGGCAGCCAGCTCTTCCGTCAGTGCTTAGCGCTTGCTCTGCAGCCGTGGGCCGGCCCTGAGTGGGCTTTCTGGGAAGCTGCCTTCGCAGGCCAGGCTGATTCCGGCAGGCTAAGGGCAAGACTAGACGAGGGGCTCTTCGGAGCATTATTACATGTATTACTCTTACATTTAACTGAAGGAAATAAGTGGTCTGCTTTAAACAGACAGGAAGTATCAAGTATTTGGGAAGCAACCATCAGATAAAGTAGAGGTTTATAGTTGGCAACATTTCTGAGAAGAACGGAGGACTGATTTTGCTAATGAGAAACGGAGATACAGAGAATTTAACGTGATTATCTGAAGTCATACGTCCTTTCCTACGTGGTCCGTCTTGTCTCTCGGACCAGAGTGGTTTCCCAACCGGCCCGTGGTCAGAGATGTGCTGTGAGGATATCCGGGATTTCTTCATTGGTCTTTGCCAACGTGGAAGGGAGGGGCCGGGGGCCGGGGGACAAGTGGGGCCAACCCTGAGCTGAAGGTGCAAGGTGGGGGAGGGCAGATTGTGGCTCTGAGTGGGAAAGGCTCAGCCAGGGGGACAGGGGACAGGAGGGGTGTCGTGCTTCCTGCCCTTGCTCTCTAGAGCTGGCTGTGGGCCAGGCCATGTGTGCTCTAGTTTCAGATTGAGACTTCACTAAAAAAAGAAAATACAAGCAGTCCAACACAGATTTTTAAAAAGTATGTGAAATTGCCACCCATTGTTTGTCAGGAGAACTTTGGTGGGCCTCTTGGTCTTAAGGCATGTGCTCAGGTACCACCTCTCTGAAAGGGGCAGCCTTGCAAAATTAACCGGAAAATACCTAATCCCACAATTTCCGAGTAACAGTTAGTCAGTCCTGAGTTCTCACTAACAGGCACCCTGCAGCAGTTCTGTTCTGCACAACTTCTAAAAAGAGCGGAACAGATAGAAAAGAGAGCTAAACCTCTCTTTCAAGATTGCTTTGAGAATCTGCTTTTGCAGAGTTCCAGAGTGAGCAGGGTGGGAGCCGCAGGCCCCAGCCGAGTCTCCAGGCCCTGCGGCGATCCCCTCTCCGAGGACAGGCGGGAGAGCCAGCCCTCGGCCTCTGACGTCCTGTCCCAGCTTCTGTCGTTGTCTGGCTGCCAGGAGGAAAGCAGGAGATGCCGCAGTTTCTCACAGCAATCGATATTTTTTTTCTGTCACTTTGTCCCCATAAAAACCGACCAGCCTCTTGGCCTCTGTGTGTGGCGCCTCCCTGCTCCTTCGAGTGCCTGGCCACACAGCTCCCCTCTCTCTTTTTCCGGCCCTATTAACACCTAGGAAAAGTAAATAAACTGCTTCTTCCTAACCTAGACTTTGTCTGGAGAAATCTTTCTCAAAACCCGTGTGCGCTAACTGTCCCCCAGGGAACCAGGAGACTAGGTCCCCTTCTCACCTTGCTTTTCGAAGGAACCTCCGGCGCCCACAGGTGGGGAACCTGCAGCCTCTGGGCCACACGTGGCCCTGCAGATCCCCAAGTGCAGCCCCTCGACCGGACCCAAACTGCACAGAACAAACCCCTCAACACCGCGACCCTGTCTGATGTGACCTCCCGTGGACAAACCTGTCTCGTCTCTAAGGTGAGTGTGCAGTTGAGGCTCGAGCCTCCCTCCGTTCCAAGTGACTGTCTTAATGTAAGGATGGTCTTAAAAACATGCCCTTGTATTCACATCAGTGCTTACACTCCGATTACTAGTAAAGGCAGTTAGTCCTTTCCTAAACTGTCTCACGGGGGAAGAAAAAAACTGTTGACGAAATGTGTTCATACGAAGAAGGTATCATTTCCTCAGACTTGCGCTACCCCTCTCGTGAGGCGTGGGCGGGCCCTCAACACCTTCCTTCACTGCAGTGCAGGGGCTGGAGCTAAAACGGATCGGATCAGTCCGGAACCTGAGTGAGTTTTCAGTGGTTCTCAGACCTGGTTGCGTTTAGAAACACCTGCATAGCTTTTGAAAATATGAATTCCTAGACCCCAAGCCAAGATTCTGATTCAGTGATAACAACTGACCTTACTTAGAGCCAGAAAATGCTCTTATTTTTCTACTACTGGTGACTAAATCTCCAACCTTCCCCAAGTGTCAATTCCTTACTTCCTTCCAAGTGCTGTTTACCCCCACGCTTTTTTTTGGTTTGCAGTTAATTCTGGAAAGATGGCCAGATGATTATGTCTGCTTAACAAGCATTCAGTTTTGCCTAATGCGACAGGTATCTAGCCAGACATGCTTTTCGCCACTGGAGAACAACCAAGTGCTATCTTTCTGATAGCAAAGTCAGAGTAAGTCAGTCCTTAGATAGTTCCATTTGTCATTCAGCAAGTATTTATTGAGCGCCTATTATGTGCTAGGCATCTGTTTGGGTGCCAGGGATATGGCAGTAAATGACACAAACATTGTTTTGTTCTCATGGAGTTTACATATTTTCCCTCTGGTGGAGGAGATAGACCAAAAAAATTTATATATGCATATATAGATTTACTTACATGTAATGTGCCGTCATGTAGTAGTATAACAAAAACAAGGAGCTAAACTAATTATTTAAAATATATAACCATGTTTTTATTTTCCCACAATTTAATAAATTACTTGCATTCAAGCCATTAATTTTTTTCTTTCAGATACAAGTTAATGCTGGTAGCTGTTAGAACTTTTACTGCCTCTCCTTACTTTTGTTCCAGACACAACAGCATTACACAAGATAGTAAAGGACAAAATAGATTTTGAAAATGTATAGTCACATGGATATTAATGTACTGTTTTTACTGTTGCTGTCTCATGATAAAGCCTAATTAAGTTACTTTTGTAGGCTGGGCATGGTGGCTCACACCTGTAATCCTAGCACTCTGGGTGGCCGAGGTGGGAGGATCACTTGAGGTCAGGAGTTCGTCTGCACTAAAAATAGAAAGAAATTAGCCAGACAACTAAAAATAGAAGAAATGAGCTGGGCGTGGTGGCCCATGCCTGTAGTCCCAGCTACTCGGGAGGCTGAGGCAGGAGGATTGCTTGAGCCCAGAGCATTGAGGTTGTTGTGAGCTAGGCTGACGCCACGGCACTCTAGCCTGGGCAACAGAGTGACACTGTCTCAAAAAAAAAAAAAAAAAAGTTACTTTTGTATACTTCATTTTCTCTTGTGAAATAGTCAAGACATAGATCTTTTTTGGCGGGTTGTGGTGGGGGATGAGACAGGGTCTTACTCTATTGCCTGGGCTAGAGTGCAGTGGCACGGTCATAGCTCACGGTAACCTCAGCCTCCTGAGCAGCTGGGGCTACAGGTGTGCACCACCACCCAGCTAATTTTTTGTAGAGACAGAGGTCTCGCTGTGTTGAGGCTGGTCTCAAGCTCCTGGGATCAAGTGATTCTCCTGCCTCGGGCTCCCAGAGCGCTAGGAATACATGGGTGAGCCACCACACCTGGCCCCCCATGTAATCTTAGTACTGTCCAAACCACAAGGGGTTTTGGTCTAGGTCTGTTTGTTATCGCACAAAGATGTAATTATTGAGGATTGTCAAGGAAGAAAGGAATTTTTAATACAACAGACATCAGGAGAACTGGAGCAGCTCTCTGAAATCCATGTGTCTAACTAAAGGAGATCCTGGGGTTTTAGAGGAAGAACCACGGGCCTTGGGGCAGGTCATGGTGTAACTATTAGGTTATTAAGTATGAAATGTCAGATTTCCTTAGGTGCTAAGTTTGACAGTTGGTATTGCTGACATTTCACTTTGATTCTTGTTTTATTTCTGTTGTAAAGGTACATCCTCATTCTTTCAAACACACAGGTTGGCTTGTGATAATCTTTCAAAAAAATTTTAGAGCAATTTTTGTAAAACCATGGATAAGTCACAAATTCAAGTTATTTTCTTTTTTTTCATTTTAGTATTTTTTAATGAAAGTTGTACATAAGATTATTTTATTCCTGCATCTACTCAATTGTTTCTTCCTTGTACTTGCCCTTTTCCTTTCCTACTTGGTGGACTTGGCTTTCCATTCAAGGATCTTTCTGTGGTCTTTGCCCAGGTTAAGCCTAGTAATAACCACCTTGCTGGGGTGAGTGCCCACGTGGGCAGTGGTGCCATTGGCCTCTTCCTGCCGCACCTGTTCAATGCAGATGACATATTTCTTCCTGTAAACCTGACTGCTTTGCAAGTTTGCTGACCTTTATATTGTCCCAGAACCATCTCCCTGCAAATGTGGGAAGGTGCATCGAAATGCCTTTTGTGGTTCTTGCTTTGCTCACAAGTCACAAAGGGATTGAACTTCGTTTTGGCTGCTGCCGCTTCAGCGATGGCTGCAAAAGGGAAGAGTCATTTTCTAATGAGTTCCATCATGGAACCAAGGCAACGTGGACAGCTTGAAATACCAACAAAGTGTTTGGAAAGGATGTGGCTAATGAACACACAGCATGTGGATGGTTTGAGAAGTTCCGTTCTGGTAATTTTAATCTTAAAAATGAGCCAGGCGGGCAACCTGAGACCAAGGTGGATAATGAGCTGAAAGCTATAGTGGAATCAAATCCATCTCAACCTAAACATGAATTAGCAGCAAGGTTTGGCATTACTATTCCAACAATATTGGACCATTTGAAACAAACGGGCAAGGTAAAGAAGCTGGATAGATGGCTACTGCATGAATTAAACGAGCGTCAGAAGAGAAATTGTCTCGAAGCTTGCCTTTCTTTGCTGTCATAACATAAAGGTGAGCCATTTCTACACCATGTTATTATCTGTGATGACAAATGGATTCCTTTAGACAATTGAAAGCATTCAGCACAAAGGTGAAGTACTCAAACATAGTCTAAACCTGAATTAAAAAAAAAGCTAATGGTGTCTGTTTGGTGGTCTAGCACTGGTATTATCCACTACAGCTTCATGAAACCTGGCCAATTACAGATGTCTACTGCAACCAATTGGATGAACGGTGAGGACACTTGCGATTAAGCAGCCAAGACTGGTCAACAGAGACAGGCCAATCCTCTTGCAAGACAGTGCTGGATCACATGTACAAACTACAGAGGCTGGACAGAGAAACTCTCTGTCATCCACTGTATTCACCAGACCTTGCACCAACTGACTACGACTTCTTCCAGGCTTTGGACCACTTCTTGCAAGGAAAAATATTCAATTCTCGACAAGCTGTGGAAAATGTCTTTAGCAATTTCATCGCCACTGGCTCTTCAGACTTCTCCGCTGCTGGCATATGAAAGCTACGTTTAAGATGCACAACTGTGTCAGTTGTTCAGGCACATACTTTGATTAATTGTACTTCTTGAGATGCTTTTGTTTTGAAATCGGACATTTCATACTTAATGACCTAATTTTTGGGGGGGGGGGAGTGCACTGGGGCAGGTCATGTGTTTTGGGGCTGATGGTGGGAGATGGTGATTCTTGGCTTCAGGAATCTTGCCCAGGGGCCTTAAGTCCTTTGTCTTTCAGCAAATCTACCATTTCTGGGAAATAGCTCAGAAAGTCAAGTAGTTAAGGGAGAGGATTAGAGGTCATTGACATTTGTTTAATGGGGGGCTGGTTATATTGTAAGCGAATCCCTAAGCAATAGGCCCTTTACTGCTGCCATTTTACAGATAGGGAAACTTAAGTTCAGTAATATTAAATAACTTCCCCAGGTCACTTAACTAGAAGTGGTCTATTAAAGACAAGTTCAGGTCTGTTTGCCACTCAAGTCCAAGTTCACGGTGATTATGCTTTGGTTCCTTTTCTCTCTTTCAAAATACTGATGTCACTCTGGACATTGAAACTTAAAGAATTGAAAGGTAACCTTTTTCTGTGATCCTCAGCAGACGTTTAAGAGGCAATGTCTACACACACACACACACACACACACACACAATGGGGCGGAAAATGGGTCTGTAACGCCTTGTGATTTTTTTTCCACAACTTATTTCTAGAATGGGTGAGCCACAATTTCCCTGGTAAGATTGTTGCCCTATACTTGAAAAAGAGATGTCCTAACAGTATGTTGTAAACTGCAAGTTTGGGCAATCCCCAGGACTAACGGAAAACACAGCCCATATTGACATCAGCCATCATTACAAGGCCCGAGAGGCGGTAAATGTACCTCCCAAGGTAAATAAACAAGGCGAAATTGGCTTTATTCGGTCTGCCGGGAAGCAGACCAGAGTGTAAGAACCAGCGCGACAGCGGCCGCTTCTCGAGTCCGCGGCCCGAGGGCGGACGCCGGGCGGGACGGCTGACCCGGCGCCGGCTACCGAACCCGGCGCCGACTCGGCTCCGCGACAGGCGGTACCGGCGCTGCCCGTCCGGCTTCGCTCCTGAAGCTTTGCTTTCTCTGCCGCGGTGTCCGCACGTCGTCGTGAACGAAGCAAGCATTTCTCTCGCGCAGCTTTCACGGGAGATTTCGTCTTATTAAAGTAGATGCAGGGAAGAGTGTGCGTCCACTTCCTCGTTTGCCGACTGGCGGCTGCAACTTCCGCACGTTCTCGGAGACGCAGCGCAAACCGGCTCGGCCACGCCCGGGACTTCCGGATGGCGCCCGGGGCTCTGCCCCGCAGAGCAAGGTTTGCTCGGCCCTCGCAGCGCGCTTCCGTTCCCTCCGGCGGAAGCTGGGGAGGCCGGAGCCACAACTAAGGCGGCTCCCGGGACGAGTTCACGTGAGGTCTCGCGACGTGTGTTCAAATCTCACACAGGGCTGGAAAAAGGCCTAACGACACCACCCCAGTTCTTACGTCACCGCGGAGTCACGCCCTTGGGCGGTCGTTAGCCTGCGCGTGCGTGCTGCGTGTGCGTGCCGCGCGTGCGCACTCGCTGCCCCCGCCCCCGCGCGGGCTTCTCTCCGGCCAGTCGCGCGTGGGCTGAGGCCCCGGGCGGGCGTTGCGAAGGGTTGTTTGCCCGAGTTCCGGCCCCTCAACGGCCCCGAGTTCCCTCCCTGGGAGGGGGCGCACCCCCGACCGGGGGCGAATGAGCGGTCGCGTGGGCTGCTGAGAGCGGGCTGGGGACCGCCCGCACCGCGGCCATGAACTCGCCCGTGGAGCCCGGCGCCAGGCAGGCGCTGAGGAAGAAGCCGCCCGAGCGGACCCCCGAGGTAAGGCCACTTGGCCCCGGCGCGCCTCCCAGCACAGCGGTCGGCGTCCCCCCGGCGTCCCCTCGGCGTCCCGAGACCCGCGGCGCCTGTCCCGGTGCCGGAGCCCCGCACCTGCTGCGGGTGTCTGCTCCTGGTCTCCGGGCCTGACTCAGGCCCGTGCTGCGGGCGGGGTGGCGACCGCCTTTCCTGCCGGCGGCGCGGTCCTCCCCGCACGCCCGCCTGCGCCGGGCACTTCCTGGTGTCGTTCCGGGAGGCGCCGCCGCCACACCGTGTTTCTGAGTCGGGCGAAGCGTGGCCCTCGGTGGCGTCGCCCGCGGCCGAGCGGCCCGTGGAAAACCGGGCAGGGACGGGGAGGGGGCGGTGGCGGCGGCGTCGCTGAGAAACTGCGAGCGTCCCTGAAACGGCGCGCAACTGCCGCGAAAAGATGAGGTTTCAAACTGTGTGCAGCCGGATGACGGATTCCGCGGCGGGTGTTTAAAGATGTAGGTGCTTTTTCAGACCGTCAGGGCGACATTTATAACATTTTGTGCTCGGAGCTGGAGTTGCTCTGTCGGGTTAGCAGTCATGGGGATCGGCTTAACGGGTTTTCATCTGACTTGAAAGCTCGTTTCCTGGCGTATAACTGAAGCTCGTAGCGTGTCCTGTGGGTATGCTTAGATTGGGGAAGGTTTCCCTGATTTGGAGAAGTTTCTTTAATAATCGCTAAGTTTCCTAAACCAAAAAACAAACTGACAGCGACCTGAATGGATTGTTAGATTGTCTTGTTTATAATTGTAGTAAATGAAATGCTTCTGTTAATTCTTCCCATTTCACTTTTGAGTTTTTCAGACTTAAGTGTGTCGCATAGTAGGTCTGAGTAACTTCGGGCTGCCCGTTTGGGACGTGACGATTGAAACTGTGATCGAAGCCATGATAAATCCATGTTGTTACTGGAGATCCTGGTCTTTGCGTAGGAACCAGGCAAATTCTCCCACTTTCCAGAGTCCCCTTTTTGAGAGCCGCGTTTATATCCCCAGGTGTCCTCAATTCCCCGTGATGCTTATTGGCACCGTGTGAGCTAATTGGAAGCATTCACTCTGAGCGCACGAATTCTCCCATGGCTTTTAAAGTGTGAGAAAATCCTGTGCAAGGCTGACAACGTGTAGTGTGTGTTTTACTTTTCAACATTACTTAAAGAAGGCTCCACTTAACGTTCTAATTCTCTCCTGGTTCCTCCGCATCTGCAGTTATATCCTCCACGGAAGTCTTGAACTCCTCAGTTATCCGTGAGAGTTGGAATCCATTTCTTTCAAATTCCTGTGTTGTTGATATTTGACCTCTATCCATGATTCATGAATGTTCTTAATGGCAGCTAGAATGATGAATCCTTTCCAGAGGGTTTTCAATTTATTGATACTTTGCCCAGAGCATCAGAGGAATCACTAGCTATGGCAATTATTGCCTGACAAAATGTATTTTTTAAGACCTGAAGGTTGAAGTTACTCCTTGATCCATGGGCTGCGGCATGGATGTTTTAGCAGGTGTGAAAAGAAGATAAATCTGCGCATTTCCATCAGAGCTGTTGGGTGACGAGGTGCATTGTCCATGAGCAGTAATTGTAAAAAGAATCTCTCTTTTTTTTGGGGGGGGGGAAGAGTAGATCTTAACAGTGGGCTTAAAACACATTCAGTAAACCATGCTGTAAACAGATAAACTGCCATCCAGGCTTTGCTGGTTCATTTACAGAGCACAGCAGAGCAGGTTTAGTATCATTCTTAAGGGCCCTGTGCTTTCCAGAATGGTAAAGGAGCATTGGCTTCAGCTTCAAGTCACCAGCTCCATTGGCCCTTAACATGACAGTCAGCCTGTCCTTTGAAGCTTTGAAGCTAGGCATTTACTTCCCTCTAGCTATGAAAATCCTGGAGGGCATCTTCTTTCTATATAAGGCTAATTTTTCTACTTTGAAACTCCATTGTTTAGTGTAGATAGGTCTTACGGGTAACTTGCTGTTTCACCTTGAACTTTCATATCATGGAGATGTCTTCTTTCCTTAAACCTCATGAACCAGCCTCTCCTAGCTTTCAGCTTCTCTCTCGCAGCTTTCTCATTTCTCTGAGCCTCCGTAGGATTGAAGAGAGTTAGGCCATTCCTGTAGATTAGGCTTTGGCTTAAAGGGAGTGTTGTGGCTGGTTTGGTCTTCTATTCAGCACTCAGATTTTCCCCATAGCAGCAGTAACCCTTCAGCTTTCTTATCATTTGTATGTTCAATGGAGTAGCGCTTTAATTTCCTCCAAGAAATTTTCGTAGGTATTCACAACCTGGCTGTTTGGTGCAAGAGGCCCACCTTTTGCCTTTGCGGCTTTTGACTTGCCTTCCTCACTAAGTGTAATCATTTCTAGTTTGTGATTTTAAAGTGAGAGAAGTGTGACTCTTCCTTGCACTTGAACACTTAGAGGCCATCGCAGGATTATTAATTGGCCCAATGTCCATATTGCAGTGTCTCGGGGAATAGGGAGGCCTGAGGAGAGGGAGAGACGGAGGCGCAGCCCGTGCAGCAGTCAGAACACACGACAGTCACCAGTAACAAGGACATGGTTCTTGTGGTGCCAGTTACCACGGTAACATAAAAGATCACTGATCACAGGTTACCCTGCAAATATAATAATGAAAATGTTTGAAGTATTGTGAGAATTACCAAAATGTGACACATAGATGCTCTTGGAAAAATGGTGCCAATAGACTTGCTTGATGCAGGGTTGCCACAAACCTCCAGTTTGTCAAAAACTCAATATTTGTGAATCTCAATAAAAATGAGATATGCCTGTACTTATTTTGTGTCATTATGCCAAAATTACTTACAGAAGCCACAGTGAAAATTGAGACTGTTTGTCAGTTCAGTTCATATTCAACATCATTTTTTCTCCCTTCTTTTTTTACTTCAGAGTGAGCTCCGTTTATTTCTCTTGTGGTTTATTTCCCTCTCTGTGCTTAACACCATGTTTTGTACATATTAAGTGATCAGTAAATGTCTTATAAAAGCGCAATTTGGGAGTGTGTTTTGTAAAGTCTTCATGTATTTAAAACATAATACTTTCTATTCATTAGAAAGGCAGACTTTATATCTTGGGCAGTCTTATTCATCAGACTGTTACAGGCTGATACCTCCGAGGACTATATATTTCAACTTACCCCCTTTTATGTGTTTCAGATCCATATATCATATATCTAACAATCACATTGTCCTCCAGGTTCAAGACCAGCCTGAGCAAGAGTGAGACCCCCTCTCTACTAAAAATAGGAAAATTAGCTGGGCGTGGTGGCATGCGCTTGTGGTCCCAGCTACTCAAGAGGCTGAGGCAGGATGACTGCTTGAGCCCAGGAATTTGACGTTACAGTGAGCTATGATGACACCACTGGACTCTAGCCAGGGTGACAGAGTGAGACTTTGTCTCAAAAAAAAAAAAAAAAAGAATTGTCCTCCAGGTTCTTCAATCACTTATCGTAAATTGAAAGCCATCATTATTCCCCCTCCTTGATATTGTCTTGGTGGCTAGTGCAGTTGCTTTCTCCAGGAGTTTGTGGGTTTTTACTCTTTTTTGTTTGCTTGGTTATTTTTAAGAGACAGAGTCTTGCTTGGTTGTCTAGGTTGGACTCCCAACTCCTGGGCTCAAGCAATCCTCTTGCCTCAGCCTCTCTAGTAGCTGGGGCCACAAGTGTGTGTCACTGTACCCAGCTTTGTGTTTTTACTCTTGGTTCCTCCTGGTATCTCCATCTTTATATCCAACTGGCCACTAAACCTGTTGATTTTACCTCCTGATTCTTTGTCTCTTCCTGACCAGTTCTGCTATTTTAGTTTAGGACCTTTTATTATTTCTACCCCTGGATTTTTTCTTGAGTCATTTTATTTGTAGTCATGTTGCTGTAGAGTTATCTTTTTAATTACTCAGATCTGATCATATTCTACCCTTGCTCAGAATTTATTTCCCACTGCTTAGATAGAGATTAGTAATATAAGTTACATCTAAATAATTTGGGGGAATTAAAAGAGAAGCTGTTAATATTTATGCCAGAATAACATATTATAGAGGGACTATCCTAGGTGAACTGAGATTTATGATTGCCTTGCCCAGATGATAACATTAATTTACCCATTCATTTAACAAGTAATATGTCTGCCATGATACTGTTAATAACAGCCAAGGTTGTAGTGAGGAACTGGACATGATCCCTGTTGTTCAGCGATTTGGGAGACAGATATGAAAACATAAATGTAGTAAAATGTTAAGGTTTCTGATAAAAGTGTGAATAGGGCTTTGGACCTGCAAGGTGGGGAAAGGAAAGGCTTCTTGGAGTCGCATGGAATTCAGTCTTAAAAGTCACAAATTGATGTCTGGATGTTACACAGAAGGGAGGTCATTCCAAGCTGAGAGAAGCAGAAGCAAAGGCGCTGGTGGTTGTGAGCCGGGTACATTTGTCGAGCAAGAAGCTGATTGGTAAATCTGGAGCTGGCATTCCTGATGGAACTGCTGTCGCCCTAAAAGTGGCAAAAATTAGTTTTTAGGGGGTGTGAAAAAATCGCAGTAGCTATTACGATGGTTTGTGGTCCTCCAAAACTCAACCTGAACTGACAGAATCTTACTTCTTAGTTTTTAATTGGGGGGTAAGGCAGCAATTAGGAAAAATTGTCCACAAGGTTCTTTGGGAGGGAGTGAGAATGAAAAAAAAGGTTGCAAAACACTTTGGGGTGTGTTTTTGGGATGTTTGGGGTGGTGGCACGTGATGTTGGAGATTGAATGACGAAGCTGGATGTAGTAGCAGGGTTGGATCATTTAAGGGATTTGGACGCCATCTTGTAAGTAAAGCAGAACCATTGGAGGTTTTAAAACCTGTAAATAAGATCAGTTTTATAAAGATAACTATGTGAGCATTTTGAAGATGATAGGTGGGGTAAACACACATTTTGTTTGGACCATGGATACTTTTCCATGTGAAAAATAAGACTATTGATGCTTGTATTAAGATAGTAGGGAAACCAGGAGATACGGTTTTGGTTATAAGAAGCAAACAGAGTGGTCCGGGTGTGAGGTCAGGTGGCAGCAGGAGATGGGATAGTGAGACATGCAGGAGATGGAATCGATCCAACATGTTCATTGATTGGAGAGGGAATGTCTGTCCCCCACCAGACATTTTTTTTTTAACTTTGACTGTAAAACACATCCAGTAAAGTCCACATACCCTAAGTATGTAGCCAGAATAAATTTTACAAGCATATTTATGTATATCACAATATATTATATAGATATACAGTTTTACCAGCACTGCAGAAACTCCCCCTTTCCTCTTCCCAGTCAATATACTTTCCCAAAGGAAACCGCTGTTTTGCTTCTATCAACATATGTTTGTTCTTCCTGCTTTTGAACAACTTTTGAGTGGAATCATGTGTGTGTATTCTTGTTTTGTATTGTTTTTTTAAAGAGACAGGCTCTCTTTAAAAAGCTATGTTGCCTAGGCTGGCCTCAAGCTCCTGGGCTCCAGCAATCCTCACCTTTAGCCTCTCAAGTAGCTGGGACTACAGGTGTGTACCACCGACTCTTGTTCATCATTTCTGGCAGCCAAGGGGACCATGAAGTAGCCTTGGTTCTTTGCATTTTGCCCCTGGACTGGCCTTTGAACCTCCTCTCTTGGGTTTTTCCTTGATATTCACCTGCCTATCCTTTATATCCTGACTCACCTGTTTGCCTGCCCTTTTGTATTATCTACCTCACTCTGTCCAAACCTATTCTTGGAATTATTGTCTCTCAGCCCCAGGTGCTGCAGTTGGCCAAGATGCACCATCCTTAAGTTCCTTGAGCCTCTGCAGTAGCACCAGAGCAGGTCTGGCAGAATCTTCCTGTCTTTTACTTGTTGGGAACAGGCTTGGACTGGGTCAAGAATAAAGCAGACGTTAGATGGTTTCTACGTTTCTGATTTGGGTAACTCTATGTATAATAGTGCATTATTAAGGAGCAGGATGGGGAGAGGAGAAATCGGTTTTAGAACGGGTTTGAGACCTCCTACGGGAGATAACAGAGATGTTCAGTAATTATTTGGAGCTTCAGATCAAACCAGGCTGAGTCTGAATTGGTCTGAAAGTCTGCAGCATACGGGTCATAGGTAAAGTCATGGGATTGGTGGGAATGCCCAGGGGAAGATTGAGAGTGAGAATAGAAGGGGATCAAGGACAGACTCTCTGGGTACTCTAATATTAAAGGTTTGGGGGAATGAAAAGACATGGTTATGGGGTAGGAGAGAGCAGAAGAGTGCTGTTACAGGAGGGCGTTTCAGAAAGAAATCACTAATGTCAGATATTGGAGAGAGTTCAAGAAAAGTGAGGACTGATACATTCTTTGGATTGCTTCTGTCGGAATTGCAGTGGACTGAGTAAGAAAGCCTGACTACAGTGGATTAAAGAGAAAATAAAACACAAGAAGGTGAGGGCAACAAGTGTACTGTTTATGAATTTTATTCTGTTAGGAAGGGGACAGATACAAGGTCCTCTGTGATCTTCTGTCTGTAACTTTAGCCTTATCATCCCCCACCCACGTATATTTTAACCGCTTGTAAATATCCTAACACTGCTTCTCAACTGAAGACATATGTATTTCTCAACCTGGGGAGTTTTTTGTTTGCTTTTTAATACCCAGGCCCACTTCTTAAATTAGAACCTTCTAGAATGGAGTATAGACGTTGGTATTTAAGGAGAACTCCTCAAGTAATTCTGATACATGGTCAGAGGTGAGAAGCATTGTCTTTTGTGGCGCATTCTCTCTCACCTTTCTGCTTTGCATAGGATGGGAACAGTATGGAGTAGTGTGATTGCCCCGGAACTTTGCATCTGAATAAGCCGGTTTCCTAAATCTGAGCTCCAGTACTGAGAATTTGAGTTTGAGTGTCCCTACGCAGGTTACCTAACTTCTCTAAAACTGAGTATCTTTTTGGAATTCTTGTGTGGACTAATGAGATAATATATGTAAAATATTTAACAAAGTACCTTTAATGAACACTGAGTAAATGGTAGCCATGTGTTGGCTTGCTCTTCCCTCTGTCTGGAAATCCATTCTCTGGCTTGGCAAGTTCTGACTCCTCACTGCGGTCGCATCTCTCGTGCCTACCTGGGGAATCGTGCATCCCTCCTTCCTCACTTTTCCACTCCTCTGTGTTCCCAGGATACTTTGTGCCTTCTTCCACCATAGTAATTACTGTACTGTGTAAAGATTACTTGCGTGTTTGTCTCTGTGGCTGTAAAAGCTCCTTGAGGATAGTGACTGTGGCCTTATTTCCCAGTGTCCATCATGCAATACTTGATACATAGTAGGTATCCAAATATTTGGCAAAGTAAATTATTTTACAAAGAAAAGCAATGTGAAAAATCCTGTTCCTTTACTATTTTAGTAGTGATTTCTGTTGGTCTAATACTTGAAGTGCTGGGATAGAAAGACTGAAGAGAGATGACAAAGTTTGCTATTAATAACATGGTTCGTGCCTATTATACCAGAGACTCAGGAGGCTGAGGCAAGAGGATTGCTTGAGGTAATGATTTTGGGGCCAGCCTGGGCAACGTAGTGAGACCTCATCTCTAAAAGAAATTAAAAAAAAAAAAAAAATTCAGCTGGGCTTGGTGGCATATGCCTGTAGTCGCTGCTACTTGGAAGGCTGAGGCAAGAAGCTCGCTTGACCTAAGGAGTTTGAGGCTGCAGTGAACTATAATTGAGCTACTGTGCTCCAGCCTGGGTGACAGAGCAAGACCTTGTCTCTTAAAAAAAATAAATAAATAAATAAATAAATAAATCAGTCAATCAGTAATAAAGTGCAGTTACTATAAACAGCGTTTTGCCTGGCAGTTCTTGAGAGACAATTCGGGTAGAGGAAACATAGTTGTATCTTAGAACAGGAACTCCTTTTCTATATGGCTCCAAACATGTTTGTAGGAAATATCACAGAGAAATATAGATAAATGTCAGTTTTACCTTTTTATATTTTTTCACCAGGTTATTTAAAACTTCTGCTGGTCAGTCAGCTAGGTGTTAATATAATTGCATACTTAAAATTAAGAAGGTGTTTTAAAGAACTAGATTATTTTGTTACTATAAGGTAAAGACGGAGATAGGACTGAAAATGTAAAATTTAGTATTCTCGTAATCATTAATTTGTTTCAGAATTGAGAATAATGCTCTTTAACTGTACACGTGTAGAGTTTTTTTGTTTGTTTGTTTATTTCTGAATTAGCGATAGAGCACCATCGTACTTAGAATCATTTTTGAGTAAGTCACTGTGCACGTCCCTGAGGGTGGCTGAACAAAGATTCGGTTGTGCTTTTCTACAGCAAATGCACCTTCAGAGGGTTCCTTGGAAAGATAAGGAACTTATTTATGCTTATGGGGCCTTTTGACCTTCATTTGTAAACTTAGCTCGATAGAAATGGAGAATTATGATAGATCTGGATGGGGCCTTTATTAGGGAACTTCTTTTCCAGGCAAATCATTTTACATGTGTTGCAGATTCTCAACTTGAGAAAAAGCTGTGGCCGTATGGGAATTTTGACATTGTAAGATTTTCTTTCTGAGAGACTGAGGAACTTCCTCTCAGAGAAAATTCTTCAGCGAGGAGGAGCGGCCAGGCATGATGAGCTTGACTACAGGACAAAGTCAAAGGGACGGAGTGATTGTGAGCTCTGTATCATTGTGTTTATCTTTTGATTTTACCTTGGACCAGCCTGGGTGAACCAAGCTGTGGCTGTAAATAAAAACAGAATGAGCCTTTTTTTTTTATTAAAAACTTTAGGGGCCGGGCGCGGTAGCTCACTCCTGTAATCCTAGTACTCTGGGAGGCTGAGGTGGGAGGATCCCTTGAGCTCAGTTCAAGACCAGCCTAAGCAAGAGTGAGACTCCATCTCTACTAAAAATAGAAAAATTAGCCAGGCACAGTGGCACACACCTGTAGCCCCAGCTACTTGGGGGTAAGCTGAGGCAGGAGGATCACTTGAGGCCAGGAGTTGGAGGTTGCAGTGAGCTATGGTGATGCCACTGCACTCTTACCTGGGGTAACAGAGTGAGGCTGTCTCAAAAAAACCAAAAAATCTTCAGATTATAGAGGGGTAAGCAGCACCTGTTTGGTGCTCCTTTGACATATACCACCAAAGGTAAGACACATTCTCGGCCGGGCGCGGTGGCTCACGCCTGTAATCCTAGCACTCTGGGAGGCCAAGGCGGGTGGATCGCTCGAGGTCAGGAGTTCGAGACCAGCCTGAGCAAGAGCGAGACCCCGTCTCTACTAAAAATAGAAAGAAATTATATGGCCAACTAAAATATATATATATAGAAAAAATTAGCCGGGCATGGTGGTGCATTCCTGTAGTCCCAGCTACTCGGGAGGCTGAGGCAGGAGGATCGCTTGAGCCCAGGAGTTTGAGGTTGCTGTGAGCTAGGCTGACGCCACGGCACTCACTCTAGCCCGGGCAACAGAGTGAGACTCTGTCTCAAAAAAAAAAAAAAAGACACATTCTCTACTACTTTGCCATAAACTGAAACTTTGGCAGCTGCAAGGCTTCAGGGCTTTGGCACATGACAGAGACAGTTGGACAGGACACTTAGTGCGTGGTGGAAATAGCGCCCCTGAGCAGGTATTTGTGAACATATATAGTACTCCCAAAAATACTTTAGCTAGTGGGATAAACAGCTGGTGAAATGAGGTGCGTACACATAAAGGAACTGAACTCCAGTGAGGTAAAATGGCTTGCTCAAGATCACAGGACTCTTCAGTGACTTCCTCCATCCAGTAAATGCTCCACTTGCTTTCTCTTTATCACAATAGTGAACGTTAGGCTGCTTTTAAACTTTGAACTTTTGTTTATATACTGACATCCATGTAGATGGCTAGTATTTTCCTGAATAAATAACCTTTGTTTAGTGTAGTCTTGCTCATGCTATATGAAGTGCTTTAAGGTGCCTGTATCAGTTTAATGGAAATTTACAATTCTGAAGTTTTATGTAAAATGAAGATGTGCTTGATAGGTCATTTTTAATAACTTATACTTTGTTTTCAGAGGATGGTAACCTACTTTGGCTTCTCAGAAGCATTCGACTAGTATGAGGAGGCTTCATCAGAGTAGGTTTTTTGGAAAAGATTTTATGAATGTCACAAGTGCTTGGTCTGGAGTTTGGATTATTTGTGGGCTTGTTAAATGACTTTCTGAGGCACAGTTGAATACGTACATTTTTGAGGAAGACTACTTAATGAACATTTGTGCAATAAATATTTTTTAAGTACTATTTTAAGAGCCAGGGATAAACGATTAAAGACAGTCCCTTTATCTGGGAAGGAGATAGCCAAGTATAAGACAATTAAAATACAGCCTGGTTAAGTACTGTGATAATTATAAGTATCAGGTGCTCAGGAGTTTGTAGGAAGGCTGTTGGGGGAGAAGAACAAAGGTAGGCAGGTGCCTTTCAAGTGGCTTTAGAAAAGGGAACCCTGACTTGAGTTTAGGTGACCGTCAGCCTTGTGTATCCATGAATTCTTCATTCAAGGGAGTCAATCAACAACCAAGGATTGATAATGTAGTTGGGCCTACAGTGGTTGCCTCTGTATTGAACATGTACAGACTACTTCTTGTCACTATTCCCTAAACAATACCGTATGACAACTATGTGCGTAGCATTTAAATTGTATTAGGTATTATGAGTAATCTACAGATGATTTAAAGTATATGAGAGGATGTGCACAGGTTATATGCAAATGCTACACCATTTTATATAAGAGACTTGAGCATCCTTGGATGTTGGTATCTGTGGAGGGTCCTGGAACAAAGTCCCAGTGGATACCAAGGGACATCTATATGTAAAAATTTAGGTGAAAAAGGAAAGATGTGTTTCCTGAACCGGGAGCAGCATGTGCCAAGGCCACAAAATGAGCATGGTATTCACATGCAAATCGCCTGGGCAGCTGGAACATCGGTATAAGAATGAGTGGTAGAATAGATGAGGCCGGAGGAATGGTCAGGGTCCAGATTATGAAAGACTGCGTTCGCCTTGTTAAGGAATTTGGATTTGGCTTTCAGAAAGATCACTCTAGTAGTAGTGTATAGAATGGATTATAGACTGCCAGGGTAGAGGCCAGAGGCTGTTTTCAGTTATCTAGTGAGAAATAATCCCTAAATTGCCTCATTTGGGACGGTAAACAGTGACATTCAGAGAGTAGCATGGACAGATTTCTGGCCAGGGCTGTTGAAGGTGAATACTATCACCTAAATCAGGGAACCAGTAATGAATTTTGCTTTGGAGATGTTGCACTTGAGATACTGATAGGTCAGTGAGGTGATAGTGTTCAGTATCCAATAGAATGTATAGTATGTAAGTTTCCTAGCAAGCTCTGGGCTAGAAATACAAATATGGACGTCATTAGCATGTATATGGTAGCTGAAGCTATGAATGTGGAAGGTATTCCTCACAGGAGACAATCTCCAATGAAGAAAGGGTAGATGTCACAGCTCTGGGAACATTAACTTTATAAGCACATAAGGGATTAAGAAAAGAAGCAGCCTGTGAAGGAGATTTAGAAGGAGCAACTGGAGCAGAAAAGTAGCAATAACAATAAGAATATGCTATATGGTGCCTATCACTGTTTTTTTTTTTTTTTTAATTTAAAGATATTAAGGGGGTACCAGTGTTTTTTGTTACATGGATACCTTGAATGATGCTTAAGTCAGGGCTTTTGGTGTGCCTGTCATAAGAATAATGATCATTGTACCTAGTAGGTAAGTTTTTATCCCATACTCCCTCCCCCTTTCTTGGTTTCTTATGTCCTATATATCATTTTGTTGCCCTCATGTACTCATTGTTTAACTACCACTTATTAGTGAAAATATATGGTGTTTGATTTTCTGTTACTGAGATACTTCACTTAGGATAATGGTCTCCAGTTCCATGCAAGTTGCTGCAAACGACATTATTTCATTTTTTTATGGCTGAGTAGTACTCCATGGTGTATATATACCACATCCTTATCCATTCATGCATTGTTGGGCACATAGGTTGATTCTACATCTTTGCAATTGTGGCTTGTGCTGTGATTAATATTCAAACACAGGTGTCTTTTTGATAAAATGACTTTATTTCCTTTGGGTAGATATCCAGCAGTGGGATTGCTGGATTGAATGGTAGTTCTACATTTATTTCTTTGAGGAATCTCATTCTGTTTTCCATAGAGGTTTCACTAATTTGCAGTCCCACCAACAGTGTAAAAGCATTCCTTTCTCTCTGTATCCATGCCAGCATCTGTGGTTTTTTGACTTTTTATTGATGGCCATTCTGACAGGGGAAAGGTGATAATCTCATTGTAGTTTTAATTTGCACTTCCCTGATGATTAGTGATGTTGAGTGTTTTTTCATATGTTTCTTGGCCATTTGTCTATCATCTTTCGAAAAACTTATAACGTTTATGTTTTTTGCCCACTTTTTGATGGGGTTTTTTGTTTTATTTTTTGTTCTCTTTTTGCTGACGTGTTTGGGTTCTTTATAGATTCTGGATGTTAGACCTTTGTTGGATATATAGTATGTAAACATTTTGTCCTATTCTGTAGGTTGTCTGTTCACTCTGTTGATTATTTCTTTTGCTGTGCAGAAGCTTTTTAATTTAATTAAGTCCCATTTATTTATTTTGTTGTTGCTGTATTTGCCTTTGGGGTCTTAGTCATAAATTCTTTGCCTAGTCTGATGTCTGTGAGAGCTTTTCCTACATTTTCTTCTAGAATTTTTATGGTTTCATGCTTTACATTTAAGTCTTTTATCTATCCTGAATTAATTTTTATATATGGCGAGATAGGGGTCCTATTCCATTCACCTCCATGTGGCTGTCAAATTTTCCCAGCACCATTTATTGAATACAGCATCCTTTTCCCAGTGTATATTGTCTGCTATGTCAGAGATCTGTTGGTTTTAGGTAGATAGATTTTTTTTTTTTTTCCTGGGTTCTCTATTCTGTTCCATTGGTCTATGTTTCTACTTTTATACCAGTACCATGTTGTTTTGGTTGCTATAGCCTTGTAGTATAATTTGAAGTCAGGTAATGTGATGCCCCTAGATTTGTTCTTTTTGCTTAAAATTCTTTGGCTTTTTGGGCTCTTTTTTTGGTTCCAGATAAAGCTTAGGATTTTTTTTTTCCTACATCTGTGAAATATGATGTTGGTATTTAGATGGAGATTGTGTTGAATCTGTTAATCACTTTGGGCAGAATGGACATTTTAACAATGTTGATTCTTCCAATCCATGAGCAAGGGATGTTTTTTGATTTGTTTCTGTCATCGGTGATTTCTTTCATCAGTGTTTTGTAGTTCTCTTTGTAGAGATCTTTCACCTCCTTGGTTAATTATATTCCCAGATATTTTGTTTTCTTTGTTGCTATTGTGAATGGTATGGATTCCTTTATTTGACTCTCAGCTTGACTGTTATTAGTATATAGAAATGCTGCTGGTTTGTGTACACTAATTTTGTTGTTGTTCTTGTTTTTTGAGACAGTCTTGCTCTGTTGCCCGGGCTAGAGTGCCATGGTGTTAGCCTAGCTCACAGCAACCTCATACTCCTGGGCTCAAGTGATCCTCCTGCTTCAGCATCCTGAGTAGTTGGGATTACAGGCGTGTGCCACCATGCCTGGCTAATATTTTTTATTTTTAGTAGAGATGGGGGTCTTGTTCTTGCTGAGGCTGGTCTCGAACTCCCGACCTCAAGTGATCCTCCCACCTTGGCCTCCCAGAGTGCTGGGATTAAGGGCGTGAGCCACCCCACCCAGTCATGTGTACACTGATCTCATAACCTGAGACTTTGCTGAATTTATTTATAAATTCCAGGAGTCTTTCGATGGGGTCCTTTGGGTTTTCTAGGTACAAGATCAGATCATCAGCAAACAGGAATAGTTTGACCTCCTGTTTCCCAATTTGGATGCCCTTTATTTCCTTCTCTTGCCTGAATGCTCTGGCTAAGACTTCCAATACTATGTTGAATAGAAATGGTGACAGTGGGCACCCTTGTCTCATTCCATTTCTTAACGGGGAATGCTTTCAACTTTTCCCCATTCAGTATGTTGGCTGTGGGTTTGTCATATATGGCTTTTACAATTTTGAGGTATGTTCCTTCTGTGCCTATTTGAGGGTTTTTATAATGAAAGGATACTAGATTTTATCAGATGCCTTTTCTGTATCTATTGAGGTGATCATATGGTCTTTGTTTTTGTTTCTCTTTATGTTCAAGAGTTCATGGAATCGTGAAGCACGGATTTTTACGCTACAGAAATAAACAAACTTATTTCTCGTTGGGAAAATGTGTTGATTGTAATGGTTCCTATTTTGGTTAATAAAGATGTTTGAGTCTAGTTATAATAATTTAAAATTCATAGTCCGAAACCGCAGTTAGTTTTGCATTAACCTCTAATAGTTCTTCTTTGTAAGTCTGGTAGAATTTGGCTGTGAGTCTCGTCCTGGGCTTTTTTTTTTTGTTGGGAGATTTCTTTTTTTTTTTTTCCCTACTGCTTCGATATCACTGGTCATTATTGTTCTGTTCAGGACTTCCTTTCCTTTCCCTCTCCTCTCCTCTCCTCTCCTCTCCTCTCCTCTCCTCTCCCCTCCCCTCCCCTCCCCTCCCCTCCCCTCCCCTCCCCTCCCCTCCCCTCTTCTCTTTTCTTCTTTTCTTTTTCTTTCTTTTCTTTCTTTCTTCTTTTCTTTTCCCTCCCTCCCTCCTTCCCTCCCTTCCTTCCTTCCTTCCTTCCTTCCTCTTTCTTTCTTTCTTTTCTTTCCTTTCTTCTCTTTTTTTTCTTTTTTTAAGAAATGAGGTCTTGGTATGTTGTCCAGGCTGGTCTCGAACTCCTGGGCTCAAGCAATCCTCCTGCTTCAGCCTTTTGAGTCGTTCAGACTACAGTTGTGTGCTGCTGTGCCCATCTGGAGTCCTAGTTTTGAACCACGTTGTTAGACTACCTTCCAAATAATTTGTAGAAGATTCTTTAGCGTAAGTTTTCATTATAAAACCATAGCTGCAGAATGTATATGTGATGGAATTAAATTTGTACTAACTTAGGATCCATCCTGAGAGATTTTTTATTGTTAAAAATTCCTTGAATGGACTTGTTTTCTAAGTAAAAAAGTGAATGAATAAAATATCTTGGTTAATGAAGTTTGGGATTACTGATATTATATTGAAAGTTGTATGTGATGAATTAAGTATATCATAGATAAGAAATTCACTAGTTTTAAATTTTAAGAAACAGAGAAATGCAAAATTTCTGTAAGCATCCCAGTTTGTGTTTTCCAAGTTTTCGTTGGTTTTCTAAGCATCTGTAAAATGGCAGTCAGAATTGGGAAACAGGGTTTCCAAGAACACCACACTTGTGTGGTACAACATTATAAACTAAAGAAGGAATAAAAATTCCAACCTACTTAATTAGAAATGTATGTTTAAAAGAATCATTAATCACTCATTCATACAATACTACCCAATATAAATTTAATATTTCATTTAACAGTGAAATTGAAAACCCACAGAGTATATCTATAATGAATGCTGTATATATGGGTTGTTTGAAGGCTGTAAAAAGTTGTGTTGGTGTAGGATGGCAGTGGTCCCACCCACCTTAGTTTATCCACCTTCACTTGCAAAACTGACCGAGTGCGAGGGTGCGGCTGATCTGTTCAAGGAAGTACTGAGTCATCACAACTTCTTTGCCTTCCTCTTTTTGCCCAGGTGGAACCCATTATTTTATTCCCTAATCCTGAGCTGGTATTTGTTTTTCTAATATCCCTGGATAATTTCTGCGTATTTTGTTGTTACTGTTACAGAACCAGTGGCTGAATCAGATGGTTGACTAATTTAGGTTGTCAGGGTATCCCAGATGGATGGTTTTCCACCTTCCTCGTGACCTCCCTCTGTCAGGCTCCAGAGAGCAGCTCTTAGGTACACTCACATAAATGATCAGCGCCCCCTTGAATCTAGCATTTAAAATTTTTACTGCCGAGAAATGTCTGTAATACTTCTAGTCTGCCTTTGTTGGGATTCTTTCTTATTCTTGTTCTTTTCTTTTTTTGTTGTTGTGGCTTTCTGCCTGCCTAGTAGATAGTATAGTACTTCAAGTTTGTCTCAGAAATAATTGGTACAAAAGTCCTAAGAAACCCCTTTCCAGGCGCAACATTACATAGTCAGCAACTCCTTGCTGTCCTGTGTAAAGAAAATGCCATAACCTCCTACATAGTATAAGGGAAATAATTAATTAGCTTCCTGTTACAACCATCCTTTGTTCTGAGAGGTTCTTTTTTTTCTGTGAGTACTTAGCATCTTTGACCCTCACACCAGGTACACAAAGGGACTAGGATTTATTAGACATCTTAGTGCTTGTTTCCCTTCTCCATTAATAGGTTATTGCATAAATAATCAGGAGTGACATAGATCCTACCTATAAGCCAGTGGTTCTCAAACTGTAGTGTACATCAGAACCACCTGTAGGACTTACTAAACCACAGTGCTGGTCGCTAGTCCCAGAGATTCTGATTCACTAGCTCTGGGGTGGGGCCCAATAATTTGCGTTTTTACCGAGTTCCTGAGTGATGCTGAGGGTGCTGGCACAGGGTCCTCAGTGTTGTTACTTAGGTGCAGCAGAACCCAATTCTGGCCAATTTAAAGAAAAGCAATTTGCTAAAAGGATATTGGGTATCTACAGAATTGCACAGAGTACAGGAGAAATAGACTTGGGGCTAGCCAACCAGGATCCGTGCTTTCCTGGGACAGGCTTGATAAAGATGCTACTGGAACTGAATAGTGGACACTACAGCTTGTACAGCGACTACTATACTGCACACTGCATATGTTTGGCAGACCCTGCTGCTGTCACTAGCTGTCCAGGTGGATTCTGTGCCGTTCTTGCTGCTTGGTGTCATTAGCTTCTCATTGAAAGTCTGGGGTGGTTGTGTCTGATTGGTAGCACTTGAATAATTTGCCTGTACCTTAATCATATAGGAGGCTGGAAAAACAAAAATCTGGAGTTTTCAGCTTCTATAGTGGGAGACAGAACTGCACCAAAACCTACAAGGTGGGCTGTTCTGCAAAGAGCAGTTCATTCATGGTTTGGCTTCATTGGTGGATATTTTTAACCGTATGCTTCAGGAGTCAGCAAAGTATGACCAAGCTATTTTTGTAAATAAAGTTTTATTGGAACACAGTCACACCGATTTATTTACCTATTTTCTATGGCTATTTTCATACCATAAATTCAGTTAAGTAGTTGCAACAAAAGCCATAAGGCCCACACAACCTGAAATATTTACTATGTGGTCCTCCTTAGAAAAAGTCTGTAAATCCTGGATAGGAATAATGCTAATATTTCAATTCAGGTTCATCTAAACATACGAGGAGTGGTCTCCTCTGGAGGAGAGGGGCACAAGGGCACGTTCTGAGGTGATACCTTGTGTACCTGGATTGAGGTGGTGGTTATATAGGTGTGTATACCTGCAAACCTCATCAAACTCTACATTTAAGATTGGTTCATTTCACTGCATGTAAATTTTCCTTCCTAAAAAGAAATACAGTAGAATAAGAAAAAAATGTGTGTGTATCTCCAGCTAGTTAAATGGCCAAAAGCTTTGCCGTAAGACTGCTAATATGTTGAATAATAAAGGCCATATGTACCTTATGATAGAATCTTTTGCAATGATTAACATTACCAAATACATACTGAGGATTTCATTTGTGGATATGTTTTCAGTTTTGTGTATGTTGTGGAGAACTACATGTCCGTTTTAACCAATTGTCCCTCTGAAATAAGGAGACTACAGACAGATAACTGAGCAGGCTTTCAAATATTTGCAGAAGGGCTTTAGAAGTTGGTTTCCGTCTGTATAGGGCCACACTGACTCTGGCGATTGATTGGGAAGTCGTAGTTCATGTCATAAGATAAGAAAAAGGAAAAAATGTATATAGGTTGGGAAGAAAGTCATAATACTGTACTTATTCACAGGTGATATCATTGTATATATAGAGAATCCAAAACAATCTACAAACTATAAGAATTAAGTGAATTTATTAGCAAATGCTTGGGATTCCAAAGTTCAGTATACAGAATCAGTTGATGTATATAAACCAGCAACAAGCAAAAAAGCCTCAAGTTTAAAAAAATGCTGTTATTTCAAAGCATTAAAAAACCTTAAATCCTTAGGAATAAATCCAGCAAAAGATACAGAAGATTTCTATACTGAATACTACAAAACCTTTGTTATTTATCTGGGTCCTGTGAGAAGCAGTTGTCCAGACAGCATTAGACGTGCAAGGGGAGTCGCCTGTGATCAGGAATGGAGAGGGTTGGGGGGACATTGAGACCAGAGCGCTGGTGTGGCCTCTGTGAAGGCTGGGCTGGAAGGCTGCAGTGTAGTCCTGGAACACTTTAGCAAGGTCGGTGGGGAATCCCTGAGCCCATCAGGGCAGTCCTGAGCCTCCCAGAGCAGGCTGGCCCTGTATCTTTGCCAGGCGCAGTCACTGGTTAGGAGTATCCTACGGGAAGCGTGACCCCAGTGCATACGTGATGGTAGATCACGGGACACAGTGACAGGGGCCCTTGGAGTCAGTTACCCTCCTGTCGTCTGAAATCTGAAAGGCACATTTTTAAGGCGACGTGCATCTACCCTTTGCACCACACAGATCTGCTCCTTAACTCACATTCGAGGTTCAGGAAATGGCTCCTCCATGGTTGCCTATAAGCCTCTTTTCCAGAGAAGAAACTTAGAAAAGGGATGGTGGTGGGAAGAGCTATAACCCTGGCGTTAAGGTTGGTTAATCTCAAGGTTGCAACTGGTACTCGTCTTCTCTCCTCCACTGTGCATTTTGTTTTCTGCTAACTCTGAGATGATCACCTTTGCAAGTCTCAGTGGCTTATCTGATAGGATGACTCAAGCCTTCTTACTTGAATGTCTGAACCCTGGGTAATCATATCCTCCTTAGGCTGATGTTGCTACATGTGTCCATTTATAGTTACAGTGAGATAAAGGAGCAACCTAGTGAATCCTCTGCATTCCAAACATTCCTCCCTCAGAGCATTGTATAAAATTAGCCCCACCTCCACCTGTTGGTCATCACTAAGTGCCCCCACCAAAAACGAGCAACTCCCCTTCTTACCTGCTGGTTCTTGGGCCCTGGAGTTTAAAGTGCCCTGGTGGCAGCTGTAGCTCGTAGTTCATTGAGACTCTTGCACTGTCCCTTGCAAGAGTCTATGTCTTTGGAACCAGGACCTCCAAACCTGCAGAGACCACAGTTGCAGGAGCAAAACCCCTTCGTGGCTCATTAAAGTCAATGTTGAGATTGCAATCTGAAGGAAGAAAACAACAACAAGATAGACTTAAAAGACGACACGATAACTGTGTTCTAATATTTGGAGGTTACTGAAGAAGAAAAAGTTACATCTGTTTAGAAACGAAATGAGTTCATGTATTTTCAAGTGAAATAATGAGCTTTTGGTTCTGGTGTTGTTTGAGTAGAGACCCTTGGCTGTGTTAAAGAGGAGTTCCTGTGTGAGCTGGGTGACCTCTACCTTTTCACATCTTTTGTGGATTCAGAGGTTTTATGACTCTTCCATAGTTAGCATCTCTGTCATAAGTGGTTCTTTGCTTAAAGTCAAATTGTGGGCTATTATATTTTTAAAAGTATATTTGAAAAATAAAATCAAAATTTTTTTTCTGTCCACAGGACTTAAATATTATTTATTCTTATCTTCATGGAATGGAAATATTATCAAATCTCAGGGAACATCAGCTTAGGTAAGTGCAGTGCTGTATTTAAGAGCATGTGCTATGTAGTTATTCCATTTATTCACCAAATATTTGTTAAACAACTTTTATATTCCTCATACTGTTTTAAGCACTTGTAATATACAATACAGATTTGATCTCTAGTTTCCTGGAATTTATATTCTGGTGGGTGATTTTGGGGTTGGGGAAAAACACTGACAATAAAAACTATATAATATCTAGTACTCATTACTATGAGACTCTAAAGCATGGTGATGTGAAGTAAACTAACTGGGTTGCTACTTGAGTTTGGATGGTCAGCAAAGATCTCTCAGAGGAAGTAAGTTTCGAGTAGAGACCTGAATGACAGGAAGGAGCCATGCCAAGAAAGGGGGTTTTGGTGGCTGGAGCATAGTGACAAGAGAAAGAGTTGTGGAAAATGAGTTTGGATGGGTCGTATTAGTTCCAGGGGGTCGGGCACAGTGACTTATGCCTACCTAGCACTCTGGGAAGCCGAGGCAGGCAGATTGCTCACGCTTAGGAGTTCAAGACCAGTCTGAGAAAGAGCGAGACCCCATCTCTACTAAAAATAGAAGAAATTAGTCAAGTTTGGTGGTTCACGCCTGTAGTCCCTGCTACTTGGGAGGCTGAGGCAGGAGGATCGCTTTAGCCCAGGAGTTTGAGGTTGCTGTGAGCTATGATGATGACACTGCACTCTACCCAGGGCAACAGAGCGAGACTGTCTCAAAAATAAATTTATTTTTGCAGGGGCCAAGTCAGTTAGGGACTTTTGTAGGGTAGGCATGGATGTTTGCATTTCCGATCCTAGTTTTTCTTAGCCATGGAACCTTAAGCAAGTCTTAACATTTTAGCTACAGTTTTGTCTTCAATAAACTAGGGATAATAATATTAATAGTATCTGTGTTACAATGTCTTGAGGATTAAATGAGAGTAATTACCTAGAGCAAAGGACAGTGCTCAGTATGTGCTAGCTAGTGAAAACTAAACTCCTGTTTTCTTTTTGTAGTTTGTACTGATATTTATTATGCCAAATGCTTAAGCTGGACATGCTATGTTGTGTCGTAGTGTTGTATTGAAGTGGAAGAAGTAGGACTCTTGATTTGGCACAAGTTCCTCTGGACACTGAACCTCATTTTCTTCTCTAAAATAGACTATCCTGCTTATCTTAACATCATTGTGATTATATTTGTAAAGACACTTTAGAGTACTGTAAAACACTAACTTTTGTAACTTTCGTATAACATTTGATTAAACATGTTTTCCTTCCATGACCAGCTTATTCAGTCACGTTCCTGGTGTTCGTCAAGTTTCTGGTTATTGACCAGATTGCTAAAATATAGTTGTTTGGGATTTGTTGTATTCTGTTTTTTCTGTAACATAATTCAGCTGTTAGTATATGTCAAGTAAGTATATCAGGAAGAAAGAAGAAAACTGAAAATTAAAGCATTTAATAATACTAAAAGTATTTTTTAAATGCAAACCGATTTATATGTTCAACAAATTTTTTTGTATGTGCATGCCTCTGCCAGTAACTGTTCTTCACACCAAGGATTCAGAACTGAACCAAATGCATATTTTTTTCATAATAAAAAAGAACATTATTTAATGTGATTGATAGGTTTTATAATGTACATAAGAGTATTACGGTTAATGCCACTTAATATTATCTAATTGCAGTTTTTTAAAATATTACAGCATTTTATATATATCTAAACTCCTGTAGTTTAGTGAAAATTTAGTGGTATAAATGATAATTTTCTGTTAATGGTAATTATAACAACTTTTGAAACAAAATGTAAGATAAAATAATCTTTCAAAATTTTTACTTTTTTTAAATGTTAGATTAGTGTCTGCAAGAGCACGCTATGAGAGATACAGTGCCAATCAGATTCTTTTTTGGTAAGTGTTTCCGTAATTAATGACTTTTTGTTTAAATTTTAACCTTTAGCATTGACATTCATTTGATTCTGGAATAATTTCTGTAGAGCAAATTGAAATATGTTCATAAACCATGAAGTATAACATACATAGAATGCACAGAAGTGTATAGTGCAACAGATTTTAGTAAATATATACACCTGTGTAACTACAACGTGGATGAAAATACCACCTTTCCAGAAGGCTCTAGTCCACTCTCTTTTGGAAAGGTAATCACAGTTCTTTCTTCTATCGCTATAGAATAGTTTTGTCTCTTTTTTGAACTTGTTATAGGAAGAATCTTTTGGTCAAGCTTTTTGTACTTAGCAAATGTCCAAAATTCTTCTATATTTTTGCATTTGTTCTTTTTCACTGCTAAACAGTCTCTGATTGTGTGAAAATAACAATTCATTTATCCAGTCCACTGTTAATATTTGAGGTATTTCTAGTTATTTACTATTGTAAATAATAAAGTTTCTATCAACATTTTGGTTTTGTCTTTCTGTGTCCTTATTGCTCATTCCTGTTGCACATATTCCTAGGAATAGAATTACAGTCATGTGCCATGTAACAATGTTTTGGTCAATGATGAACTGCCATTTACGATGGTAATCTCCTAAGGTTATAATACCGTATTTTTATTGTACTTTTTCTGTGTTTAGATACACAGGTACTTATCATTGTGTTACAGTTGCCTACAATATTCAGTACAGTGACACGCTGTACAGGTTTGTAGCCTAGGAGCAATCGGCTATACCATGTAGCCTGAATATGTAGGAGGCTATACCATCTAAGTTTGTGTAAGAACACTATGATGTTCTCATGACCAGATCACCTAACAATGCATTTCTTCAAATGTATCCTTTTGTTAAAGGATGCATTACTGTACTGGAAATTTGCATGTTCAAATTTAGGAGATTCTGACAGTTTTCTTAAATAGTTTTTCCCATTTTAATAACCATTACCTGTGCATAGTAAGTTCCAGTTGCTCTGCATCTTTGACAGGTCTTGATACTACTGTCAGGTTTTGTATTTGCTTCTTTTGAATTTTTGCCATTCTGTTATCTCATTGTGATTTTATTTGACATTTCTCTGTTTACTAATTATGGTAAATAACTTTCATGTTTTTGTAGGCTATTTGGATAGCCTCTTTTATGAAATCCTGATTCAAGTTTTTGACCAATTTTTAATTGGTTTGTCCAAAAATTCTTTATGAATTCTGTACTGAAGTTCTTTGTTGGATATATTTATTGCAAATATTATCTCCCATTGTGCCACGTCCTTCTCATTCTGTTAATGGCATCTTTTGAGGAACAGAAATTCCTTTTCAATTTTCCCCCTCGTGATTAGTGCTTTTTGTGCCCTGTCTAAAAAACATGTCTTATCACAACCAGTTACAGATTCCTTTGTTCCTTCTCTGCTCCCACTACTTCACTTGACTAGCCTAAAAAAACAAAAACAAAACAAACCCCAACTCTTTCCCTTCCTCATGATTATGAAGGTTTTCTTCTTTGTTTTTCCTCTAAATGTTTTGTTTCTCAAATTTAGATGTATAGTTCATCTTGGAATTGATTTTTGTTTATGATATATAGAATTCAAGATTCATTTTTCTTAATTTTGAAAATATTAATCATTTTTAAATTAATGAGAAACCTATTATATGTTAGCCCAATTAACATGTATTTGTGAGAAACAATTGTTTTCCAAAGCAAAAGATCTCATTATAGTTTTAGGAATCTAATATCTGCAGACATTAGTTGGATTCCCATACCTTCTTTTTTTCTTTCTTTCTTTTTTTTTTGAGACAGAGTCTCGCTGTGTTGCCCGAGCTAGAGTGACATGGTGTCAGCCTGGCTCCTAGTAACCTCAAACTCTTGGGCTCACGCTGGCCTCCTGCCTTAGTCTCCCGAGAGTAGCTGGGACTACAAGTGTGCACCACCACACCTGGCCACTTTTTTCTATTTTTAGTAGAGACAAATCTCACTCTTCTTCAGGCTGGTGTCAAAGTCTGGAGCTCAAGGGATCCTCCCTCTTTGGCCTCCCAGAGTGCTGGGATTACAGGCATGAGCCACCGCGCCCAGCTGGATTCTCATACCTTCTGCATTCAATCTGTTGTAATATTTTTTTTTAAATGTTGGAAATCTCACTTCATACAGAGAAGAAGTTGGAAAAACAAGAACTTATTTTAGTAGCCTTGCCAGATAATTTGGATATTCTTCTTTAAAACGATACCAAAACTTGGCAAGTGTCTTACAGGTTAGTTGCAACATGGAATCTGAGGCTTTTATTATTGAACTTTTTCTGCTCTGTTGCATTAGAGACCATGGGTCTCTCTTGCACTCTGAATGGATCAGTTATCCATCCATATGTGATTTTGTAGCATAAATTGGTCATTCAGAAAGTATTGATGGTGCTAAGTTATATAGTTTTTCCAATTTTGACACATTTTTTATACATTATCAAAAATGGCATTTGCTAATATCACCACCAATCTCTTCCAAATTTGGAGAAATGTCAAGCTCACAATAATGGATACAAATGTTCTAAAATTTGTATTTTTGATTGAAAGCTTAGATTTTATCATTGGCAAGATTGATTTTCTATCCCTGTAGATGTCCAGTTGACCCAGCATCATTTATTATCTTTTTCCCTCTCTGCACTGAAGTGTCCACTTTGTTTTAAATTAAGTGACCAAATGTATTATATGTATATGTTGTTGTGGTTGCGTGTATATATATCTTTCTGGTCTCTTTATTTTGCTCATTGATCTATTTGTCTTTGTGCCAGTACTGCCCTGTCTTGATTACTCTAGCTGTGTATCTTCATATCTGGTAGCATGTGTTTTGTATGCAGTTCCTCAAAATTGTCTTGGCTATTAACGTTGCTTTGCCTTTCTATATATAATAATTTCTAGAATCAGCTCATTAGTTTCCACACAAAATCTTCCCAGTGGAAGACCTGTGGGAGGGCTGTGGGCTTTGGATTACGATAGCATTAAATCCGTAATTCAGTCCAGAGACAGTTGGCACCCTTATAATAATGAGTCTTTCAATCAGCAGACATGTATATTCTTCCATTTATTTGGCCTTACTTTAATTCTTCACAGTAATGTTTAGGATATTGTTCCTCCATATGGAATTCTAGCCTGTTGATTTATTGTGTCTGGCTTCTGTTTATATTGAAGAATCAATAACCAGTGTTGTTATTACTTCTTTGTAGGTAATTATGTTTTTTCCCTCTTGCCACTTCTGAGATTTTTCTTTCTTTTTGCTTTTCGGCAAAAGGATGTGTTGTGTTGAATGTTGCTAGGTCTGGGTTTGGTTTGGTTTGGTTTTGTTTTTGGATTTATTCTCTTTAAAGTTTGTAGACCTTCTTGATTATGTCATTTGATATCTTTTATCAGTTTTGGAAAATTCTTAGCCAGTAGTTTTTCATTATTGCTTCTTTCCTATATTCTCTTTCCTCTTTCCTACTTTCTTTCATTTTGCCCCATATTTCTTTTACACTGTTTTACATTTTTTCATCCTTTTTTCTCTGTTCTTCAATCTTCTGTTTTCTACTGACTTATTTTTTAATTTGTACATTCTTGTCTTCTGCTGTTTTTAGTCTCATATTAAACCCACCATTTGAAATCTTAATTTTTAATTGTATTTTTCAGTTCTAGATTTTTATTTCTTTTTCATAGACTCAGTTCTTAGGTCAAGTCCCTCATCTTTTCCTCTTTGTTCCTGAGCATATTAAATATAATAGATGTTTTTCTATTGGTTTTAGATTATATGGTCTCATTTTCAACAATCTTGATCATTTTTCATTTTTTAATTGATACATTGTAATTGTACATATTTATGGTGTACAGTTTGATGTTTTGATATACGTATATGTTCTATAATGATCAAATCGGGGTAGTATGTCTGTCACCTCATGCATTTATCATTTCTTTGAGGTGAGAAAATTCTAAAACCTCTCTTCTGGCTATTGTGTAATATGCAATACTTCGCTGTCAACCGTGTAACCCTACTGTGCAGTATGATACAGAACTCATTCCTCTTATTGTAACTTTGAGGTGGGAGGATCACTTGAGGCCAGGAGTTCAAGAACAGCCCGGGCAACACAGTGAGATCCTGTCTCTACAAAAATAAAAAAATTAGCCAGATGTGGTGGCATGTGCCTGTTGTCCCAGTTACTTGGAGGCTGAGACAGGGGGATCACTTGAGTCCAGCAGTTTGAAACTGCAGTGAGCTATGGTTGTGCCACTGTACTCTAGCCTCGATGGCAGAGCAAGAGCTTGTCTGTAAAAAAAATAAATAACTAAAATTAAAAAATTGTAGGCTTGTAGTGGCATCCAGTCATAACTTTCTTTTCCCTTTATTTTGTGCAAATTTATCCTTTACTGATTGTATTCTGTGTTGATTTTTTTAGGCAGTCATATTTCAGCCTAGCACAGTGGTGTGCACCTGTAGTCCCAGCTGCTTGAGAGGCTGAGTCAGGAGGGTTGCTTGAGCCCAGCAGTTCGAGGCTGTAGTGCACTATGATTGCACCTATGTGTAGCCACTGCACCCTAGTCTGGGCAGCATAGCGAGACCCTGTGTATATTAAAAAAAGATACATTACAAAAGAGTAAGGAAGTAGGATTTCTAAACAAAGAACTTTTGTAGGCGATTTGCAGCCATTTGTTCCTTCCCTTGGTGAAGATGAAAAGGGATATAAAGAACTTCAAAGTACCTGCTAGAAAGTTGACGATAGTTTTTTCTTCTCATGGTAAGCAGTAGAGTTGACCTAGAAAGTTTAGTCTGGATGCTGTGTGGAATAGGATGGACTTGGGTTTCTGGGTGGAGAATGATACTACTATTCATTGACAAGAGAGGGTACTAGAGATCCAAGCTAGAAGGAAATAATTATAAATAAATTTTGAACTGTCAAGTAGACAGCCAGAGAGATAGATAGTTCTGCAGCTCGGAGGAAAGATTTGGTACGGATATTAGAATCTTTTATACATTAGAATTAATTCAAGCCTTAGGTATGTTGAATAAAGATATCTGAGAGAAAGAGAGAAAAATAGAAAGAGATTGTATTATATATATATGTATGTGTCTTTCATAATCAGACTTAAAAGAAATAAACAGGGCATCTAAATTATAGTTGAAAACGGAGATAAAATATTGATAAACTTAGGAATTCCAAATAAGATGGTCTTTAATATACATAAACAAAGTTGTCAGAGAATTTTTTAATGTGTAGATGAAGTACAATATTTATGTTAAATCTTCATTAGGTGTGATGATCTAGTACACAGAAATGAAACCTGTGAAATTAACAATATAATCAATAGGATAGAGTTAATAAATACATACTTATGAAATCTGTATCTTAAGATGGCGATTATACTTTTTTCCACCTTAGGCACCAGGCAAAATTTCCCAAATGTCTAAGTAGTATTACTTAATTTTTAATGATTTGCAGTATTATCAGAATGTATTTCACATTATGTATTTCACGTTGAATCCACATATATGTGAACATGTGTTTGTTTACTAATTTATTTGCTTATTTATTTGAACAGTGCAGAAACTATTGCCAGATGTTGGTATATCCTGCTTTCTGGATCTGTGCTTGTGAAAGATGCTATGGTCTTGCCTCCTTGCAGGTACGTTTACATTTGCTGCTTAGTGCACATGGCGAGCAAAGTTAACATTACAGCCATTCATTTTGTTTCTTACATTAAACTATTTTACGTAGTATGTGTATTTTCTCTTAGCAGGCAATGCGTTTTTTTAAAATGTCTTTGCTTGTTGGTCCCATTGGAAATACTTGGTAGGATCAACTAAATATTTCATATTTCTGAGGGTGTAATTTTTAGGTTTACATCATGACATAGTGTCTTCTTCCTGTTTGAACCTTAATTTGTATGAGATTTGATCTGATTTATCTGATGGATTTTGGAGTTATTGCTGTTATTGGTTATAGAAAGGCAGTGTATCATATAGTTAAAAAATTGGTTTTTTGAGTAGGGCAGACTAGGCTAGAATCCTGATTTCATCATTTACTAGTTATGTGACTTTGGACAAATTTTAGTTCTCTTGTCTGTAAAATGAGGATAATAATAGTATCTACTGCAGTATCGTCATGAGGTTTTAGTTAGCTACTACTCAGAGCTTGCAACGGATGTTCACACTCCAGAGCCAGACTGCGTGAGTCAGATCTCTGCTCCACCACCTCTTGAGCAAATTACTTAGTATCTTTGTGCTTCATTTTCCTTACTTACAAAATGGGGATAATAAGCTAGTTCTGAGAAATAAATGAGTTAATTCATGTACAGCTCTTAGAACAGTCTCTCACTACTAAAAGTAATTATTAAATTATCATTATCATAATTGTTAGATAAAAGAGAAGGGTGATTGGAAAGAAGATCAAATGTGGTATTCTTAGAGGATTTGCTCTGTTAGCAAATCTTAAGATTTGGGGGCCTCAAAATATGCTTTGGTGACATAAAAATGTAATTTTTTAATGTCTTTTCTCCCATAATGTTGAGAAGAGACTTCTAGGCATTGCATAACTATTAAATTTAAATATCAGGGTATGGGACATCTCAGTTTAGATGCCATTTTTAAAATTATGGACTGAGTCCTGAAAGTTTACATTATTGGCTTTTGGTTAAATTAAATGATACTTCTTGACTAGTAGAATAAAGCAGATAGACTGTTTTTACAAAGAAAATATTTAAGAGCCAGGTGTGGTGCCTCATGCTTATAATATTAGTGACTTGGGAGGCTGAGGTGGGAGGATTGCTTGAGACCAGGAGATTGAGACTAGCTTGGGCAACATAGAGAAAATCCATCTCTACAAAAAAAAAAAAAAAAAATGAAATTAGCTGGGTGTGGTGGCACATACCTATAGCCCTGGCTGCTTGGGAGGCTGAGGCAGGAGGAGTGTTTGAGCCCAGGAGTTTGAGGCTGCAGTGAGCTATGATCAGCCACTGCCCTCCAGCCTGAGCGATAAAGCAGTGCCCATCTCTGAAGGGGCAGGGGGAAGATATTTAATAGGTCTGGTTTTTTAAGTCTTTTGGCTATTGGTTTTTGTTTCCTTCACAAGTATTTGTGAAACTCACAGTAATGAATTTGTATTGAGTTAGCTGCTGAGACAGAACAAACTGTTGATATTGCCTACAGTTATGTTTTAGTATTATTAGTATTTTTCTTTTGAATATTTTCTTTCTGCTGCTGCTGTGAATATTGAAGAATTTGTTGTAAGGATGTTTTGTAGCCCTTAATCAGCTGTAATAATTCACTTTTAGTTTGTGAAGACGACAGTGAAGTTTAACTTTTTAAATAATTGCTAGGAATATAGGAGATTTAAAAAAAAAAACAAAATCATGGTATGCATTAATGTAACCATTATGAACTTTGCAGCAAACATGATTATAGCAGTTTGTTTAATCTTTATTCTAAAGAATAATTCTGGGTAGCGGATTTGTATTTTTTGCATGAAAGACATCTGTAATAGGTTATTTTAGGGCGATTGTTAGGATTAATGAGTTAATACAAATTAACTACCTAGTATAATGGTTAGCATGTATTAAGCATCAGGTAAATTTGGTGTCTGTTAATTATCATTACAGCATAGTAGCAGTGGGATATAATCATTATGATACCAATGGAATATGATAGCTACTCAGTATAGGAGTAATAGTAGTATTCCAGTTCATAGAAATATAGCCAGTTTCTCTAGATTTTAAGATATTTCTTACTTCCTATATTAGTCAGGAGACAAACTACACAGTAATTTGAACAGGGACAGTTGAATTTAAAGAATTAACTATTTCAAGGGATTAGCTAGTAAGAAGGATAAAGGAGAATACCCTATAAGTTCCCAAGGAAGGAACAAACTTGAAGGGGGACCCCCCTCCTCATGGCTGAAATTCAGACATTGTTGAGGAATATGTTAGTTGCAGCCCAGCGGACAGCAGAGTTCATGGGTTGCTCTGAGCCGAGCTGGTTCATAGTCATCCGGCCAAGGCTGCTAGGAAGGGGATCGCTGACCAGGGCTGGCAGCAGGTGGACTCCCCGCCGGGGTGCAGATGGGCCCCAAGGCTGGGGACAGGGACAAGAAGCCCAGACTTGCCTACTGCAGTGTCCCTCTGGCACCCTCTGCTGACAAACCCGTAACGTTTCCAGGTGGCAAAGGAGAACACAGAGAATCCACGTCCTTTATCATACAGGAGGGCCAGCACATTTGGATTCGAGAGGCAATAAATAACTGGCACAGTTCACTCACAGTTCACAGTTCACTGGCACATTCACATGAATGCTACTAAACACATTTGAAATTCTATTCAACAGCAGAACAGCTGTTTTCACCTGACAAGGTATAGCTGTCCTTCGTGTAAGTGAAGAAGTTCTTATCCTCTCCCCAAAATAAGGAAATGCACAGCCCCAGCAATCATTGCTAGCTGTATTAATTGTATATTGCATCATAGTGCCCCTGAATATTCTGTTAACTAAAGACTACTTTATAAAGTTCATCTTCCACAACTTAGATATAAAATGAATATGGAAAGAAGAAGAAAATGGTTAACATACACAAATACAGACATACGCAGTAAACAAAGAGGAAATATGGAAAGCTACTGCAGTTCCTATCCTGTAATTGGTCATAAGGCTGTAGTTGGTATCTCTGGCTTTCTTCTTTTCAGTATTTCTTCCTTCAACTGAAATTTCAGTTGTTCTGGGTTCTTTTCCTGATGGTGGTAGGAACAAAACCTTCATTTTGAAGAGTTCTCAGTTGTCCTGCCTTTTTTTGGTTGCTGTAGTTTTCTATTAACATTTAACAGTGGACATGGAAGTACCATAAGGAGCCCAAGAAAATCCTCTGGGCTCCAGACGTAGTCCCCGTAGCCACATTGTGTGCAGTAACCTGGTTTCCCCTTGGTGATTGGGATCAGTCCCTTGGGCCAGTGGAATAACTTTTCCTGCCTGTTGTTTCAGTGGAAGTCTCTAATTCATTGGAACCATTGTTTAGTTTCCTGGTAGAAGCAAGTCTTTTGGACAATGAAACTACAAACCAGCAGAGGTCAGAGGAGTTGGGAGGAGAGCAAAAATTCTTTGAATGAGTTACTAAGTACAGTAGTGAGAAGAGCCACTCCTATTTTCATGCCTTGAATATAAGCCCCATATATTTTGACCTTTGGGTGAGACAAAAATCACTGCTGCGCTTCTGTTGCAGAACGAGTTTTTTGATGGGAAACAATGCTGTCTAGGGTGCCAAGAGAGGAGATAAACCATTCTGTAAGCTTACGGATGATGGCACTGTTAGAAGCATTACAGGCAGATCCATTTCCAGAATGTGTCTGTTCTAATCAGGATAAATATCTGCCTCCTTCGTGATAGCAGAGGTCCAGTGTAAATAACCTGCCTCCAGGTGTCTGACTGGTCCCCTTGAGGAGTGGTGCCGTCTCGGGGACTCAGTGTTAGTCTCTGCTGCTGGCAGATGAGGCTCCCGCTGTAGCGTTAGCAGTTGAGCCCTTCACGTTGTCCGTCTCTGCCACCGCGGCCACTTTGTTCACAGTCCCGGTGAGTGAGCTCTGGTGTGGCTGGGGAGGGAGAACGATTGGCGTCCGCAGAGCAGGTCATGTTTTTGTCCCCCTGACTAGTAACGGCCTTCTCTACAGTGCATACCCTTTGAGTGTTTACATGGGCCACAAACATTTTCAAAGTCTGTGCTGGTTTGAAGGAAGCCATCCTCATACCTCCTTCCAGACTTTCGTCACCAGTTTTCTAATCCTGTTCCTTCTAAGTCCCTGACCTTTCAGCCATACCGTTAGTAATTGCCCATGAATCTGTGTAGGTCAGTCGTTCTGGCCATCTCTCAGTCCAGACAGAGTGGACAACCAGAGAATTCCCTAGGAAGATTTTCCTTCACCAGCTTCCTTCAGTGTCGCTTCTGAAATAGGGCTGTTCACTTTTGGGTGGTCCCGGTACGTTGTAGACCCATCTGTAGAACATGCTCACAGTTTTTCTTCTTCAGTCAGCTGGTCTGAGGAACTCCCATAGGCACGGATTGCGGGGAAGGAAGCAGTGTGGAAGGAGTCTGAGCCGTCTGCTGGTGCAGCTTGCTGTGAACTTCAGTCTCACATACCGCGTTCACTGGATACTGGGGTGCCGCCGCACACAGCCAGCCCTCGCGGCTAGGCACCCAGTTCATCACGGGAAGTTCAGGCTGCATAACCACCTGATGTCCCATGCTTGGGCATTCAGCCTCTACACTGAAGCCCACTGGCAAGCAGTTGTTTCTCAGAAGTACTGTAGAATAATTATTTCCCAAAGAGAGCATAGATGTCTCACATTCTAGAGGATTGCATTGTCATTCTCCTATTGGTGTTTGCTCTGCAGAGCACCCTGTTTGCCATGGGTGCTTCAAGAGTCACTGGGTATGCTGGGTTATGAGCCCACGTGGTATAGTAGTTTATGCTGCATCCTGAACTTGGTGGCAGCTTTATGAGTGACTGTCAGGATGGTTCAGAGTAGCACACTCACATGTGTTATGTTACCTCCAAAATCCAAAGAAAATAACCCGGTAATATGCCTCTTTTTTTTCTTTTGTGGCAGATAGTATGGGGTGCAGCATCTTGTATTTCACCTTGGAGGAGATACCATGTTATGCCTCAAATTATGGAACCCCCAGAAACTGAAGGCCCTTGAATTTTTACAGCGTTTGTCTCCTGAACTCAAATTTGCATAGATTTTAGTAAGGCATCTAAAGTACACCCCCCTTATTTTATAATGAAATTTTTTACGTAATTTAAACCAAGAAGATATATTTTATAATTTACTATAAACAAAGAAGATAAATAATCAAGTCTGAAATTTAAATGTCTTGTTTTGAAATAAATTTAGCCTTTTTTCTAGAACTGAGTTCACTTTTTTAGTTGTCACAGTAAGATAAAACTTTTTTTTTTTTTTTTTTTTTGAGACAGAGTCTCACTCTGTTGCCCGGGCTAGAGTGAGTGCCGTGGCGTCAGCCTAGCTCACAGCAACCTCAAACTCCTGGGCTTAAGCGATCCTACTGCCTCAGCCTCCCGAGTAGCTGGGACTACAGGCATGTGCCACCATGCCCGGCTAATTTTTTGTATATATATATTTTAGTTGTCCATATAATTTCTTTCTATTTTTAGTAGAGACGGGGTCTCACTCTTGCTCAGGCTGGTCTTGAACTCCTGACCTCGAGCAATCCACCCGCCTCGGCCTCCCAGAGTGGTAGGATTACAGGCGTGAGCCACCGCGCCCGGCCGTAAGATAAAACTTTAGCTTAAGAAATCAAAGGCTTCGTTAACATTTGATGATTTTTTTTTTTTTTTTTTTTTTTGAGACAGAATCTCACTCTGTTGCCTGGGCTAGAGTGCTGTGGCGTCAGCCTAGCTCACAGCAGCCTCAAACTCCTGGGCTCAAGCGATCCTCCTTCCTCAGCCTCCTGGGTAGCTGGGACTACAGACATGAACCACCATGCCCCGCTAATTTTTTCTATATATTTTTAGTTGTCTAGATAATTTCTTTCTATTTTTTTGGTGGGGGGGGGGTCTCGCTTTTGCTCAGGTTGGTCTCGAACTCCTGACCTTGAACGATCCACGCGCCTTGGCCCCCCAGAGTGCTAGGATTACAGGCGTGAGCCACCTCGCCCGGCCAACATTTGATTTTTAAATAAAGTTTAACTCTGGTATTCATTTATTCATTCACATTTATGCAGCATGTAAGCATTGATTGAATGTCATCTCTTTATAAGTCCCTGGCATTTATAGAAAAAAGACTGATTTACCTTGGATTGGGATGGCTACTTTGTTTTAAAAAAGCCCCAGTATTGTGTGGCATGGAAAGAAAACTTTCTTGGAGAGGCAGTTGTGGAAATGGACTGGACAATCAGGGTTTGCTAAGCAAAGGAGAGAATAAACATTTCAGTCAGAATAACTCAAGCACCAAGCTATTGATTCATCTAGAAAACATTGATTGGTGCCTGTCACATGTCAGGCACCCTGTGCTAGTCACTGAGGTTGGGAAAGGTGATAGGTAAATAGCATTGTCCATTTTCTTTTTTTTTTTTTTTTTTTTTTTTTGAGACGGAGTCTCACTCTGTTGCCCGGACTAGAGTGAGTGCCGTGGCGTCAGCCTAGCTCACAGCAACCTCAAACTCCTGGGCTTAAGCGATCCTACTGCCTCAGCCTCCCGAGTGGCTGGGACTACAGACATGTGCCACCATGCCCGGCTAATTTTTTGTATATATATATTTTAGTTGTCCATATAATTTCTTTCTATTTTTAGTAGAGACGGGGTCTCGCTCTTGCTCAGGCTGGTCTTGAACTCCTGACCTCGAGCGATCCACCTGCCTCGGCCTCCCAGAGTGCTAGGATTACAGGCGTGAGCCACCGCGCCCGGCCTCATTGTCCATTTTCTAAAGCCGTAATTTTTTTTTTAAAGGCTGGTCAAATGATAAAGCCATACTTTTTAAATAATTTTTTTGACAAAGCAATACATTCATACCATTAAAAAGTCAAGATAGCAAAGCAAGTTGTTTTTTAAGGAGTATTAATTCCGCTTTTATTAATACTGTAGGGGAGAAAAAGTAATATCTTTTTCTCACCCATGGCAAGGTTCATGGCTGACACACTCAGAACAAAATACAGATTAACAAGTGAAAAGCATGCACATTTAATTAATCAAAGTTTTGTGTGACATGGGAGCCTTCAAAAATGAAGACCCAAGGACCCCGGGAAAACTGTATGTTTTTATCATACGTTCAGTGAAGAATGGACAGCTGTGTGGAAATGTGATTGGACCAAAGGGTGTGATCTAACGGTGACAGACTAAGGGGGAAACCCAGCAAGGCCTGTCTATTTAGACTCCTTTTGGCCCCCGTATGTTACATTCCTTTCTTGGTAGGTATGGGGCAGGACCCTTCTGGAATGAGAGTCTTCAAGGAAGAAGGAAGAGAGTAACCTTTCTGGGTTTTATGGCTTGCTTTGGGGTAGAGGAGTCCTACTTGCTATGACCCTCCTTAGCGAAGAGGAATTCTGGTTTCTGTGACTCTCGTTAGAGGAGAGAGGGGGACAAAAGACAAGAAGGCAAGAGAAGAGTAGAGAGACTTTGCTTCTGAGTCCTTCCAGTCTCCTTTAGTTCAAAGAACTCGGCATGCCATAGTGCCATACTTTGAATATTTTCTGAGCTCCAGCGCTCAGTAGTTTCAGCTCTTTTATTGTGACATGTATGGGGAAAGGTGCAGGTAACATAAAGGTACATTCTAGTGAGTTTTAGTGTACATTGAACATTTTCCTGATCACTACCCAGATCAAGAAATTGAACATTGTCGGCACCCGGAAGCAGCCTGCATGTCTTTTCTCAAATCCACTCTTACTCCCCCCAAAGATCACGAATTTCCATTTAAGCCTGTGGATAGGCACACCTTAACGCTGGTATTGCTTACTTTTGAACATAATATGAATATAATCATACAGTATTCTTTTGTGTACGTCTTTAACCCAACATTATGTTTATTGAATTCATTCATGTTGTTACATATACTTATAGTTAATTCATTCTCGTTACTTAATATTTTATTGTGAGCACAGTTGAGGGCTATTTTAAGTAAAGCAGCTGTGAACATTTTTGTATATTAGATGCACATGTGCATGTATTTCTGCTGAGCATACCTGGCAGTGAATTGTTGGCCCACAGGATGTGCCTATATTCATTAATTCCAAGTTGTGTTCCAGATGATGCACTAATTTACACACCAACCAGCCGTATGTAAGAATTCCCATTGTTCCACATTCTCACCAGTACTTAGTATTGTCAGTCTTTTTAGTTTTAAGTTTTTTACTGCTTAATTTTTAGTGATTCTGTTGAGCCTATAATGGTATTTCACTATAGTTTGGATTTACATTTTACTAATTGCTGTTAAGTAAGTACATTTTCATTAAAATAACCGTTTTTGTAAAGTGGCTCTTTAGGTCTGTTCTGCATTTTCCTAATGAGTTGTGTTTTTGTTATTGAGCTGTAGAGAGGTAGAAACAGTTTTTCTTGTTTTCCTTTCACTGTTAGATCTATAGTCTACCTGGAATTGATTTTTGAGGGTGGCATAATATAATGGTATAATTCATTTTTTTAACGAATAATGATGTCGCTCACTTTCCCTTACGTTTATTGGCTGTTGCTTTCTCTGTTTTCTTTTGTGAAGTATCTGTTTAAGGTGGTTTTTTTTGTGTGTGTGCTTGTCTTAAAGTTGTATTTTTTGTGTTTATTAGTATTCTATAAGAATCTTTAATACATTCAGGATGAAGCTGTTTGGCCCATATTTTATCCCATTAATTTGGCTTGCATTTTCATTTTCTTATGTCTTTTTAAAACAACTTTATTGAGGTATCATTGACATACACTAAACTGCACATATTTACAGTATACAGTAAGTTTTGGCATATATAAACACCTGTACCACCACTACTATAAAGATAATGAACTTGTCTATCCCCAAAGTTTCCTCGTGCCCCTTTGTACACCCTCCCTCCCATCCTTCCCTCTTCCCTTCTTTGGTCTCCAATTATTGATTCTTTTGTCAACGTAAGTTAGTTTACATCTTGAATTTTGTATAAGGAAAAACTTACAATATGTACTCTTTCCTCATCCAGCTTCTAATATTCATTAACATTATTTTGGGTTTATCCATGTTGTTACGTGTCTCCATATTTCATTCCTTCTGATTACATTACTCTCTAATATGAATATGCCACTATTTGTTTAGCATTCAATTACTGATGGACATTTAGGTTGTTTCCTGTTTTTGACTGTTGCTATGAATGTTTGTGTAGAAGTCTTTATGTGGACATAAATCGGTCCACATAAATATGTCTGAGTAAACAGGAGTAGACTGGTTGGAGTGTAAGTGTTTATGTGAACACATACCATCATATGTTTTGAATAAATACCTAGCAGTGACTAGGTTATTTGGTAGATGCGCGTTTAACCTTTAACAAAGTGCCATGCTCTTTCCCAAAGTTGTGCCATTTGACATTCCCATCAGCAGAGTGTGAGAGTTCCAGTTGTTCCAAATCACATCCTCACTAACACTTAGGGGTAAGATCGGTCTGTTTAAGTTACATATCCTAATTTGTATGTGGTAGTATCTGATTGTGGTTTAAGTTTACATTTTTCTAAAGATCAATGATGGTGAGCATATTTTTGTGTGCCTTGTCATTTGTATATCTTTTATGAAGTGCCTCTGAGTCGTTTACCCGTTTTTGAGGAAGGTGTGGTTAATTTCTATTTTTGTGTTTCAGAAGTTCTGTGTGTGCTCTGTGCAAGTCCTTTAGTGTGTGGTTTGCAGATACTGTCTCCCTATCTGGATTGTGTTTTCCATCTGTTCACTGTTTTTCAAAGGGCAGAAGTACTTAATTTTGATGTTCGTTTCTCTTTTTTTTTTTTTCTTCAATGGACTGTGCTTTTGATGTTACGTGTTAAGAAATCTTGAGTTGGATCTGGGTTTTCAGGCTCTCTCTGGGCTCTAGAGTTCTTTTCAGGCTACCTGGTAGCAATCTGAGCGTCTGGCATCACTTCTTGCTGGAATTCAGATATCCAGGAGGCGCTTAGAGCTGTGACAAGAATGCGGATGGAGCTGGTGTCCACTGAAGAGAGTTCCCAGGACGAGTCCAGGGCCTCTCATCCCACGTGCTCAGGAACATTAATAAAGCTGCCGTGGTACCTGTCCATGGCCTGTTAGGAACCGGACAGAAAGTGAGCCGAGGGCGAGCAAGCGAAGCTTCATCTGTGTTCACAGCCACTCCCCGTTGCTCGCATCACTGGCACTAAATATTCAAAATTTTGGTATTTTAGGTTGCTTTATAATTTCTTTTAAGTGCACAGTAATATAAGTGTGAAGCTCTTGTATCTTATATAATTGGCAGGTTTTTTTTTTAATTTCTCCCATTTTTTTAAAAATTCAGTTTATCTTTTAAAATCAAAACTGGATCTTTTTCTTTATGATTGATTTTCTTTTCTTTTTCTTTTTTTTTTTTTTTTTTGAGACAGAGTCTTACTCTGTCACTTGGGCTAGAGTACAGTGACATCATTATAGCTCACTACAACCTCACCTCACACTCCTGAACTGAAGCAATCCTCCTGCCTCAGCCTCCCACGTAGCTGGGACTACAGGCATGGGCCATCATGCCCAGCTAATTTTTCTCTCTTTTTTTGTAGAGAATCTCACTGTGTTGCCCAGGTTGATCTCAAACTCCTAGGCTCAAGTGATCCTCCCACCTTGGCCTCCCAAAGTGCTGGGATTACAGATGTGAGCCACCACGTGCAGCCTGCTTGCTTGCTTTTTTGATTTGCTTAGAAATCTTTTTCTCAAACTGAGACTATAAAAATAAATTTTATTTTAGTACTGATCCAGCTTTAGTTTTTTTTAAAGAGATAGCCAGTGGTTCCAATACTTTTTTAAAGTAAATCATCTATGTATCTAACTACATTCTTTATATGCAGTTGGCCCTTCATATCCACAAGCTTCCCATCTGTGGGTTTGAGCAAATGCAGATCAAAATCATCCCAGAAAAAGAAGTCTGAAAATGTACAGATTTTTTTTACTTGTCATTATTTCTTGAATGATACAATATAACAGCTATTTACATAACATTTACTTTGTATTAGGTTCTATAAGTAATCCAGAAATGATTTAAAGTATACGGTAGGATGTGCATAGGTTATTATTTTTTTTATTTCAGCTTATTATGGGGGTACAAAAATTTAGGTTATGTATATTGCCCATGCTCTCCCACCCTACCAATGTGCATAGGTTATATGCAAATACTTATTAGCCGTGCTTTTTCTTTTCTTTGATTGAACATATATTATGACAGATGTTCAAAATTTGAGATTAGGCAAGTATCTTTTATAACTAATTTTAGGGACTAGTTAAAGGCAAAAATTGATAAAGAATTTTCATACAGTACTATATTGAGATCTATTTATCTTAACAATTAAGCAGGGAGTTTTTTTTCCCTCAAGAAAATCTAATTTTATTGATATAAGTGATAGGATCAAGATCAGAATTTCTTGGTTAACATCTAGGTGGTTTTTCTTACTGTTTGTTTTTTTCCTATACTGATATATTTTATTTATAACCTTTGCTAAAGAAATTGTTTTTCTGTTTTTATAGTTTTGGTAAGCAGTTTGGAGGAAAAAGAGGATGTGATTGTCTTGTATTAGAGCCTTCAGAAATGATTGTGGTAAGAACTTTAAAGAATGCTGAATTGTTTTTTGATATGCTTCAGTTTGAACTTTAAATGTGATAGGCTTTAAACACTTAAGGAGGCTTCATAACTCTGATCTTTTAAAGATTCATGTACCAAGTTCATACATTTTCATTACTCAGACTTTTCTGATCCTTGAGTGTGAAACTTGATATATGTATAATGTGTTGTAAATTTGATAATTTCTTTTACCCTTCTACCAGAAAATTAGAATAAAGATTTTTTCAAAAAGGGATCATGATTTTTCAAGTGTTTTCTCTTTTCTCGTTCAATTTAGTCAATAAACTTGGAACATGTGTAGTTCGTGCTCTGGACTAGAGGGAATGAATTAGAGAAAATTAAAGAGACATCCAAGTAAAAAATGGTCTAGATCAGTGATCCTCAACCTTTTTGGCCCCAGAGACATGGAAGGTTTCGTGGAAGACAATTTTTACACGGACCAAGGTGGGGTGGGGGGGATGGTTTTGGGATGATTCATGTGCGATGCGTTTATTGTGCAGTCAGACCTCTGTGCTAATGATCATCTGTATTTGCAGCCGCTCCCCAGCACTAGCATCACCACCTCAGCTCCACCTCAGGCCATCAGGCATTGGATTCTCACAAGGAGCCACAACCCAGATCCCTCACACGCGCAGTTTACGGTAGGGTTTGAGGTCCTGTGAGAATCTAATGCCTCTGCTGATCTGACAGGAGGCGGAGCTTATGCGGTGATGCGAGCAGCGGGGCGTGGCTGTAACACAGATGGAGCTTCGCTTGCTTGCCCACCGTTCACTTTCTGCTGTGAGGCCCGGATTCCTAACAGGCCATGGACAGGTACCAGTCCGAGGAGTGGGGACGTTGAGGACCACAGGTCTAGATCATAATATTTTTGCTTTTTAATTATTTGGGGTGAGGTTTCCTTTAAGGGTGTATTTAAGGAATAATTCTTTACTCCTTACGAGATCTAGGTAGTTGATGTAACGTTAGAATTTTTTTTTTTCAAGCATTAGAAAAATCAAGAACACAGCTCCCTTTTACCTTGTTCTGAGATGACCTTACAAGAGAATAGCGTATGCTGAATGGAATGCTAGCATCTCATGTAGATGGTCATGCCATCTAATTAGATTTACACTGTTTAGAATAGAGTTTGAATTATTCTTTTTTCTTTCTTTTTCTTTCTTTCCTCCTTTTTTTTTAATACAGGGTCTTGCTCTGTTGCCCAGGCCAGAGTGCAGTGGCATCGTCATAGCTCACAGCAACCTCAAACTCATAGACTCAAGTGATCCTCCTGCCTCAGCCTCCTGAGTAGCTGGGACTACAGGAGCATGCCACTGCACCTGCCTAATTTCTTTATTTTTTGTAGAGACGGGGGTTTGCTATGTTCCTCAGGCTTGTCTTAAGACTCCCAGCCTCAAGCCATCCTCCCACCTCAGACTCCCAAAGAGCTGGGATTAAAGGCGTGAGCAACTGCACCTGGCCTGAGGTTGAATTCTTAATGAAACATTTTAATGTCGGGGCTCAAAACTAAACTACATTTCATTGTGCTGTAGTCAGATTGACATTTTCAAATAGTTTAAGTTTCATAAAAACAACTGGATTTTAAGCTCCTGAAAAGCAAAGATTATCTCTTATTCAGTTAGTATCTTCCACAGTACAGAGTGCTGCCTGCATAGTAAGTATTCAGTGAATCTTCTTTGAATTCAAGTTTGTTCAAGGCATGGACTACGTATTGTTTCATATTTATTTTCTTTAAGCATTGGATATATGGGATACCTATTAAAGCCTTAGAATTTTTTCTTTTAAATATATGTATTGAGGGACATGGTGAGAAAACTGCCCAGGTGGTATTGGTTTTTTCATTTACTTGCTAGCTGATGTATTTTGTATTCCTCACACTGTATGGAAAGAGAATAGTGCTTTTATTTGTATTTTTATTTTATTTCAGTGTTCTTATATACATTGTTTTTAAATACTTTTTGTACGTAGAAATATTATATAATATTTTCTTACAAGGAGGAAGAAAAGGAAAACGTAAAATCACTTGAAGTACAAGATGCTAATGCTCATCTTATACATTCCCTTTCCAAAACTGGGAGTCGGCCTTTCCTGTAATGAGACCTGCTAGCTTTTGTTGGAGAAAAGTATTTAGAAACCAAGATCTGGCTGACACTTGTGCTCGTTGCTCCAGATGCCTCATTGCTTCTCATACCTCTCAGTGAACAAAGCTAGAAAATGCGTGTACGTGTGAGCGTATGTACACACAGTTGTATACATATGTCTTATGTCTGTATATCTATCTGTGTTAAAAACCCAGAGTTTATTCTGGCTTTTTTAGTACTTTCTTTGTATAACATGAGAAACTTGGCTTTTATTATCATTGATTTGTTTATTTGCAGTTAAAGTAGTTTAAGAATTACTTGCCCATACCATTGTAGAAAGCACTACTAGCTAGAGTATTAATATAAACAAATTTTAAATACAAAATTTGATGATTTAACAAATGCATAACCCTTACCACCCACCTCCCTAGCAAGATACATTTTCATCATCCATCTCACCAAGTAAGGAAGTATTCAGAGAATTATAGGGACCCAGCAAAAGGACACAGGAGCCAAGCTGAAGGGATTCCCACTGCCAAATCTGTCACAATCTGAGGCTTCAGATACAAATTCACAGTAATTGGTGGTATCCTCCTGTATAATACAGGACATTGTACATCCTAAGGAAATAAATGAATGCATGAATTGGGGAGAAGGGAAAGCTCTTCCTGACAGTAGGGATGATCAAGTTAGAAAATGATAAATGAATGCTAAAACTTGGGGATGAACGTTTGATGAGGAACAGAATACTTATGAGATCTCAAAGTATTTCCCCACAAATCATTTTTGAAGGGAAAAATTACTAAATTTCTGGTGGGAAAACGTGACAAATACTAACATGGGAGTTAGCTATAAATGACATTGTTGGTGCAATTGATGATAACGTGGGTATGGACTGCAGATCAGAGAATTTCAAATTCTCCTATTTTGATAAGTACTGTGGTTATGTAAGACAAAGTCCTTCTTAGGAAATACATGTTGACACATTCCGGGGTCAAGAATCACTTTATCTCCAATTTATTCTCAAATGTTTGAGGAAAAAGTGTATATATAAAATAAAAAGTCATAAAGAAGTCACATCAAGTATATATATTTATGGTTGGTAATTTTTAAATTCCAAAGCTTTATTTTATTGATGACCAGCATAGTTTAAAATGCTTTATGAGTTATAGGAGAAATTCCAGAATAGATAAAATTTTCAGAAATCTTAAAAATGGTTGGTCTGAGTGTATTAAATGGTTTTATTATGTTTTTATTTGTACAGATTTGAATAGCTCCACTGGTGATTCGGAATGCCTTTTTCTGAACACTTTCTTGATCACCTGATAGTGTTAGTCACCTTAATCTGACACAGTCTGCAGTAATCTTGTTTAAACTCCATTTGGTGTGGTGAGGTGGTGCGCATTCTCATCTGCTGTGGAGGGGATTTTTCTTACTATTCTTACCTCTTGCCCATTTTTCTACTTGGATTATTCCTTTCATAAGAGGTTTTTATTGGTAAATGAGCCATTTTTTTATAAAAGTCTATAAATTATCATTCTCTTCAACCTTAAATATAAAATGCATTTTATCACAGTTACAATTTTTAGGGGGCGGGGATCTGTCGAGTTTGTTTTCTTCTTAGACTTTGGGATTTGAGGTTATGCTGTTAAAAGCGCCTCCCCATAACAAAATTATTTGACTTAACCTATACTGCTTTGTAGAATTTTACTAGTTCGTTATTTTAATTTAACTTTTAAATCTAGCTGCTTCTGTGTAGCTGAAGACAGTGACATCAACTCAACTACCTCTCCCCCAATATTTTCCCTAAAATCAATGTAAATCTGTAAGATGGGTGAAAGAAATCTATATATAAACCACACTCACAACATAACTTGAGGACAGAGAATATCCAAACTTGAAAATGATTATAAATAATAATTTTACAGGTGGACAATGACAGGTATTGGCAGGGGTGTGGAGAAATTGGAGCCTTTGTGCATTGCTGGTAGAAATATAAAATGGTGCAGCTGATTTGGAAAGCAGGCAATTCCTCAAACAGTTAAAAATAGAATTACCATATGAGCCATCATTTCCACTCCTGCATATGCACACAAAAGAATTGAAAACACAGGTCCACATAAAATCTTGTGCACTAATGTACACATTATTCATAAAATCCAAAAAGTAGAAACAGCCCAAATGTCCATCAACTTGATAAATCAATAAACAAGATGTCATGTATTCATATGATGGAATATAATTCTGCCATACAAAAGAATGAAATATCGACACCTGCTACAGCATGGATGAACCTTGAAAACAGTGAAAGAAGCAGTGTGCAAAAGGCCACCTATATATATGATTTCATTTATATCAAATGTCTAGAATAGAGAAATCCATAGAGACAAAAGGTAGATTAGAAAATCTACACAAGCCAGTGCCTAGGAAAGACAGTGCATCTGCAATGACAAACTTTCTCGTTTAGAAATTCAGACCCCTATGGCCTCACTGGTAAATTTTTCCACACACTTAAAGAAGAAATAACACATTACCTCTAACAGGACGTAGAAACAGTTTGAATACTTCCTCTGTTTTTATTATATGAGCCCAGTTTAATTTTGATAACAAACCCTAACAAGGGCATTATACAAAAGCAATATTATAGGTTAGTATTCTTTTTAATGAAAATAGATATAAAAATATTAAAATCTGGGGGAATCAAATCCCAGTAATACATAGAGTAGATAAAACATCATGACTAAAGTGAATTTATTCCTAGAGTTGCAAGTTGATTTAGCATTTAAAAATCAGTGTGGTTCACTACATTGATACAATTAGAGAAAAAAAAAAGTCAAATGATCATCTCTGTAGATACAGGTAAAACACTTGATAATATTCCAAACCCATTCATGATTTTAAAATGTTTTAGCAAGCAAGGAAGAGAAGGAAAGTTCCATAGCCTTATTTGAGTTACCTGCACAAACCCTGTAATAGATACTGAAAACTTTCTCCCAGCATTTGGGAATGTGTCAAGAAAGCCCATCAATACCAAAACCACTGTCTAGGAGATCCTGTACAGTGCATTTAGGCAAGGGAAAAAAGTTAAAAAAAAAAAATATAGAGAACTGTAGTTTACAAATGACATGGTTTGCACGTAGAAAACCCAACAATACCTAAATGTAAACTTTTAAAATTAATAAGTGATTTCAGCAAGGTCACTGGATACTTGTTCATACACAAAAAAATCAGTTTTACTTTTTCTTTACAAGCAACAAATAATTAAAAGATGTAATTTTATAAACACACCATTTATAAACATAAAAAAATTCACATGTATCAGATTAAATCTAACAGAAGTTGCAAGAGACCTTCACATAGAAAACTATAAAAGTTCTTTAGATCTTTAGCACTAAATCGTTTGAGTTAATCAATATTTTTAATAGGTAAATTCTTTCAATATCCATCTAAAATTTAGTACAATCTTAAATCTTAGCAGTTTTTAAATAGGGATCAAAAAATTGATCTGTGACATATATGTGTCACATAAAGGGAGAATATGTTTACAATAACTGAAAAAAATACCTAAGCCAAGCCACGGAGGCATGAGTCTGTAGTCACATCTACGTGGTAGGCTGCTGAGGAAGGAGGAGTTTGAGGCTATAGTGCGCTGTGATCATGCCTGTGAATAGCCACTGCATTCCAGCCTGGGCAACACAGTGAGACCCCATCTCTTTAAAAAATACTTAAGCATGAACTTAACAAGTGTGCAAAAACAATGTTTTTAACTACCCTTGGAAAAACGAAAAATTAAACCTGAACAAAAGGAGATAGTATGTTCTTAAACATGGAGTTACCATCATATTATTTTTTCTTACTTTACCTTATGGATTTACTGAGATCCCAGTGAAGAATACTATCATGTGTAGTGGTGGTTTTGTGCCTAGCACATTTGAAAAAATAAAAAGGCAAGAAAAGGTAGAAAACTGAGAAAGAAGAGCAATTTTAGTGGAGATATATAAATCTTTTTATGTACTAAAACCAATTCAAAAAGGTGAAAAAAATGTAATTACCCCAACCAAAACAATGATTTTAATATATGTAAAATTGTTGGTATAATTCCACCAAGAATTATAATTTCTGGTGGCTTTAAGAGACAGTATTTTCTCTGTACATTCCTAATGGGCTATGTTGTCATAGGGACAGAAAGAGCTAGTTGTTTCATTAGTATTAATAGTGGTATTTTTACAGTTTTTTATACAGTCAACGTGCCACATAATGGTGTTTTGGTCAGTGACAGATGGCATGTATGACAGTGGTCCCATAAGATTATAATATGGTATTTTGGCTGTACCTTTTCTATGTTTGGATACACAAGTGCTTAACATGTGTTACAGTTGCTTACAGTATTTGGCACAGTACCACGCTCTACAGGTTTGTAATCTGGGAGCGATAGGCCATAGAGTGTAGCCCACACGTGTCGTAAGCTGCATCATCTGCGCTTGAGGAAGTAAACTCTGTGACGCTCGCAGTGATGAAATCGCCCAACAACTCATTTCTCAGAATGATTCCTCATCATTAAGCAACACATGACTGTATATGCGTGTGCGTATGGACGCACAGTACATGTAACTGTGTAATTATAATTAATATAACAGTTAACATACATGCACAAGTACATACATATATGAGTTATTAGGAACAAAAATTATGTAACCAGGATGTTAGTGGTAATGTTGATACTGTTAATTTAAAGCTATTATATATATAGATAATATATGTGTATATTATAAAAAGAAATTCTATATATAAAGATTAATTAGAAATAAAATGCATAATTATATATGCATATATAAATTTCATTAACAATCAAGATTTTTTTTTCAGCATATGAGTTATATAAAAGCAAAGATGTTACATAAAACTTAAATCGAAAATGTCAGCATCAGCACGTGACTTTTTTTCTCTTCAAAGTATTACCACATGGTCCATGTTAAAAAAGTGTGTTTCCTATGGCGACTTATTGCACAAGCTTAGAAGCAGTGGCAACCAAGTAGTCATAAGCATGCCTAGTGGCTACAGAGCCCTGCTGGTGGGGAGTAAGTACATCCCCCACTAAAAGGACACAAACCTCCAGTGAGTAGTGGCTTATAGCAGGTGTGGGTCAGGAAATGTAGTAGATTGGGATTTCTTCTGTCAGAAAGCAAGGAAATATTAATACTTAAAATTACTGGGCTTGTGTCAAAAGTTCGTAGTAACTTAGAAGAGATAACCTGAGTATCAAAAAATATTGCTAAGAATTTTTATCAGGAAATGGGCCAGGCGCAGTGGCTCACGCCTGTAATCCTAGCACTCTGGGAGGCCGAGGCAGGAGGATCGTTTGAGGTCAGGAGTTTGAGAGCAGCCTGAGCAAGAGCGAGACCCCCGTCTCTACTAAAAAAATAAAAAGAAATTAGCTGGGCATGGTGGCACATGCCTGTAGTCCCAGCTACGCAGGAGGCTGAGGCAGGAGGATCGCTTGAGCCCAGGAGTCTGAGGTTGCTGTGAGCTAGGCTGACGCCACGGCACTCACTCTAGCCCGGGCAACAGAGTGAGACTCTGTGTCAAAAAGGAAATGATATGGAAATTTATCGGAAACTTTTTCCTGCATTTATTACAGTGATTCATGCCTTTTCTTTTTCTTTGATCTCTTAATATGATAATTTATTGTAACAGATTTTTCTAATATTATCCAATAAAAGCTCAAGTTGAGTTGTTTTTTCCTACATTCTGAATACAGTTTGATAGTCAAGTTTATGATTTTTCCATTTGTTTTTTAATGAGACATTAGCCTATAATTTTAATTTCTGATACTCCTTTTGTCATATCTTTTGTATCAAGTTCTGTGAGCCTGTTGGGATCTGTTTTCTCTTTTTCTGTGTAAGATTATTTTTTACCTGGAAAGACTGTTTTATTTACATTCATTGTGATTGCTGATAGGTTAGGATTTACTTTTACTGCACTATGTACTTTGTTCTACTTTTTTCCCTCGTATTGTTTATGCTATCTTTTATAGTAAGTTGTTTTTTCTCACCCCTCCTCCCTACCGTACTCCATTAAAACTAGTGTTTGTTCTCTTTTTTTAGTGCTAATTCTCTCTATTTTTAAATTCCTACTTTAAAATATGTGAAGCTACTAAGTAGCTAAACTTATAAGAGTTTGATGCTAGTATCCAAATATAATTCCTGTTGTCTGGTATTTTAGCTTTATGTATTTATCTTATAAATTTTGTTTGAATTTATTGTGTTGTGCAGTCATTATTTGTTCATATTTAACCACATATTTAGCATGTTTTGCTTTTAATTCTTTCTTGCATAAAAGACCTTACTTATGGGAACACGGAACATTTGTGTTATGTTTTAAGTATACTCTTTAAAGTTTTTTGGGGTTTTGTTTTTTTTTTTCTTTTTTTTTTTTTTTTGAGACAGAGTCTGGCCCTGTTGCCCGGGCTAGAGTGCTGTGGCATCAGCCTAGCTCACAGCAACCTCAAACTCCTGGGCTCAAGCAATCCTCCTGCCTCAGCCTCCTGAGTAGCTGGGACTACAGGCATGCGCCACCATGCCCAGCTAATTTTTTTTTCTATATATATTTTAGTTGGCTAGATAATTTCTTTCTATTTTTTAGTAGGGACAGGGTCTCGCTCTTGCTCAGGCTGATCTCGAACTTCTGGCCTCAAACAATCCACCCGCCTGGGCCTCCCAGAGTGCTAGGATTACAGGCGTGAGCCACCGTGCCCGGCCTAAAGTTTTCTTTAGTGAAGGTCTTTTGTTAAATATCTAAACTAAGTGTACTGTTTTTCTTTCTTTCTTTTTGTCTGAAAATATCTTTATTTTTGCCTCATTCTTGGAGGATTGTTTTTGAATATAATTACTGATGACAAAACAAGAGAATGATTTTTTATCATCATAAGCAGTACATTCTGTTTCTTGGCTTCCATTACTTTTGGAGGAGTCAGTCATTAATCTAGTTTTCCTTCCATTATAGTGACCTATATTTTCCCCCTGGCTGCATTATAAGTCTTCTATTTATGTTTTCTCTGTGAATTTGATGTTACCATTTTTAATTATCCTGCTTTGGATTTGTTGGACTACTTTGGGCATCACAAATTTTCATTTTTCTTTAGACATTGTCTCATTCCCTTTTGTATTAGCACCTTCTTGAACTTTAAATGTGTGTTAAGTCTTTTCAGCCTTTCCTCTATATCTTCTAAGCTTTCTTTCTTACTTTTCATTTCTTCATGATGACTTTGTACTGCATTTTTCTGGATCTATCTTCCCAATTCACTAATTCCCTTTTTAGTTGCATCTTAATATGCCATTCAGTTGCTTCATTTTGTGTGTGTGTGTGTGTGTGTGTGTGTGTGTGTGTGGTTTGAGTTTTGTTTGTTTTTTACTCTTTTTCTCTATTTCAGTTTGGGTAATTTTATTGACCTGTGTTTAAGTTCGTTCATAACTCAGTTGTGTTGAGTCTACTGATGAGCATTCTTGATCTCTATTACCATGGTTTTTGCTTGACATTTTCATATTACTCTATCTTATGTTTTACTTATGTCTGCTGAAATTCTCCATCTGTCTGTGCATGTTATCTGTACCTTTAAAGTATTAATCTTAGTTGCTTTAAAATCTCTCTCTGATAGTTCTGGCATCTGGATCAGCTCTAATTTTGGTAGGCTACTCTGTTGATTGCTTTGTCTGTTGGCATTGTATTTTTTTTTAACCTTTTTTATATGAGTCATAATTTTTTACCAGTTTTTATATGAGTCGTAATTTTGGGTTTAATGCTATGTATTGTGTGGGGGGCAGTTAAGACCAAGGGTGGTAGCTTTTAGGCCTGGAGATGAAAACAGGTCGTCTTCTGCTAGAGTTGAGCTAGATTTGGATTTTTTTTATTGTTGTGGTTACTTTCAGTGCACCGGTGGTTTCAAATCTCATCAGTGTTACCTTGTAGTTCGGTGTGTTTGAGGATTTTTCTCAGTGTCCCTGCTCCACGCTCAGCTTTAGGCCTCCCCCATCCTCTTCTGCTCCAGAGCCCCTCCCCGTGCTCCCATCCCTCCTCCAGATGCGGATCGCAGTGCTTGTCACTCGGTTCAGGCTGGCCTGGCTGTGAGGAGGGTGGCTCCTGGGGCTTCCTTGTCCTGGTTCAATCTCACCTGCTTCGTCGTTGTTTATAATCTCTGGCTCATTTTCAAGTTTCCTTTTGTTTGAAAGTTTTTTTCATTATAGCTTTATATTCTCTGATATGTCCAGTGTATAGAAGTGTTTGCAAGTGGTGTTCTGCTCTGTTTGTTTGTTTGTTTTGGTCCATTACTTTTCATCATATCTTATTTCCTCGCGTGAGTAGGTTTTGTTGTAGTTGGGGTGTGTGTGTGTGTGTGTGTGTGTCTGTCTCTCTACGAGTTCATATGTCTTGGAACTTCAGGCATGGTCACACTTTGAGGTTTGGGTTGAAGTTGTGTTCTTACAAGGAGGTTTTACGTTCCTGCCGGTTGTTTATGTGTATTAACAGTTCTGGACTTCTTTAGGTTTACTTATGTGATTAAGGTATTATGAATTCAGAGTACAGACCTACACGAGGGATGGCTTGTGGTTTTGAATTCTCAGGGTTTTTTTTATTGTATGGTTCCCCCTCGCCCCGAATTTTTTCCCAGTGCAAGGCAAGTTTTCTTCTTGTCCCCTCTGCTTGTACCTTGCTTGCCCCTTACGATGAGGGTGCAGCTTTGTGAGGAGGTTTCCTGTTGGATTCCCGAATTGTGGTAGATTATTTATCTCCTGTCTCCCTCCCTCCCAACATCAAAATGTGAAGTCTAGTCTTACATTTAGTTTGGCAGAAACCATCTGGTAGATCAGGGGGCTTTGTTGGTTTCCCAAGTCCAAGTATTCTTGCTTTCACTTCATTCTTGGCCTTTGGATTCCTTACTTTTGTGCCATTTCAGTTATGCATTTGTGCAATTTTTTCCCCCAAATCTTACATTGTTTTTAATGCAGCATTTGCTGTTTTAAATGCAGCATTTCAGTTGCATTCAGGAGGAGCTTTGTTTAAGGCATTTAGTACAGTAAAAGTCATGGTTAGATTTTTCTTTCAATTTGATACTTTTCTGAATATTTTGAAACTTAGAAACTGTTTCCTAAATTTAATTTACTTTCATTTCTACCTTGAAAAGCTTTTACTGTATAAATCTCTGCTTTGCTCAGTAAATGATAAATATTAAGAGGTCTAAAAACCATATATTGGACTTCCACCTAAAGCAGATAATCTGTTTTATCCCCTGGGATAGATAGGGCAGTATGAAGTTGATGAACTTTTTAGTCACACTCGGGTTTTGAGTCCTGATTCACTCACGTGTGTGAATTATTTAACTTTCATGAGGCTCTGTACCGCCTAGTACAACAGGTAGAGCAGCTGTGGAATAAGGTTGTTGTGAGCCTTAAATAAGGAAACTTACAGTCCCTGGTATGTGGACTTGTGTCATGACTTAAGGCTTTTTTTTTTTTTTTTTAGACGGAGTCTCGCTCTGTTGCCCGGGCTAGAGTGAGTGCCGTGGCGTCAGCCTAGCTCACAGCAACCTCAAACTCCTGGGCTCAAGCTATCCTCCTGCCTCAGCCTCCCAAGTAGCTGGGACTACAGGCATGTGCCACCATGCCCGGCTAATTTTTTCTGTATATATTTTTAGCTGTCCATATAATTTTTTCTATTTTTAGTAGAGGCGGGGTCTCGCTCTTGCTCAGGCTGGTCTTGAACTCCTGAGCTCAAACAATACGCCCGCCTCGGCCTCCCAGAGTGCTGGGATTACAGGCGTGAGCCACTGTGCCAGGCCAAGACATATTTTTAGGCCATTTTACATATTTCCAAGGGCCTAACATATTTGAGGAGAAAACAAGAATTTAACACCCATTTTGACAAACCTTGAGTGTTGAGTGAACAAAGATGAATATAATATAATACAGTTCTTGCCCTGGGAGCTTTGTTATCTTGTTAGTGAATAGACTTATCAAATAATATGGCCGATATGCTTAGTGTTGTATAAGGAGTAACACCTTCCTGGGGCAGAGGAGAGATTGTTTGAGCTGGATCGTAAGGTGAGTGTAGGAGGCCAGCACGTTGGTGAAGGGAGACTGGGCTTTAATGCGGAAGGAACAGCACTGTGTGCAGAGGCCTGGCGGCATGGGGAGGGGTCTCACTGGCGAGAAGGCTGGTCTGTACGCGGAGTAAGCCGCCGAGTCTTCTGTGATTGTGGAAGGGCTGGTCACTGAGATGGGTCTGTGACGATTGGTAGTGTCTACATGGTGACAAGTGAACAAGTGAAGATAGAATGGGTGGGATAACACAAACTGAAGTCAAGTCACTGAGACGGCAGAGTGAGTTATGTATGTGAGCGTGTGGGCGCGTGAACAGTCACGGTGACTTGGCTGCCGCTTTCCCTTTACCTCACGTCCCAGACAGATGAGACATCAACTCTCTGAGAAATCCTTAGGGAATTCTGCATATCTTGTTAGAGTTTTTGTGGGAAGGATGATAAGGGAATGGCTTTTCCAGGGTTATATACGTAAGATAACGTGATCAAAGTATTTTGGGGATGGAGCGTCCATGGCTTTGAACATTAACTGTAAGAGTTTAGCGTTTATTTGGTGAGCGTTAGAGGCCCATTGTGTCTGCTGGGTGGGCACTCGCACCGCAGGCCGAGAAGGAATCCTCCTCGCAAACATCAGGATAGGTTTGGAGCAAGACGTTTGTTTTACGTTCCCAGAGAGGACCGGGTACAGCGTGAAAGAAGTGCTGGCCTGAAGGGTGAGGGGTTTGGGGTTTTTATTGGGGTAAAGGATAAAGTGGTTGGTTATTGTTGCAAAATGACAGGAGGCTGCTGTGTTTGTTTTTGTTTTTTCTCTGCTAGACTGGCTTTGTCAGGCTTTTGCTGTGTGGTCTGGCCGATGTGGAGAAGGAGGGGTATTCGCCCTTTCTTTCTGCTCAGTTTTGTTCCAGTTCTGTAAAACAAACTCCTAAAGACAGCAAGCCACAGGCAGTTAAACAAACAAAGGGGCAGTTGTATATTTGATTTTTCCTTTTTTCCCTGTTAGTTTATTAGCAGTGCCGCCCTTTCAGTAGCATTTTGAGCACGTGAGACCTGAGGTAGTGATGATTTATCTGACTTGTCTGACCCTGCAGGATGGAACTGGGGAGGAGCACGTCTAAAGCAACAGGCTCACCTGTGGGCGTAGGGCAGGACTGAGGTGAGGAAGACTTGAAATAAGGAGTAGTGATAGGCATGAAAGAAAGAGCATTGTGAGAGGGATTTATAAATGACTGACAATCTGAGAAATAATTGAACCTAAGATTTGGAAGACAAGCAGGGAGCAGAGTGTCAGTGAGATGATGTACAGTAGCCCCCACCACCGCCTGTAGTTCCCCTTTGCACTGCGTCAGCTGCCCGCCATACAGTTGAGGGAGAGAGATCTTATGCACAGAACTTTTACTACAGCATATTGTTATAATTCTTCTATTTTATTATTACTTACAAATTTCTTATTGATCCTATTTATAAATTTTATCATAGGTTTATGTATAGGAAAAAACTGTATAGGGTTTGGTATTATCTGTGGTTTCAGGCATCTCCTGGGGGGCATGTACCATAACCCCCATGGATAAGGGGGAGACGACGGTGTTTGAGTGCCTTAGGAGTTTTTGGTAATGTTGGAAAGAGGTGTGACATTAGCAGGAAAGTAGTTTTAGGGAAAAACTGAAACCATCTTTTGTTATTTATTGGATTTGTTTGATGTGAGGTTAGTTATAAAGAATATTGTAGAACATATTAATATACCTTTATAAAAATAGTTAATTTTTTAAAACTATGGTTGTCTGTGCTTGGATAGGCAGTGAAGTCGTGTACCAACAGCATACGCTTTGACGACGGGCCTGTATTCCAGCTCACCTTTGTTAAGTGTCACTGTTGTGAGGCTGGACGTCACTAATCTCTTTGGGTTTTACTTTGTCTGGAAACTATAGATAGTAATACCTGCTTACATGGCTGTTGTGTGAACCAAATAGTGTAATATAGATGCATGCTGGCCCATTTTAAGCCCTTAATAAATGTGTGTTTTCCTTTCTTTCTTAAAAAATGCAAGCCTTACTTGCGGCTGTTGTTATATATTAAGATAAACACCAAAGAATAATACATAAACTATTTTTGTTTTGTTTTATTTTTTAGCAATTCTCTGAAACCATAGCCATGATTGTTTGCTAAGTAAAATATGTGTATAATCAGGCAGTTTGTAATTAGACTAAATCAGAAGTTGTAATTATTGAATGTGTAGGTGTAGTTAACAGCCTTCATTTCTGGTAAGTGACTATTGAGAGGATATATTTATGTGCGCAACAGAGACTATTTCCTGGAAGGAAGCTGTGGTCTCCAGATCTGTATAATAACATCACCTTTAATCTTTTTGAACTTATGAGCACTGTCCTTATACAGACTGTTTTCTTGAGGCAGTTTCTTGCAAGAAGTAAATGAAGCTTCCTTATGAGCCTGTTAAGACTCCATAGACTGTCAGTAATATGGAAAAATTGGATATTTAATCAGGAATCTGAACATGTGTTTCAGGTAGAGAATTCTAAAGATAATGAAGATAGTATTCTACAAAGAGAAATTCCCGCCAGACAGTCTCGAAGAAGATTTCGAAAAATAAACTATAAAGGAGAGCGCCAAACCATTACCGATGATGTGGACATTAACAGCTATCTTGCTGTGAGTATCTCTAGGAACACTTCATGAATCTTTTAAAATTTTCATATATAATATCTTTAATTTACATATATTTTTGCTAATACCAACATTTTGGGTTGTATGTGTAAAAGCTTGTGGCAGGTAAATATATCTATATAATTTTTAAAAATGCTTCTGCTTGGTTGAGTTGGTTAGAAATACTCTTACCAGTGGGAGTTTTGTTTTTGCTCTTGTTTTTGTTTAAATAATAAAAAAAGTTATTGCCATAGTTTTTTACACATATTTGTGGATGTTCTTGCCTTTTAATTGCCTGGATGGGATATAGATTAGGTCCTATCTGAGAACTCAGGTGATAGATTCATTGGGAACTTTTCTCCTGATATGCTGTAAGGCATACAAAAGAAATAAAAACATACCAGTTATTTCCTTGAGATGTGTGACAAATCATGTATGCTAGTGCAGAAATGTATGCAAGTGTTAAAGTATGTTTTCACTTGCAAATATTGAAAAGGAAGAAGCAGATGAAATATTTAATTTCTGTAATACTGGAAGAAATAACAAGCTATTCTTGAGAAGTCTTTAATTTTGTAGTTAACTACAAAGTTGGAGATAACTGCTTTTTAGATTGTGAAGTAGTTGAATCACAAAACAAGGATAATTTAAGAAGAATAAATCCATGTGTGTTTTTGAGGGGAGAAGTTTCATAGCCAATACTTTTCAAAGGAGTCATGATCCCTAAAATATAAGAACAATTAGTGTAGAGCTTTTGTTTGCATGTGTTAAAATAATAATATGAGAGGTGGATGATGGTAGATTACAGCAGGATTCCCAAGGATATGTTTAGTTCTCTTGGTTGTCAGAAACAGAAATTTGCTCTTTCCATGTTAGGGATAAGGAAGATTATTTAGGTAGTTGTTGATACTGGAATAAGTATTAGTTTTAAGGCAGCTCTGAGGGTTTGTCACATTTGCCTAATTTCATTGATTTAATACATTCTGTTTCTGACAACAAGCAATAATATGAAATGGTCCCAAAATTTATAAGCATATCCAGAGCCATGCAAGGTTCATTTCATATTTTTACTATTTAACAATTTCTTTCTTTTTTTATACAATAAATTTCCTCATTACTGATTAATTTTAGCTGACTTATTTTGCCTTTATTACACAAATAATGTGTTCATTTTTGAAAAATCAGAAATTGATTGTTCCTACTACCCAGTTATAAAACCATTGGATGACATTTTGTATATTCTTGGATAAAGCTTTTCAACATGTGGGTAGATATGTAAAGTTTTTTGCTAACTTTTAAAAACCTAAATATATAATGTTTTTTAACTTGTTAAAACTTAAATATATAATCTGAACATGTTTGAATGCTGTTAAATGGGTTTTTACAATATTAATGACTACATGGTAATCCATTGTAATAATATGTTATTATTTAATTTCCAATGTTTCGTCATTTAAATTGTTTTTAGCATTTTTATTTTTTAAAAAACAAGATGCTAAATATCTTTGTGGTTATGTATGCCCACGTCTTGATTTCTTTAGAAAAAATTCCAAGAAGGAGAATTGCTTAAAGAATCTTTAATTGTACTATTTGGTTCTCCTTGTATCAGCTAAAGAATTAAAATTGTGTGTGTGTGTGTTTGGTTTTTGTTGTTGTTTTGGGGTTTTTTTGTAAGAGACGAGGTATAATAGGTATTCTCTAGTTTTTTTGCTTGGGTCTTCAATATCTCTGCTTATATTATTCTCTTCTTGATCAGTTGATGTTAAAATTCTCAGCTACGCTTGAATCTTTACCCCCATATTTGTGGTATTTATTCCTGACGTATATTAAAGCTTTATTGTTTGCTGTGGATGTGTTCATGATGACGATACGTTTTCATTATATCAGTATATAATATCTCAGTTTGTCCTTCATGATATTTTTTACCTTAAATTTTATTATGATTGCTGCCATAGCCTTCTTTTAGTTCATACTCATCTAATGTATCCTTTCTTAAATATGTCTCTTGTAGGGACTATATTGCTTTATCATTTTTTAACCCACCATAAAATCTCTGTCCTAATTTGTTTTTAAATTGGCAAGTTCAACTCATTTACATTATTATAATCTTTTTTTTTTTTTTTTTTTTGAGACAGGGTCTTGCTCTGTCTCCCAGGCTAGAGCGCAGTGGCACAATCAGATCATAGCTCACAGCAACCTCCAACTCCTGGGCTCAAGGGATCCTCTTGCCTCATTAGCCGTCCCAGTAGCTGGGACTACAGGCATGCGCCACCACTAATTTTTTTTTTTAATCTGTAGAGACGAGGTCTCGCTATGTTGCCCAGGCTGATCTTGAACTCCTGGCTCAAGCAATCCTGCCACCTCAGCCTCCCAAAGTGCTGGGATTATAGGCATGAGCCACCATTCCTGGCCCTTGTTGTGTGTGTTTTGGTTGTTTGCTTATGTTACTCTCAACTTCAGTGTGTTCTTTTTCCAGATTTTGGTTGGTCTTGTGTCATGAAGCCTAGACAGATTTCAGATTTTCTCTTAATTGCTGTTGCTTAAGCTCATGACTAATTTGCATTTAGCCCTTCTGTGTGCTTAAAGTTGTCTTCTTATGGATATGCTGGTTTCCTGAGTAGACCAGTAAGAGCAATGGGCACACTCCTTGGATTGTTTTTGTTGAGTAACTGTAAGTAGAGTGACATTTTTGCATGTATAGTTAGTGTTAGGTGGTTATTCTGCTAAGTACTGTCAAGAGTTTGGTAAATCATGGAAAGGGGAGAGCTAAGTTGATGGAATTTAGACAAAACTGACTTACTAATGATGAGACTAGTTTAGCAAAGGTTTTTTGGTGTTGTTACTTGCATCAGCTATTTCTTTAGTTATTAATTAATAGGGTTTTTTCTTCTAAATAGCATATATTTCAGTCAACTTAGAAAATGCAATATTGAGAAGTTTTCATTTACTTTTTTATAGTAAAGTGAAGCAGTAGGAATGGACAAGAACAAGGGAATCTGTAACTGGTGTGACATTTACTTTTAATTAATGTCATCAATTATGTAAAACCTGTCCATCTGGCCGAAGTCCTATATATTGGCAGCTGGTCTGGGTAAGGATGTTAGGTAGCAAAAATTTTCTTTTGTTTTGTTTTTGAGACAGGATCTTGCTCTGTTGCCCAGAGCAGAGTGCAGTGGCGTCACCATAGCTCACTGCAACCTCAAACTCTTGGGCTCAAGCGATCTTCCTGCCTCAGCCTCCTGAATAGCTGGGACTACGGGTGCATGCCACCATGCCCAGCTAAATTTTTAGCAAAAATCTTAATAGTATTTATGAAAGCATCCAGGTAGAGAATTGGTTTTATGGTCACTATATAGTCCTTTATGTCTCCTGTTGTCAGCAGTTCAGAGAGGGACAAATCAAGAGGAATCATTCTTTCTTTTACACAACAGTGTAAATTTGATAGTTTTTTTTTTAATTTGCAAACCATAATCAACTTTTTCTTGCCAGAGTGCTGAAGGTAAAAAAATTCTTAAAGATGAACAGAGTATTTTGTTACTGTTACTTTGTTCAGTTACTTTCTAATCTTCAGTAGGCAACCTGTGTATCAGGGTTTTGTACTAAAGATTTTGTGTGTATTTCCTAACTGAATGCTTAGAATGACTGAAAATGATGGGTTATTCACGTGAAATATTTTCATAGTTTTGTTATACATTCCTTTGTATAAAGTGAGAACCATAATCTTAATGTGAAAGTTTTTTTTTTTTAAATGTAGAAAGAGCACTTCTATAACAGCAGTAGCATTATTAAAACTCCTTTGGGTATTACTCTCAAAGTTTGCAATAATTTTTTTGAGATATAATTTTTATAACTTTATTGAGATATAAAGCATAATATGCTACTCATATTTAAAGTTTACAATTTGATCAGTTTTGACATATGTATAAGTCTTTGAAACCGTCAACCATAATCAAGATAATGATTATTTTCATCACCCTTAAAGTTTCCTTGTCTCCCTTTGGAATTCATTCTTTTGTAAATTCTCATCCTCAGGCAGTCACCAGTCTGCTTTCTTTCACTGTAGATTAGTTTTATTTTCTAGGATTTTATATAAATAGCATTTTACAGTATGAATTGTTTTGGCCTGCCTTCTTTCACTCGTTATAATGATTTTGAGGTTTATCCCAGTTGTGTATATCAATAGTTTTTCCGCCTATTTTTTACTGAGTAGTATTCCGTTGTATGAATATTCCACAGTTTGTTTCTCTGTCCACCTGTTAATGGATATGTGGTTTGTTCCAGTTTGGGGCAATTATAAATAAAGCTGCTATGAACATTTATATTCAAATCTTTGTTGATACATATACGTTCATTTCTCTTATGTTAATACTCAGGGGTGGGTGACTATGTTATATGGTAAATGTATATTTCACTTTTTAAGAAACTACCATATTGTTATCTAGAGTGGATGTACCATTTTATATTCTTTTTATTGTCTATCAGAGTGACAGTTGTTCCACATCCTCACCACCACTTGGTATCGTCAGATGTTGTTATTATTTTAAAAATTCTAACAGTTAATATAGTGGCATCTCATTTTGGGTTTAATTTACATACTCCTTTTTTTTTTTTTTTTTTCCCTTCAAGAGACAGGGTCTTGCTCTGTCATCCAGGCGAGAGTACAGTGACATGATCACAGCTCACTGAACCCTCAGACTCCTGGAGTCAAGCAATTCTCTGCCTTAACTTCATGGGTAGCTGGGACTACAGGTGCCACCATGCCCAGCTCATTATTTTAAACCTGTTTTGTAGAGACAGGATCTCACTGTGTTGCCCAGGCTGGTCTCAAACTCCTGGCACCAAGTGATCTTCCCACCTCGGCCTCCCAAATAATTTACATATTCCTGATGACTTGTGATGTTGAGCATCTTTTCACGTACTTATTATCTATTTGCATATATGTATTCTTTTGTAAAATATCTATTGAAATCTTTTCCTCACTTACAACAAATTTAAATGTCTTCAAATATTATTAGAAATTTCAGAGCTTTGATCTTTGGCATTTAGATAGCAAAAAGGTGATTGGGAGCAGTATTTGATGAGTAGGATGGGTAGTTACGCCAAGTAGGAGGAGTCTAGCGTTTAGATGAGCCATCTGCCTTGGATCCTTTCCTCATTAACTGTGTGATTGGGGCAGTTCGTCTAACCCTTTGTGCTTTGGTTACTTCACCTCTGAAAATGAGGATGATGATAACAGGTCTGGCTGTCTTTTGGGGTGGTTGCTGAAGTATTTGGAAAATGTGTGCACATTCACAGTCTAACCAGTCAGTAATATCTGTAGATCTTCCTGTCAAATGTTTCAAAACGTGTGCCTTTCTCTTAGTTTCATTACCTTAGTGTTCACTTTTTTCTTTAACATCCCCAGCCACCTTATGCTGTAAAAGCAGTATTTTTCCATTTTAGGAAATTGGGAAAATTTTTTAAAACTGAAAAGTATTATGTAATCTCTTTATCAAAGTATATCCGTGAAATCAGTTTGTTTATTTGATTTTAAAATTTGTCTTTCTCTTCTCTCTGAACATGATTTCCTTGCTGCTAGCTTTGTTCTCTACATCTTCTCCTAACCCCTACCACCAACTAGTCTATTTTTCTTCTGTGTGAAGAATGAAGTTCTAAATGAAGCTTTAGCAATATCACTTGTTTTAAAACTCTTATATCTTTTCCTAGCCTACCACCATTTATCAGAAAAATTCCAGTGATGTAGTGTGGATCTTCATAGTCTAGACCAATTCTAACAGAATTTTCTACAATGATGGAAATGTTTTTCTGTATCTGTGCTGTTGAAATTGGTAGCAACTATTCATGTGTGGCTATCGAACACTTAAAATGTGGCTAGTGTGACTGAGGATATAATATTTTAATTCTATTTAATTTATAGCAATTTTCATGCAGATAACTGTATGTGGCTTGTAGCTGCCATATTGGACAGCACAGGTCTGTACTTTGTCCACGTCTCCAACTTTATCTTTTTCTCTTTCTGGATGTATTCCATACCTTTTGGCCATACTAAACAAATTTGTTGATCCTTGAAGAAACCATGTTTTTAGGTCTGTCTCTTATATTAATATGCACTGTTTCTTTTACTTAGAATGCCCTTTTATTGTTTGCCCCTTTAGCAAAAACCTCATCGTCCTCAAGACTTAATTTCACATCATTTCAAGGGAGGACTCTGTAATTTTTTCTTGGAAAGGGTTAGGTGCACATCTGTGTTCCCATAATACCTCGTTTATGTGTTTGTAACTACTCCTTACACTGCATTGTAATGTTTATTCAAATGTCTGTCTCCCTCAGCAGATACATGCCTTGACGATGTGAACCATCATCGTTGCCTCCTCAGGGGCTCATTGCCTGTCAAAGAGAGTGCGAGTTAGGAGTGCCTGTTCTTTTACCAGCGTGCTTAACCTCCTGTGTAACACTGGGCGAGTTGCGTGACCTTTCCACATGTGTTTTGATACATAACATACAGGTTTATGAAAGGATTAAGTGAGAAAATACACATACAAAGGGCTCTGCCTAGTGTCTGTTGCCCTGAAAAACATTCGGTAATGCCAGCAGCTTCTTACTGCTATTGTTGTTATTGTACATATTCAAAACATATCTTTGTTTCCATTGGTTACAGAATGTTACTATTTAGTAATATCTATTTTACATACTTGGATGTAAAAAGTACACTTACCAAAATATGTAAATATGTTAAGGTAAATGAAAAAACCCTTAAGAATCAGAACAAAGGGAGAATAAAGAGTAAGAAAAATAAAATCAGGTTGGCTTGAAGTTAGTACAAACAACGATCAATGAACTATTGCCCTCAAGAAATTTTTGTAGGCTGGGTGCAATGGCTCATGCTTGTAATCCTAGCACTTTGGGAGGCTGAGGCGGGAGGATCGCTTGAGGCCAAGAGTTTGAGACCAGCCTGAGCAACATAATGAGACCTTGTCTCTACAAAAAAATTTTTTAGAAATTAGCCAGTTATGCTAGTGCATGCCAGTAATACCAGCTGCTCTGTAGGCTGAGACAGGAGGATCACTTGAGCCCAGGAGTTTGAGGTTGTAGTGAGTTGTGAGCACACCACTGCTCTCCAGCATGGGCAACAGAGTGATACACTGTCTCAAAAAAACCAAAAAAAATTGTGGCATAGCCTCAGAATAACTCACTTTGAACAAGGTAGTTTCTTTGTTCAACCTTAGAAGATAAAATAGTCAAAATATATATACGAAAGCCATTGAATTTGCTTTACTGTATAGACTCAGTAGCTAGAAGCCAATTAAGTGAGCCAGAGGATGTCTGCCAAGAAATGACTCTGGTTTTGGAATATTCATTTGAAGGCCTTCTTTCTGATAGTAGTTAGCAAGGTCAGTCCTGTAGCCCAAATGCCTTAAAATGTATTATAGATTGCAAAACAGTCTTCAGGATGTGGGAAGAAAATAGTAGAATATAATAGGATTTATATGTACTCTTTATCCTTTTAAAGTTATAGGGATTTTGTATATTTTGTGTATATTTCATAATGAACACAAAGTATTTTGCCAGTAATACATGTGTTAATTTTTAAATAAATAACGTGTTAGAAATCTAGGTCAAACCTTTTCCAACCAGTATATGGCTTTTAAAAGTTTTGAATTTATGTGGTATATAAATCCTTTCCTCATTTAGCTGCAATTTACCTTTTCAGCTTTCTTGCCCCATTATGTTTTGGACCTTCCTTTGATCCTGTTCTCTTTCCCTGGAAGGCTCTTATGACTTCTTTACCTAATATAATTCTGTCCTTTGACGAGTCAGTTTGAGTCTTATCTTGCCACTTGCTCCATTTACCCATCGTGGTTTCCCATAATGTTCTCCCAGCAAAGGCCTGCTCAGTTCCCAAGAGTCCATTCATCCGTGAGCTCTTCAGAGACGCCTTCTGTGACATTTCCTGTTTATAGAATGCGCTTCTTTTCATTAGTCCCATAAGATGTTCCATGGATTTATATGCTGTGTGTTCTTACTTCCTGCTCTATTTTAAAGGTAACAAAATAAAATTAACACTTATTTAAGAAGGTTTTAAATGCCTGTATTCTTTATATGTAGTTGATTGCTTTATTTTAAGTAGCATGTAACAGTAAACATTTTAAAATGTCATGAGTTGAGTTCTTAATATTGGTACGTATGTGGACGTGAGCCAAGACCATTGAAGATGAAACATCTTGGTTTCCTAAGGTCAAGCATCAAATACGCCTTTATTGAGCTTGAAATGAATCTCTAGAATGTCAGACATCATTTATACCCAGTCATTTTTATAGAAATATGATTGAACCAGATAAAAATCTGGACATTCTTCAAAGTTTCAAAAAACTTTGCTGGCATTCAGGTATTTTAGTTACGAAATTATAATCCTTCTTGATTTCTCCTTTCTTCTGCTGCTGTGTTTTTAAATAATAAACAGTGTGCCAGTGTGAGTGTTAGATATGTCTGTTACCTTCTTAACTAGATCCCACATTCCTCAGTAGGCTGAATTATAATTTTTTCTTTCTTGTTCTTTATGGTGCTTTTACATTCTCAGGCACAGAGTAAGCTTCTGGCTGCCTTCTCTGCTTTCTTCACCACAGCACCTGCACAGACCTGGAGCCAGTTAGCTCTTCCCAAGAGAACACCTGGAAGGAAGGATTTCCATGGCAGCATCATGGATCAGGGTTTTAAATTTGGAGGGTTTCATTTTGCTCCGACTTCTTTACGTATTTTCTTTCCACCCACTTGTTTGTTTGGGGAGAGTATAGTGGATGGAAGGGTCGTGTGACACTCTCACTCCTCCTCTTTGGTTTTAGGCTCACACGTTACTAATGCAGCAAGCAGCTCTTTCTCATTTGCTACTTCCGTGATTGCGCCTTCTGTTCTCCACTTTCCTGCAGTGCTCTGTGTTTTGTTTGGATTCAGAGCACATTTAGAGAGATTAAGGCACTCTTGTCAAGGCAGCTGAATAAAAGGTCATTTAAAAAGGATACCAGATCACTTCCTGCTTTTACAGTGGTGCACTGAATAGTGGCTGGCTGCTTCCGCTGGACCACAGGTGTGACCTCTTCAGGTTTTTACCAAGATATGTTTTGCTTTTATGGGTTCTGAGAGAGAGAGAAAGAGTGAGTGAGTGTGTGTTTTGTTGATCGAGTCATTCCTGTAGTAAGAAATAGGACCCTGCCCCACAGTACTTGCTCATGAGAACCTAGAGGACATTGGTCCAAACACATGATTGCTAAGATATTCTCACGGAGCACTAGTGAAAGACAGTTTAAACACGTCAAAGTGAAGGAGGTAGAAACACTCATGTTGCATCAGTCATCCGGAGAATTTGGAGTTTGAACTGTATAAGTTAAAGTCACTGTTTGATGAAAAACTGTCAACATTGTGAACTTCCTTTTGCATTTGTGGGCTTGATAGATCCTGATTGTTTTTAATTATATTTGGTGTTTGGTAAATACTTGCAGAATGAAATAGTGAGTGCACAAACAGTCCTCTGTCACTGCTAAACTCAGGACGTTTGTGTCTGGAGCCTTGGCTAATCCTGTCTGTGTGGAAGGCAGTGAGTGCTGATGGCGCTGCCACTGAGAAGTTCGGAGCCCGCCTCCGAGTATCTGCAGCTTTGAATGTTGCTTCTCCTCTCTCCCTGTTGACAACCCAGAGTGCTCTGAAAAGCTGTTGTTCTTCGTGGTGTTTTCCACCTTAAAAACAGGAAAGGATATTATCTTTGTGTTCATGAGCATTTAGTATCTTAGAATTATGCTCCTTATTTGTCTTCTAGGAAATAATGTAGAATTTGTGATAGCAGGTTCTTATCCCTAATTAGAGGGTGGTGAGTCCACAAATAGAGAAAAAGCACAGAAGTGATATACCTAAAACTAGGACAAATGCCAGTTTATAGGAGATTTTTAAAAAAATTTTTGTGAAAAAATATACTTATTGTAGATACGCAAAATGTATACAAAAGTATTAAGAAAGAAATGAATTTGTTATAATCCTCAAAACTGGAGATAGCTACTGTTACTGATGATTTTTGTACAGTTGTCCCTCCACATCCTTGAGGGCTGGGTTCCGGGACCCCGTGCAGATACCAGAATCTGAGGATGTTCAGGTCCCTTAAGTGAAACCGTGTAGTATTTGTGTGTAACCTCCAGCTCCTCCCATGTACACGCGTGTGTTACCTGATGGCGTTCAGTCAGCACTGGATGCACATGTGACAGTGGTCCCAGAGATTGTAATACCTTGTTTCTACTGTACCTTTTCTGTGTTTTTAGATGTGGGACATTTACCATTGTGTTACATTTGCCTGCATTGTTTAGTACAGTAACACGCTGTGTGGGTTTGCAGCCTGGGAGCAGCAGGCGGCCACGTAGTCGAGGTGCGTAGTGGGCTCCACTCTCTAGGTTTGTGTAGGTGCACTTTGTGAGGTCCACAGTGACGAAATGGCCCAACAGCGCATTTCTCAGCATGTATTCCTGTGTCAGTAAGTGACACATGACTGTATTTTAAATCACCTCTAGACTACTTATGATACCTAATACAACGTAAATGCTATGTGAATAGTTGTCACACTGTATGCTTTAAAACTGTGTTATTTTTTATTGTTGTATTTATTAGTTTTTTCCTGAATATTTTCAATTTGTGGTTGGTTGATCCATGGTTGCAGAACCACAGGCACAGAGAGCCGACTGTGTGTATCTTTTGATTAATTCAGATCTTTTAATTTAAGTAATGCCGAATATTTAGTTATATATCCTGCCTTTTTATTTCTCATGCAGTTAAATTTTCCCCAAGCATTATTTTGAATAAAAATATTATGTCATATTAATGTAACAAAGTATTCTCATGCAGCTTCTAATTTTTTTCCTCCTAATATTACAATTATTACAGATAAATATATAAATGACTCTAATTATTTCCTTAGATTGATTCATAGAAATTAAATTATTGGGATAAAGGTATGAAAATTATTTTTAAGGTTATGCATTAATATGACTTCTAAGTAGTCATTTTAAAAATTGTCATTCCCTGTGCATGAACTTGAGGACTGTTGAGGGGAACAGACAAGGCGTGCCTCTCCCTCCCTTAAAGGTGACACTGATTCAGGTGATTTGCCCAGGGAACCAGAATCAGGAATATTTGGATCATACTTGAAACACTCTACACAGTGATTGTTAAAGAAAGCTCTTTTGATGATTGTTTAAAGCAACTCAGATATTAATGTATACCAGTGATCTAAGACAATTGCTTGTGGCAGCATTCCAGTTGGAAGGGGAATGACAACTACTCAGATACAGCAGACAAGTCAGTGCTGATTGTTACTGCCTTTTAGTTTGATTTGTTATGTGTTCCGTAACTGTGCTGTGTTCTGGATGTGGCCTTTATAGTACTAGAAAATGTAATATTTAAAATAGAGAAGTGGCCGGGCGTGGTGGCTCACACCTGTAATCCTAGCACTCTGGGAGGCCAAGGTGGGCGGATCGTTTGAGCTCAGGAGTTCGAGACCAGCCTGAGCAAGAGCGAGACCCCACCTCTACCAAAAATAGAAAGAAATTATATGGACAGCTAAAAATATATATAGAAAAAATTAGCCGGGCATGGTGGTGCATGCCTGTAGTCCCAGCTACTCGGGAGGCTGAGACAGGAGGATCCCTTGAGCTCAGGAGTTTGAGGTTGCTGTGAGCTAGGCTGACGCCACGGCACTCACTCTAGCCTGGGCAACAGAGTGAGACTCTGTCTCAAAAAAAAAAAAAATAAAATAAAATAAAATAAAATTAGAGAAGTGATATAAAGGTAATCTCTAATGTAGTCCAGGAATTTACAGATAGTTAATTTTAAAATGAGGCTTCATTTTCCTGTCGTGTTTACATACGGCTCTCTTCTAAGTATTGGACAGATGTTGTATTTTGAGAAAAATTAACACTACTTTAAAATTTTGGGTTTGCATGTACTGTTAACGTACTTGACTGACGACGACATACGCGAAGTCTGTTCTTTTGTGCTTGTGTGAAAGTGCTTGATACAACTGCACAGCGCAGGGGAAGTAGAAGCATGGTGGTGCCTTTTATTGTTCGTGCAATTTCACTGATTCTAATTATAGAAGCTTACATCACCTTAGCTGATGATGACGGCTTCTCCCTTTTGCATTTTCTTCCCCTGTCGCTCCCTTAAGGATGGATCGTATTTCATGGTGCACATGTGGCCTGCTGGTGGCTTTGACAGAGTTTCTCGACGGCACAGGGGACTGGTCAGTTGGTGGACGTAGATGACAGTACGCTGAAGCACACGGTTTCTTATGACAGAGTAGAAGGAGACTGGACTCTGGCTTCCCTTCCTTCAGGAAGGCTGTGGAATAGGTGGGATGCAGTTTGAAAGCTGGAATTCCTGAGGGACACCAGTAATTAGAGTTAACCATGTCTGATAGCTACAAAGATTCATTTCAGATGTTCAGGTTAAGCAGAGAGCAAAGGGGATGGAAAAGCTTTCGATGATCCTTTAAAAGGACTTGTATGTTACCTCTGACCATTGCAGCCATTTATTCATTTATTTTCCAAAAGGATTAAAGTGCTTTTACTATATAAATCAGTACATTTAACAGTTTATATTTCAAAGACCAAATACTTATCACTAAAATACAGAAATGAGGGCCCTGTTTCTTTTATTTTGTAAAACTACAGGGTAATTCTTTTGTTCCTCACTTCCTTTTGATTGTGGCTTCTCTAAATTGTGATTATAGTATTTCACCGTGCAGGTAGGGAATAAATGGTATGACTGTGCCTGAGATTAGTATAAATCTTGTTTTTGTTACTGTTGGTTTTTTATTTTTCATAATGCCCAGAAGTACATCCTCTGATAGCTCACCTTTGTCTGTGGTGACCTTTCCCCTCCCCCCTCCTCAGTGTTGTCACACACTGACGTGAAAGATACGCTGGCAGTTCAGTAACTGGCAGAACCTTAGCTTTGGTTTTCTATGCAATAAGATTTCCAATGTTTCAGTCTGTATTTTTTGTTTATAGTTTATACAGATAACATAAATTTTAATAACTATATGGCATTTACATTTTTGTAAAAAGATTTCTTAGTGGTTTGAAGCTTTGCAAACTCAACACACATTGCTTTTTAAACACACACACACCTTTTTAAAGCTAAAGAAGATGATATCACTATGGCTTTCCATCATGGCATGTCCTATGCAGGGGAAATGGGTTCTCCAGTTGCTGTCCTATAGTGATAATTCCTAGACAATGTATAGATCAGGACTTTCTCCCTTGCTGCAGTTACTTTATTTGAATTGGTAAGATAACCAGATGAGATCATGATAAAATTCTGAAAGTGATACAAGTGAAAAATAGGTCATTTACCTAATTGTTTTAGTTATTAATTGATAAATTACTGACTATTCTCAAAAGATGTTTATTTCTTCCTTCAGTAATTAATTAAAAGGTTAAGTCATTATTTCATCAGAATGCTGTTAGCTTGACAGGCTGAGTATGGAATTTGGCTGTTTCTTGGTATTATTTGCACAGGAAGATTTTACTTGATAGGATTACCATTCAGTTCCCTAGAATAGCAGCTACTATGAGATGATTTGATAGAACAAGGAAAAGGATGATGTCATCTTCACTTACAAGCCAAACTAAAGAAAAAGAGAGTTTTATTCCTTTATTGAGTTGATGTTTACTACAGTAGGTCTAACATATGGCATTAGTGGATTACGTTTCTTACACAGGGCCGCAGTTTTTTAAAGCAGCTAAGAGATGGCTGTCTCCCTTGCTCAGCTTGAGGTCCCCCTTTGTGTGTTATCAGCATGGTTTATACAAAGGGGGAAGGTGAGCATTGGATTTTGCTTTTTGACTTGGCTGTGATATATTCTGTTGATGCTATGTGCAAATGTAATTGTTCTCAACTGAAATATTCTTGAATCTTACTACAAAGATTTATGTACAAAATGCTTGTCTTTTAAGAAATTTATCATTAGCACAAGTTTGTCTTCATCTACACTGAAAGGATGTACTATCATTTTTATATTTTAAAGAATGATTGATATTAGGTTTTAATTTATACTTGAATACTTAATATTTATTGAAATTCCAATTCATTTATAGTCTTCTTTAATTAAATTTAAAAAAAACTGGTGCTTGAAAATCAACCTGTACAGGAAACTAGAGTCATGCTTATTTGTAATTTGTGAGATTTAATCTTATATTTGAATGCAAATACTGTGTATCTTTTTGGAATTTTGGAATTTTTGCAGAAAATAATTCTGAAGTTCTGTGGAAATAAAAATTCATAAATCATGTATTTTGAAAGTATTCAGAATGATACTTAGTTTTACTTAAATTCTAGTCTACTTACTGCTAGTAAGTAGCAGTGTAATTCAGATTGACAGTATAGTGTTGTTCTGAAAGTGATTCAGACCTTGCCCCAAAGGTATTGAAAACTCATTTTTGTGTGTGTGCCTCATGACAAGATGTTTCTTCTGCAGTCAGTGGAGTCATTTGTTGCAATACCTGTCTCTCAGGTAATTATCTCCTCTTATGTTGCACACCTCCTTCTCCCCCAAATGAAAGTGTTAGGTGAATAAAACAAAATAATTGTTACTTTGATTTGTTCACTGATTGTTATTCTCATAATTTCTCTGCCTAGAGGTGTTAACTATCTAACTGTATTTCACCATTGGAAACTGTCTTTTGCCATTGGCAGGCACCATTGCCAGCTCAAGTGGGCGTATCTGCAGTAGGTGCCTTGTGGCAGAAGCAGAAAGAACAAGGATAGGTACTTAGGGGTATTGTGTTTTCAGATGGAAAAGGGTGTGGCAAAATTAATTTGTTGGTGTTTTTTTGTTGTTGTTGTTGTTTTTTGGTAATTTTTATACAAAAATGGTGTAATTTCCTTTAGTCCAAGCTCACTTTGGAAGCGAGTTTAATCATTTTCTTCTGAGTTTTTCTGGCTGCTTGTCTCTTTCTAGGAATTGAGCTACAGAAAAATACCACATTATATAGATTATTCTTCCTCAAAGGAGTTGGTAAATGCTACAGCTATTGTGCCTGTGATTTTTTTTTTCAGCTTTCTCTTGCAAAATGAAGTTCTGTTGTTTCCCTTTAAATTTACTATTTACATACAAATCTTAGTACCAGTTTTTTTTTATATTTTTAATGTAAATTTAAAATGATCCAGAAGGTTATACCTTTCAGAACAGTTATATGATAAATAGCAAGTTTTGCAATCAAAAACCCCCGAATTAGTGGTGTTGCAAATACATATGTGACATCTGAGAACTAGGCTGCCTTATGTATTTGGAGTGCAAGACTATGTTACCAGAGCTAATTATTTTCCCTTGGGAGGACAATACTGTGTTAAATGTGAATAATAATATTAGGAAATATGGCTTCCCAGATACAGCTATGTGTCACTGTACAGAATTAAAAAGCAAAATAGATTTTTAAAACTGAAATAGAACAGGTGCTTAAGCCAATTTTTTTCTTACAGAATGTAGCTTGCTGACATGTCTCAGGAAAGGGAGGGGAGGTGTGTGTGTGTTTTCAGTAAACTGCTCTTTGGGCTACATCTGCAGATACAGTAGCCAATTGATCTAATGCAGTTTCTGAAGGCTTTCTGTACAGGTGATGTCATCCTTTTAGCTCTATTCTCCTCCCACTCTCTTTCCTTCTTATTAGATATTTCATCTTACTGCAGAGCATAGAATCAATAGGAGCTTCTCCTTAGGGAGCTGCTGTGAAACAGGCAAGGACAGTAGGAATTAAGACACGCTAACATAGTCTTGCTTTAGCAGAAGATACAGCGTTTTTGTACCATATCATATGTAAATTTTTAGCCAGAAAAGCCAGAATTACATCAACAGTGCTATTTTACTGATGCATTAGAACAAGAAGCAGTACTGCAGAGCTAGCTGTAAATAGTGCATGTGAAAGGAGAAAATCATTTGAATTTTGGAGATTCTCAGACATTCTACAGGACAAACCTGTTACAGCATATTATCTTCTAACTATCATTTGCTCAACGGTTGATTTAAAAAAAAAAAAACCCTCTGGTGGCTAAGAATATAAAGAAGAAACTTTAATCTTCAGGATACAGTATTTGCTTCTGATGCAGAAGAATTGCTGCAGTGCTTGTGCTACAGAATGAAATAAGTTGAAGAAAAGACAAAGCTGTATTACAGAGAGGAAAGGTTTCACAGAACCCAGGAACACAGATTCGGTGCATGTTGCCTTATTTGCTTGATTGATACTGTATTAACTGTTGTGCTACCATTTTGCATGTCTGTGCCAGATGCTTGAGGACGCATGTGTATGTCTGTATGCTCTGAGCCAGAAGTATAAACACCGTGATTTACTGTGATTTGCTTGTTCAAGTGAACATTTTGATGAGAACTGTTAGAGTTATCAAGAACAATATTCTAAGCTCCTGAAAGCTCCTGATTTTGGTTTCAAAGGGGGTTTGGAGAGGCTGCCTTTATATAACACTGCAGTGGTGTATGATTTGTAAAAAGAAACTTAACAGAATTTTGTCACCATACGTATCAGTGTGGCTGTGGTTTGAAAAGGAAACTACTCTTTTCAGCCTTGGAAATGGCTTTTCTTGTTCGCTGTTATGCCAATTGTCTTCAGCCATGGGCCTCCAAAGTAAGTAATTGTTATTCTTTTCTATATACTCTAGTTGTTAAATTTGCAGTGTATTTTGAATGTAAATGAGTTTTATTGTGCTATTATATTTTCTAAACGTTAAAAATGAGAACTATAGAGCAGTCTAAAAAGCTCATTCTCATTGCCATTTTGATTTTTAATTTGAAGAAATGTCTAAAACATTCAGTGTGACTTCTAAGAAAATTTGAAAAGTGCCTTTTGATCTGAAGACTTAAAATGCAGTGCATTTGAGGTGTACTCTCTTCAGACTGAATTGTTATTTTGATTATGGCTATTTTTGTACTTATCTGTGATCATTCTCTTTAACTTAAGTGTATTCTGTTGCTTCATTTCCTTAAATAGTTGATATATTTAGATATATTAGTCAAATCTCTACCTTATATTATACAACATTTTCCACTGATAGGTGCTATCAGATAAATTGACTGAATTGTGCTATTTTATGAAGCCTAGGTGATAATTCTTAAGCAGTGAGATACTATGAAGAAAATACTCATTATGAAAAGTAATTATGTGAAAATATTTAAATAATGTTCCTAAGTATTTTCAAAGTAGTAGTAAGTAAACCATTAGTGGCTTGAGACTATTTAAGGTCATCTGTCATAGTTGTCATTTTCAAACAAACATATTAACTCACAGAGAAGCACAATGCCACACAACAGGCCAGGCTAGGTTGCAGGAAAATATATACTATAATTGAGTAAATTTTAGTGTTCATAGTGGCAGTTTATATAGTCTGTAATTTGATGTCAACTTGAAGTAATCTTTCCTGTTGTTATGTTGATTTCAAAATGAAAAAGTATGAATTTTTAGTTTCCTTTTATAAAACTAAATGCTTTAGAAAACTCTTAAATTATAACACTTAATATGTTAAGATTTCTTCATTGTACTCTTGAATAGAGACAGACACAATAGAGGCACCTCTTAGGATGGTCTGAAATCATGTCTTTGTTTAAAGATTGTCCTGTCAGTGGTGACTAAGGGAGAAAGGCTCTGATGGCATCGTGGCGTGCGGTTTTATCTGGCCCAGCTCACTGCATGTCTTTTTCAAAGGCAGCTTCTGAAGGACGTTTAAATTCACCATCCATTTGGCAAACAGGTGATTGAAATAGAAAGAGATGAAAAGAAGCGTTGGTACACAGTGTAGTGTGCTATTATCTGCTGAGGCCTGGGTGGGCCCTTAGTGCAGATGCCACCTGTGGGGCCCAGGCAGTGCCGGTGCTTGATAGTGACACTGCTGAGGTTCAAAGCCACTTATAGAAAGGACATGTAACAAAGCTTCAAATAAAATTAAGAATGAGATATAGGGGTTGTTTTTTAAGATTACCAACAAAAATGAGCCTTTGTGTAGGTACTGGTAGCCAACTTTTGATCCAATATTTAATAAGTATAGAAGAGTCAAAGAGGATTTTAAAGATTAGATTCCAAGGTTTCATTAAATGCCAGCAAATATTGTATGAGCAGAATTCTGTGATTGGTACTTTACTGTGTAAATTAAATATTTATGAGAGTACGTATCTCCTTCCCTCTTTCCGTTCCCCGATCTCTCGCATTACTGTTGATGGAGTTTTAACTCCGGATTGTGACTAAACACATAAAACTTGTTATTAATTTTTCATACTTGCTACTTTTGGTTTTCTGCTACATTTTACTGGTTTTTATTTTTATTTATTCATGTATTTTGCCCATGCTAATACATACTTGCATTTTACTACTCCTGAATTCATTTATTTTCTTGATAAAATAAATAGTTATATCAGCAGTGTTCTGTGGGGGGATGAACCTTAAGTCCTTGTATGGTCAAATTGCCTTCCTTACTCTTACAATAATTGTTTAGTTGGATATAAAATAATAAATTCTAAAGTCTTTTCCCTTTAGCCTTTTGAAAAAGTTAATGCACTGTCTTTTGGTATCTAGTGTTGCTCATAAGTCTGAACTCATTATAATTCTTGTTCCTTTATTAAGTACTCTGTTTTTCTTCTTTTTAGTGATTAGTTATGTTTTTTTTTTTTTTTTTGTCCTTGATGCCATAAAATTTTACCATGGATTGTCTAATGTTGTGTTTTGTTTCCTCTTCTTGGCACTGGAGCACTCTTTCAAGCTGAAGATTCTCATTTGTCTTCAGTTGTGAAAAATGTATTTTTTTAAAATTGCTACTCCTTTATTTTCTCCCCTCTCTCAAGGTATTACAACTCTGAGTGTGTCCATAATGCGTCTAAACATTTGTTTCATACTTTATTCTCACTCACCTTGTACATTCTGTTTGATCTTCTAGCTCACTAATTACATTCTTCATGTGTGAACAGTTGCTATTCTGCTAGTCATCTTTTAAATTTATAAATGTAAATCATTGTATTATTTACTTCTGAAATCTCTTAAGTGATGCTTTTTCATAACTACCTTTGTTTTATAACTTGCTTTCATTTTATGGATGCTATTCTTTTTCTTACTGTTTTGTTAGTTCTTTCTTCAAGTGTAAATTCTTCTTGGTTGAGTTTTTTGGGTTTCTTTCCGGGGGTTGACTTAGCCTGCATGATTCTTAGCTGGAAGCTCACCTTCCTGGTCTATTAGAGTTGCTTGGTTGAGTTGACTGATTATTAGGTAGAGAAGGCATTGTTACCACATTGGCTTCTGTTTTCCTGCTCCTACAGTCTCTGGTTGGTTTATATACAGCTAAAACTACAGGTAATTTCTTTGTCCTTATCTTTTTTGTTTTCCCTTGAGACAGGGTCTTGCTTTGTTGCCCAGACCAGAATGCAGTGGCATCATCACAGCTCACTGCAACGTCAAACTCCTGGGCTCAAGTGATCCTCCTGCCTCAGCCTCCTGAGTAGCTAGGACTATGGGCATGCGCCACCACTTCTGGCTAATTTTTGTATTTTTTGTATAGATGGGATCTTTCTATGTGGTTCAGGCTGGTCTTAAACTCCTGGCCACAAGCAATCCTCCTGCCTCGGCCTCCCAGAATGCTGGGATTACAGGCATGAGCCACCACATCTGGCCCTTATCTTTCTTTACCTATCCACAGCATTCATCATGGCTGATAACTCTCTCCTTTACAGATTTTCTTCAGAGTAACAGAGTCTTCACCATGACCCACTCACTGTACAGTGTGTGATCTCTCCTATTCCCTTTGTCTTCTACAGTACTTCTCCTTGTTCACTCCAGCCACATTGGTTTCCTTGCATGTTCTCAAACTTGCCAAGCATTCTTAAACGGATTTTCTGTTTTCTCAACAAGTCTGTCTCCATTTACTTTCATAAATTCACCATTAAATGTGAATATTGATTAAAAGTTTCTCTGTGGTTTCAAAAATATTAAAGTGGGGAGAAATATATGTCTTAGAATTGAAAAATTCTAATATCAAGTCATTTAGCAACTTCCCTCTAACTCTCATCTTTCAGTAAAAGTAATGAGTTAGGAATGCTCCATGTTTCCCCGTGGTTTTGCGTGCTCCAGCACAGTGTGGTGGTCTCCTGGTGGGCACACCCAAGGCTCCTAAGATTAGATACAGCTGTTTTCTTTAGCACTTGGAGAAATTTTAGATTCTCCATAAAGCAGGCTCCAGACTGCTTTTTAGACCTTAGAATCTATTTAACTCTGTCAGCTTACACTTTTCTTTGTATGTCACTCTCTTTAGTCCTGGAAGCTCTCTTATAATTCTAATGACTTAATTTTCACTATGGAAAGGCCTCCTTCTTGTGCTTTGACTAATGTCTCCTGTTTCTCATATATATGTGTGATTTTCTTCTATTTCATCTTCTTTGCTTCCAGAGTAATCTTTTAAAAAGCAAGTATCTTCCAGTCACTTTCTTGCTTAAAACTCTTTAGTAGTTCTCTGCTAATATAGGAAAAATTAAAGCACCCAAGAACGCCACATCTGAACCTTGCTCTCCTGTATACATGTCCAGCTGAGCTGGTTGGTTACTGTTTCCTGAATGCGTCATGCTCATTCAGGCCTCTGGCCTAGCACTGTTCAACAGAAATACAATGTAAACCACATATGTACTGTTAAACATTTTAGTAGCCACATATTTTAAATGTAAAAAGAAATAGGTGAAGTTAATTTTTAATAATAAATGTAACATATCCAAATTATTATTTCAATATAATAAACAATATAATTATTAATGAGGTGTTTTACATTTTTTATTTTTTTGGTACTAAGTCTTCTAAGTCCAGTATGTCATTTCATACTTACGGCGGGTCTCAGTCTGGACTGGCCACACTGCGGTGCCTGTTTCCGTGTGGCACTCGCGTTGCCCCATGAGACACTGCAGTTCTGGGGCTTCGTCGGTATTTTAGTCTTAATCATCCCCAGGACTCAGTATTTTCACTGCTTTCTACCCCTGGTGAGAACGAAGTCTTTCTTTTTAAGTTACATTTATTATTTTATTATTTTAATTTTTTCTTGTAATCTCCCAGACCTCGGGACTTTTACTCATTCTTGTTATAACTAGCATCAGGTATACACTAGATGGGATTGTCCCAAAATATTATTTCTTACATTGGAAGGATATTAATAAGAATATTGGGGAGAAGTGAGTTTGAAGAATGCTGAGTGAAAAAGATCTCTTTATTGTAGGGCTTCTTGGACCCTCCATAAATATGTTTGTTGTAAAGAGCTAAGGAGCATATAATATGACATTGTGTTCCAATTTGCCATGGAACCTTTTTTTTTTTTTTTTTTTTTTTTGCAGTATACCTATGAGTTTTATTCCTGAAATAGTATTCCACAGTGTGTCCAGTTAGAAAGTGCAATGCTGTGTGAAGTATTGAATGCACACACACTGCTGAAACTTGATTTGTCCAAATATCCATGGAGCCCTTGTGAGCAGCAGTGACAGTGTTCAGAAATCAAATACATTCATTCATGTCTTCTGCAAATGCTGAATGAGCAGGCATTGTGTGCGGGGTAGGTGTTGCTATGCTAGGCCTTCACTAGGTAGTAAAAGTGAAACATATACTTGGCTCTTTATATCCATGGGTTCTGCATCCTCAGATTCAACTAACCATAGAGTGAAAACATTTGGAAAAAAAAATTCCATAGGTTTCCAAAAAGCAAAACTTGAACTTGCCATGTGCTGGCCACGTGGATGACGTGATACGTAGGCACACGCTGCTGTCACCTCCTGCGACTTCACAGATCCTCAGTGTCCTCCCAGCATTTGTTCACTACTTGTGTTGTGTGCACCCTTCGTTTCTAGGAAAAAATGGCTCCTAAACAGCAGTAAGTGATCAAAGTAACAAGGTTATCCTGCAGAGGCTAAGAGGGAGCAGAAAGTACTGTCTCTTGACAAGGAAATAAAAACGTAGATGTTTTGAAAAGTGGCATGTTGCTTGCCAAAGTGGGCCGTAAGGTCAGTGAGAATGAATGGGGCGTTTGTACAATAAAGCAGAAAAGAGCTGAAATTTGTCTGCCCTGCAACAGCAAGAATGGTTTCTCTGGTTGGGGTGAAGTACTTGCAAAGACAGAAAACATCAGGTGTGTGGCTAGGGGACATACCACAGAACTATGTCCCTGTAGGGCCAGGTACGTTGACTCACACACCTTAATCCCAGCACTTTGGGAAGCTGAGGCGGGAGGATCAGTTGAGGCCAGGAGTTCAAGACCAGCCTGGGCAACATAACCTTAATTCAGCATCAGGTATTGTGAGATGATTCTAAAATCAGTATTAATTTACATTTGGTCACATTTACTCTTAGAGTATAATTTACTCTCCAGGGTCCCGATCTAAATATGGCCCTTCCATTCTAGCCCTTGGGATTTAGCTTTTTTCCCTTTAGCCAGTGACTTTCAGAAGTGCTTCTCAGCCTATTGGCCTCTTCTTTAGGGTTCAAAAATATTCTTAGGAGTAAAAGCAACCTCAAAGTTCAGATACTGTGTGTGTAGTTTGTGTGTATATCCAGGTTTTCTGTTTATCTTAGTGATAGGATTCGTCTGAATTACCTAACCCACCATTATCCCCAGGGGAATTGCGTGATGTAGTTTCTTTGTGTGTAGTTTTCATAATTACAGTAACCCTCTTGAGATAATATTTAATTCAGACTTGACTGTTTTCTCCTTTAGAGTATATTTAATTTACACTCTGTTTCTTTAATGTTTTCCTATAGTAAAGCAATGAGAAACCCTGTTTTAAAAATTAAATTGATTTTTCTTAATGGTTCTGAATAGCAAGTTGCAGAGAAATTATTTGGAAAATATATAAGCATACCTCCTGTATAAAACTTTAAGTACACTGGAACACAGTGTTTCTTGTCTTAACTCCTATAGCATTTATTTTGTGAGCTGTCTGTCTTATTTTATGATTTGAAATGTATTGTACAACCTGTATCACTGATGAGAGCGTGGCCATGTTAAAGATGGGGTGGTGGAGTCGTTTCCTGCTCGTGTTTCTTGCATCCCTGCACCTAGCACAGACATTCATTAAATCATTTCGATCACTAATAAAGCTTTCAGGGGCCAACTACAAATTAATACCACATTAAGTGTAAAATTGTGTACAGTATTTCTTGGAATATTAAATATAGTCAATTTGTTACTTGTCCTAAGTCTTGCTGCCAGCAGACAGCAAGATAATTGCTGTTTTATCCTGGTATTAGCCACCATTTTGTATTAGTAAGGGGATGCGTGCGTGCGTGTGTGTGTGTGTGTGTTTTCATAGCATTCCTACCCTGTACAGTGGAAACAGCTGATACGATTATTGGAGGAAGAAGAAGGGGCTGAGTTTTTCCTCTGAAATACCATCAGTAATTGTAGTCTTTTTTGAGTTTAGTGCGTTTACCACTATAGGCTTGCCTAACAGTTTCAGAGAGTACAATTGGTTATTATAATTTCAAAATATTTTTGCTAAGAATGAGAATTTAGGTTAGAAATGAGGTTGCACAGCAGTGTACATAAAACAAAAATGTGTTGCAGAAGTTACAGTGTATCAAGGACTTTTAAAAAGGTAAAGTTTGACATTTGGAATAACTTAAACTATTTTTTCTTCAGCTTCCGGCTGATCTCACCAAGATGCACCTCACAGACAGCCCTCATGCGCAGGTGACTCACGTGTCCTCTAGTCAGTCTGGCTGCAGCATTGCCAGTGACTCTGGGAGCAGCAGTTTGTCTGACATCTACCAGGTAAGACCTTGGGAGTTTTGTGCTGTGTATACAGCTTTTTTATTCCACCAGGTAGCCCTTGCTTGCGCCTCACGTGGTCACTTATCTTTTAATTTGGGTATGAAATTCAAGCACAAGTCCTATGGAAAAATATGCTTTATATGCTGTTTCAAATTTGTAAGCCAAATTAAATGATCTGTGTTTTTAAAATGATGAAGTTTGGTCCAGCAATGGATATAGTGTTCGCTTTCATCTCTTTTATCCAGGTGAATCCATATTAATATATAATGCTTCCTTTGGTTAAAAAAAGGTTCTTGAAACAGCTGAACTTAAACCTATAAAAAGACAGATTTTTATTATAATGGATACATCTTCTATAATTAGAAGTCATGAAGAAAATTTGAACTTGAGCTGCTTTTGCATTACAAAGCCTCTATTGTAGTATAACCTGAATAAGTAGCAAATTAAATAGTATATTTATAGACTTTTCCATTTTTAAAAACCCAGTAGGAACACTTTGTCAAACCTCCTGAGCTCTTCGGTGATCCTTTTAATTGTAGGGAGAAGGTTCTGGGAAGACCCGTAAGCTGAGAGAATCCTCAACAATCCTGCTAAAACTGAACGCAAGTTAGGTTCAGGCCAGAGCAGTCTGTTTCTGGATCCAGATCGTGGGACTTGTATGATGTGTTCTTTAGTCTGAGACGTGGAGAACAGTTCCCCTGGGGTGTGGGGCTTGATATCCTGGAGCCCTGTCGTTGATTCTGTCAGAGATGATGGATCTAGAACACTTTTAATAAAATAACTAGCATGATATTGAGGGTTGGTTTGTTCAGGAATTCAAATGTACCATTTATTCCAGGGCTGTCTAATAGAAATTTAATGTGAACCGCATATTCAATTTTAGATTTTCTAGTAGCCACATTAAAAAGAGTAAAAGGAGGCCACGCGCGGTGGCTGACGCCTGTAATCCTAGCACTTCGGGAGGCCGAGGCGGGAGAATTGCTTGAGGCCAGGGGTCTAAGACTAGCCTGAGCAAGAGCGAGACCCTGTCTCTACAAAAAATAGAAAAATTAGTTTGGTGTGGTGGCGAGCACCTGTGGTTCCAACTACTCGGGAGGCTGAGGCAGGAGGATCGCTTGAGCCCAGGAGTTTGAGGTTGTCTTAAGCTATGACAATGCCATTGCACTCTGCCTGGGCAGCAGAGCAAAGCCCTATCTCAAAAAAAAAAAAAAGAAAAAAAGTAAAAGGAAATGTAAAATTAATTTTAGTAATTTATTTAGCACAATATATCCAAATATTATAATTTTAACATGTAATCAGTGTCTTAACATTGATTATTATAAATGGGTTACTTTGCATTCCTTTTTCGTAAGTCTTCAAAAGCCAGAGTTCACGGCACATCTCAGTGCAGACTGGCCATATTTCTAATGCGAGTCGCCACATGTGGCAAGTGGCTACCGTACAGCACAGACCTGTGAAAGTTGCATCATCGTTGTCTGAGGAAAACGTTGCAGACTGTGATTCTACAGAGTTACCCAGATTCGGGTATTTTGGAAAATCAGCCTTTTTCTGTTAAGGGAAGTTTGCAGGCTCATACAAGATGGAAAAAAGTCACTGTCATTTTTTGGTTTATGTGTGGCTTTTCTCAGTAAAGGTCATTGCTGTGGGTGTCTGCATCTCCTTTTTTGCCATTTTACAGTATAGAGAACAAGGAATTCTACGTGTTCACCATTTTACAGTAGCCAGAAAAAAAGAAAATTTTTTTAAAAGTTACAAGCAGTGCAGTGGCTCGGGGGCCACTCACTGTGGTTCACGTCAGGACTCCATGCATGCTGCCCCTCCCTGAAAGAAATGTATAAGAAGTAAAAATTGTTGCACACCTCAAAATCAAAGTAGAGCTGTGGCTTCTCTGGACTCTGTTTTTCCAGGAAAGGAATCCTAAGGAAGACTAACCCTGGATCATTGAAGTTCAGGGATTTGGCTATAGATTTCTCTCGGGATGAGTGGTAATGTCTGGACCTTGCTAAGAGAGGCTACATGGAGATGTTGTGTGGACAAATTATAGGAACCTGATCTCACGGGGATATTTACATTTCTAAGCCAGATGTGATCCAGTTTTTTGAACAAGGAGCAGTGCTCTGGGTCATTGTGCAAGAAGGGATAAAAAGATGGCACACAAGTGGAGATTAAGGTTACTTGGAAAGGCAGAGTGCTTTATTGTGAAGAAGATGATCTGTACACAAATTGTTCCTGTATCTTTGCAAAGATGCTGCAGGCGTTTCTGAAGCGCTACACTGATGATAGCATCTGCAGGTCACCTACCCCGTAGCCAGCCTGGAGCTGGGACCGGAGTGTACCTTACAGGTGGTGTTTGGAGGACCGCGGCCCTCCATGTGACTGTCCTGCTTCCAACCTGGCGTGTTTTCCTTCCTCAGTAGCACTCTCTGCAGTGCGTTCTACCTTGTGAGAGATTCGTTGTAAGGCTGGACAGACTGTAGACAGGCATCTTTGCCGGTTCTGCATGTTACAAGGTGTTGAAGACAACACCTTTTCATACCCCAGCAACTTGAAACTTACCATTGGCTCTCCCCCTTCAGTCATTGCATTCAGTACTCAATCTTCTCACATCTGCCTCCTGTATCACTAATTGTATGTGTGTGTATGTGTGTTTTATGTTAACTGCTGTATAATTTACATATAAGAAAATTTGCCCTCTCTAGTATAGCTTACATCAAGATATAGAACATTTCGATCACCCTAAAAAGTACCCATATGACCCCTCTCCTGACCCCTGGCCCTTGGACACCACTAGTCTCTTTTTCTGCCCTTACAGTTTTCCTTTTTCTATAAGGTCGTATAAATGAGGTCATGTAGTTTAAACAAAAGATGATGATGTGAAACTTAGAAATTAACTAGTGGGATAAAAGTGTTAATGGCTGGGCACAGTGGCTCACGCCGATAATGCCAACGACTTGGGAGGCTAGGGCAAGAGGATCACTTGAGGCCAGGAGTTCGAGACCAGCCTGGGCAACATAGTGAGACCCCATCTCTTTAAAAAAATGAAAAAAATTAGCTGAGTGTGGTGGTGCACACCTGTAGTTCCATCTACTCAGGAGGCTGAGATGAGAGGATCTCTCGAGGCCAGAAGTTCAAGTGTTCAGTGAGCTGTGATTGCACCACTGCACTTCAGCCTAGGCAGCAGAGCGAGTCCCCATCTCAAAAAAGAGAAGTGTTAATGAATTTATGGAGAGTGAACAGATAAAGGCAACAAAAGTATTGAAATTCTAGAGCCAAACAGGAACTCAGAAATTTAAAGGAGAAAGTGATGATAATGCTGACATCAAATATGCAAAAATGTAAGATAAAATTTTTAAAGAGTGGCCAAAGAAGGTAAAAATCCTCAAATGCTTGACTTAATAGTTTACTTTAGAATAATAGCCAAAAGACAGAAACAGCATAAAAGTTAAAACAGAAGCAAGCTAACAAAGATAGAACAAGGGGAAAAAAATCAGAATTTTAAAATAAATAAATATATATACATATCTACATACTTATATATGTTTTATATTTGTATACACAGAATGTAAATGTGAGTTCAAGAGCACCAATTGGTAACAATGTTTTTCTACGTGTGGTAAGTTTGTGGGTAATTTTTACTATGTTCTTTAAATGAACATTATTATTAATCTTGAGGATGTAAATAGAGTGTACAGTTAAAATAAAAGTTGAAAAAAATGTGAGAAAAGATTAAAGGCATAATTACTAGAGGGTAAAAGGAATAAAAACAGAATAATAATAGGTTGGTGAAATAAACCCCCAAAATACAATATTTTTAGAACTACAGTTAAAAATTCATGGCTAAGATAAATAATGTCACCCAACCAAATTGTGTGTGCGTGCGTGTGTGTGTGTGTGTGTGTGTGTGTTCTCTAGTCAGATTCTCAGAACTTAAGGGGAAGAAGGGTTGTTAGTATTGGACCCTTGGTATTTGTCTTGACCTCAGGCTACCGTTGGAGTCCCTGTAAAGCTATGAATACACCCTTTAGTTACAGGTGTACATTGCCAGCGTGTGTGTGTGTGTGTGTGTGTGTGTGTGTGTGTATATATATATATATATATATATATATATAAAATCTATCTTAGCCAGGAACAGTTGAAGTGATTTGTCTGGTTGTCTGAATTTAAGCATTTAAGAGATATTAAAAGTGAACATCTAGCCTGTAACAGTATAAGCAAAACCTTGCAAAATGATACAAGTATTTTTAATTTGGAGAACTGGGGGGAAGCGAGAAGGGATGTACCCTAACAGCGGTTCTTCACAGGGAAACTGCACCATTTTATATGGCCAGATGTGCGGCTGTATTCCTGTGCATTCCCTTCTTGAGGGTTTCCATGTCTCCTGGTTTAAAAATAAAAGCCCTTGACTCTCAAAGAAACTTCAAAGTAGGCCGGGTGCAGTGGCTCACACCTGTAGTCCTAGCACTTGAGGAGGCCAAGGCAGGAGGATTGCTTGAGGCCAGGAGTTTGAGACCAGGCTGAGTAAGAGTGAGACCCCGTCTTTACTAAAAATAGAAAAAATTAGCCAGGCATGGTGGTGCATGCCTGTAGTCGCAGCTTCTCAGGAGGCCAAGGCAGGAGGATCGCTTGAGGCCAGGAGTTTGAGGTTGTAGTGAGCCATGAGGATGCCACTGCACTCTGCCCTGGCAACACAGCGAGACTGCCTCCAAAAATAAAAAAGGAAAGAAAAGAAACTTCAAATAAAGTATTTACCACAGTCTGACCAAAAAGAAAACAAAAGTCTGTAGTTCTGGTGTGAATATGTTTCTAATCAGATTAGCTTAAAATGAAGCTAAAAATATACATCAAGGTTTTAGAATGTTCTTGGATAGAATATTTTATGCATCTTTAAAGAGTACTCAAGAGAATAAGGAGTACTTTTTTCTAGATTTTTTTCTGTTTATTTCAGTGTTTTCCCAGAGCTGGAATATTGTGAAGTATTAACTATTGGATAAAAGCATTTGCCTTTTCATTAATTCATTCTTGAGTAACCCAAGGCACACATTTCATCCCCCACGTATCTTTTTTGTTAGTTTCTATGTAGAAAGTAAATGTGCTCTTAAAAATCTCAAGGCTCCAGTGACCACCTCTGGTGGCACAGTTCCCTGAGTGACAGCTCCAGTGCCGGCCTCGCCAGACCCCTGGTGCCGCGTTGCCATCACTGCGCTCCTTTGTCACCTCAGCTTCCCTGGCCCCACATTCTGCTCTACCTGTCGATAATGGTACCGCTGGGAATATCATCTGAGGCCTAGATAAAATCTGGTTTGTTTTTTTGTTTTTTTTTTTTGTTTGTTTTTTTTTTTGAAGACTGCCATTTTTTAACTCTTACTTGAAATAAATTACAAGAATGCTGTGACTTTAATTACTTCTTATTTAAAAAGCTTTAGTACCTCGCCATTATGTAATTCACACCCTTCCCTCCAAATTCCAAGCCTTTCTCTTCTAACTACAATCTGCAGTCTAATTTTATATTCTACTATGCCCTCACTTACACTTACTCTGCTCTCCATAAATTTACTCTGATGATGAAAAATGTCAAGTTTGGATTCTGCTTCATGACATACATGCATGCTATCCCCTGAATATGTCTGCCTTTTCCTGGCCTCGTGTTTTAGTCATGTTCTTCTACCTGTAGCTCCACCTAGATGACATTTTCATATTGTCCCCATTGTTTCTCCAACAGGAAGAGGTGTTCTTCTTTGGAAGCCCACAGCAGTTTTTCTCTGGGTCATGCCACTTTTTCAATCTTCCTTTTTTTTTTTTGTAGTTATTTATGAACTTGACATTTTTCATCATCAGAGTAAATTTATGGAGAGCAGAGTTTGTGTCTTACATTTAAGTCCCATGCGGAGTCAAGCACAGGGTTGGCACTTAGAAAGTAATGTAAAAATTTTTTTTAGTTGAATTACATTTGAAAGTAGAAACCAATATTGGTTCCAAAAAAATGCAGACAGTCTCTGCCAACTAACACTTCATTATCCAGAGCAAAGGAGACTTGACTGTGCCTGTCCTGGGTAGAGATTATGGAATGGGCCAGCCTGGACAGCATAACTGAGAACGATTAATTTCACAGGGTTCTTGCCCTGAGCAGGAAGACAAAGAGGAAACATAGGAACTAAATGGTCCATGAAAAAGATTAAATGAAATAGTATTTAGTAAAAATGGGCATTCAGGAAGGAGAAGCACTGAAAGTCTAAGGTTCTGGCCTAATACTTGCCCTAAATTTGAAAATGTGGTTTTTGTAACTTTGTTGCCTCTTAATTCCAACCTATAGTTGCCCTCATTGTAGCTTCATGTTTATCGAGATGCAAACAGGAAAAGGATATCCTCTGGTGGTTTATTTGAGGAAGGCCAAGTCATCAGAAAATCACCTCAGACTGCCTGCCTCACCAAATTGTATTTACACATATAGACAGAGACACATTCATATGACAGGAAAGGAAAAACACGAGATGTTTAATACTTGTCTTAGTCTTAACACCAATATCTGTATTTTTTCCTGGACTGAATTCATTTATCGTACTCTTTCTGCTGCATCCCAGCTGCTAGGGTGACACAGTTGACAGGCTAGGGCTCGATCCCGCGCACCTTACCCACATGAGTGTGGAGTGTCTCGACCCACGTGTTTTGTACCAACTCTTGATATTAGCATACGAGTCTCTAAGCTCTATTAAATTTTCTTTTTGTTTTTCTCCCCCCTCTTTATTTCAGTTTGAGTAGTTTTTATTGTCCTTTCCTCAAGTTTACTCTTCTTCTAGTTTACACTTCCTTATTGAAATTCTCCAGTTTTCTCTAATTATGTTTTTTTCTTTTAAATCCTTGAATTTACTTACTTACTTACTCCTTGAAGTAACTGCTGAAAGCTCTTGTCTCCTAAGTCTGTCATCTGTGTTATTCCCAGGTCTCTTTATATTGATTGATTTTTTTTTCTCCTGGTCATAGGTCAGATTTCTCAGCTTCACCTGTCTGTTTTTATTGTGTGCCACACATTGTAGATGCTACATTAAAAAAAAATCTTATGGAGTTATTAGAGAATTAAACTTTCTGTCTAGCAACTGCATCTTCGGAAGTAGCAGTGGGTGACTTCTCTTGGTGGTTATCGTATCTACCTTTATCTTAGGAACCTGGCCTGCCTTTGTTTAGTCAGGGATTTAGACCTTGGTTTCTGTTACACATAGTTTTTTTTACTTATTTATTTTTACATTAAAAAAAGATATTTTTATTTCCTAGCATGTTTTTGGCCAGTATTATTTTTTATTATTAATTCCTATTTTGTCACCTTATCCTCTTGTATACTCTTAATATTTTAACAGTTTAGTGTATTTTTTAACTAATTTTATTCATTCTTTGTATACTACTTTGAAAAAAACACAGCTATAAGAAGGCAATTACAAGAATAGAATACATTCTTTCCTTTGCATTTAGCTTTAAAGTGTTCCTAAGAGAGTTCTTTTAATAACCTTCTGCCAGTGCTAGGCCTGTGACTTCTGTTCTTCCTAAAGAGCTATCTTCTTAAAAGTCTTGATGTGTCATGCAGATGATCATAAGCCTTCTGTGTTGTCCGTATATCTCACTTGCATCTTGCCTTTTTGTGTTGTGAGCCATCCCTCTTTTTATCAGACATAATCCAGAAAGTGGGAATGAGACTAGGTGGAAATAGTCTGGGTCAGAGGATGAAAACTTTAGATTAGTGTAAATAGGGTAGCTTAGGAACCTGAATTTATAATGTACATTGTACTTAAAAATTGATAAAATGGAAAAGGGCCATTCCTTTTCCATATTCTGAAAAATTAACTTGTATAAAAAAATGTTGCTTTATTGTTCTTGAACACTAGTTTCTTAGATTAAAATTTGTGTAAGTAAATAAGTTAGGTTTCGGAGAAAGTCATTTTACCATGTACACATGTTTAAATTAAGACTACTTGCCTTTGAAAAGGCAAGTTTGTGGTTCTAAAAATGTATTACTCAGAAATATACTCATTCAAACCCTAAAGTTTCGTAGCCAGAAAACAATTCAGAGCATACTAGTCAGTCATGAGATAGGACTGCCCTTGTGTGACCTATCTTAGTCCGTTCAGGCCACTGTAACAAAATACCGTAGACTGGGTAGCTTACAAACAGCAGAAACTTACTTCTTACAGCTCTCGGCTGGAAAATTCAAGATGAGGCAGTGGCAGGTTTGGTGTCTGGCACTTTGTAGCTGTGTCTGTGTGTGCTGGAAGGGGCAGATGAGCTCCCTGGGCCTCTGTAAGGGTGTTAATCCCATTCATGAGAATTCTCATTGCCCAGTCCCAATCTAGCCTAGCACTGTCACCTTAGGGGTTAGGATTTCAGTATAAGAATTTTGGGAGGACACAAACATTCATACCATTGCAGACCCTTCAGAGCCAGCTAGTCTAATTTTAAAGATCTCAAGTGAGACATTTAGTCTGGATTGTCAACCAGCTATTACGTAAAGCTGTGCAGGAATCCAAGGGAAGTATAAGGCATAGTCTTTAGAAACAGATGACTCTTTCAGTTACAGATATCAAAGCCCTAACTTGAATGTACAAAAGCAAAAGGATAATTTATTGACCCTCAGAGAAAGCAGAGGCTGCAGCTGGCCTCAGGGAACCTGGATTCTTGCAGGTGTGTCTGCCCGTTTGTCTTTCTCTCTCTGGTCTTCAGACTCCCTGTAGCTTGCTTATTTTTACTTCCCCTCCTCCCCCCCCCATCTCTCTCTCTCTCTCTCTCTCTCTGTGTGTGTGTGTGTGTTCTTTCTTTCTCTGTCCTGCGTGCTCTCTTTCTGTTGCTTTGTTGCTCTCTGTCTCTGTCTCTTTCTGTGTCTGCCTCTCCTGGTTAGCATCTTCCTCCCCATTCCCCCGGCCCCTGTCACTGCCTAGTGGTTTCGTTTCCTCCAGTCAGAGAAAGGCATTTTCATGTGGCTGTAGACTGTCTGCTCTCAGCATTTTCCCAGTTCAGCAACCAGAGAAGAAAGGATGTGCTGCTTCCAACTCCAGTTCCGTATAACAATCTGGAGAAAAAGCCTTTCCACCGTACCTTCCGTAGCCAGGGGACCCGATGCTGTTCCCCCCTGGGGTCTCTGGGTTTAAGAGGGAGAGGAACAGCGGTCCTCCAACGCAGGAAGATCTGGGCAGATAAACTAGTCAGTGTTCAAAACAAGAGATGATACTTAAATGTTTGGATGAAGGTCCTATAGACTTCACTAATACTCACATTTGCTTATTTTTTTATTATTATGGAATTCCTGTCTGTTCACTTTTTTCTGTCATAACTTTAATATTCATGCTTTTTCATTTATATTAATCAAGTGAATATAATATTTAGAAATATTTTTTAATAATGCACTAAGGACAATTTCATTTTCTGAGAGACATCATTTTCTATGAATGACTTTTAATGTATGGGTTTTAAAATTTTTTTCAAATATGTTCTCTAGTTTTTTTCCACTTTCCAAAGTAGAGGATAATTTAGAGTTTTTAAAAATTTGATATTTTCTTTAATATCTGAGACTACTATGTTATCAAACTTATAGTTGTAGGCATAAGTTCATTTTAAAGATTAGTTAGAATAATTGCAGCCCTGTGCACACTATTAGATTCAGCAATAAGGTGTTGGGAAGTGGTGGGTATTGCTTCAGTCCTTTCTGATGGGTCTGTGTTAGCACATTTCAGTACTATTCTTTACCTCTAAATTTGTTCTTGATTTACGTGATTACCTATCCTGCTAGACTTCAGTTCTCTGTGGATGACAAAAGAGTATCTTTTTCACAACACTCAGCATAAGCTAAAGGGCACTCATAAAGTGATTACTGGTTAACTTTCTCTTTCTTGTACTTTGTTTTAGAAAACTTTGTACTTTCAAGAAATGCAAGTATTTGTTGGAAAAGAGAACTTTCCAACTAAATTTACTGGTTCAGATTTATCACCTAGTGGAATGATGAACTTGTATTTTGGGCAGAAAGAAACCTTTTTAAAATAAATATCATTTCATTACATTCTTAATACAATGAGCAACGTTGCCTAATTCTTTATAATATTTTGTAAGGGAGGGGTAGATTTGATTAATTCAAACTATGACATATGATATTTTTAACATGAAAATGATAAGTGATCAAGATTTATTTCTGTAGGCTACGGAGAGTGAGGTAGGAGATGTAGATTTAACACGTCTTCCAGAAGGACCTGTTGATTCTGAGGATGAAGAAGAGGAAGATGAAGAAATTGATCGAACAGATCCATTGCAGGGGCGAGATCTTGTTCGAGAATGTCTTGAAAAGGAGCCTGCAGACAAAACTGACGATGACATTGGTAAGAAATACGTCTGTTCACAATAAGAATTTGTAACTTTCATGGAATTACCTATTTCCACATAACAGATTACTCCAAAATTTAATGGCTTTAAACAACATATAATACATTTATGTCTAAGTTTTCATGGGTCAGGAATTCAGGAGCAGCTTAGCGGGGTGGTTCTGGCTCAGTGTCTTTGAGGAGGTGTAGTCAGGATATCGACAGGGGCTGCAGTCGTCTGCGTCTTCCCTGGCCGGGGCGGGAGGATCTGTGTCCGAGCTGGCTGTGCAGAATGGCTTTTGGCACAGTTTTTCCTCAGTTCCCCTTCGTGTGGGCCTCTCACAGGCTGCTTTGCAACATCAGTGGCTGCCCCCAAAGTAAGTAATCCACGAGAGAATAAAGCAGATGCTACAGTGTCCTTTATGACCTGGATTCAGGAGTGACACATCACTTCTGCCAAATTCTGTTTGTCACACTGAACAACCCTGATGCACCATGGTAGGGACTGTACAAGGGCATGACTGTCAGGAGGCAGGAATCACTGAGAGCCGTCTTTGAGGTTGGCTGCAATAATTGATAAAGCAAAAGCTTTGATTACATTAATCTACTTTAAGCCTTCATGTTTGTAAGACATTTAAAACATAATTCAACAATGTCCATTGTCTGCGAATTAGCTTTTTTAAAACTTTTGAGTATGTTTAACCATCATACTTTGTATTTCCCTACCTTGAAAAAATATATATCTATATTTTAACTTTTGACTAAAATTTTATGAATTTTCCTTATGTCGTTTTTTACAGAACTAGTAATTACTATACTTTGGGAAGTTGAATGATACTAAAGAGGCTAATGTTATTTTTAACATATTGACTACCACACTAGAAAAAATTTTTTTTTCCTTTGGGCCATGGTGTTTTATTACAAAAATAGAATAAAAACTTTGAAAACAAAATGATTCTTTCTAATGAAAAATTTGTTATTTTTTTATTATTTTCTGTGCGTAAGTTATATGCAACTTGAAAAATAGTTCTCTCAGCCCCAAAGGTGAAGAGAGATGCGAGTTACATATGCTTCACAAGGCCCCAGGCTCAAAACTAGCGTGAGTTAAGAACAACTCACGTGGCAGTTAATGTGTTAAGGAACAAAGATTACTTAATGTCAGTTATATATGGTTATGATTCAATTGAGATTTTATTCTAGATTTCATTTTTATAGTAGTCATATTATTATCATTCAAATTAGAATATGCTGCTACCAGTAAGAATCATAATTTGTTTGGGGTAAAGATCAACATATTTGAACATTCCTTTTCATTCCAAAGATATAATATAGTTAAATAACCTACAGTGTAGATTCATGTTGTAAACATTATCTGGACAGAAACTGAAAGTGGTTTTTTTTTTTGTTTTTTTTTTTTTGACGGTGTCTTGCTTTGTTGTCCAGGCTAGAGTGCAGTGGTGTCATCATAGTTCTCTGCAACCTCAGACTCTGGGACTCAAGCAGTTCTCTTGGCTCACACTCCTGAGTAGCTGGGAACTACAGGCACATGCCACCATGTCCAGCTAATTTTTCTATATTTTGTAGAGACAGGAGTCTCACTCCTGCTCAGGCTGGTCTGGAACTCCTGGCAATCCTCCTGCCTCAGCCTCCCAGAGTGCTAGGGTTACAGGTGTGAGCCACTGCACCAGGCCTGAAAGTACATTTTTAATGATAAAGAATTGTATACTCTACAAATTTTCAGAAAATTTTTTAAACATTGAAATATAATTAACTCCAGTTTTCTTGGGTATATAGCACCTTATATTCATTTTTGTTTAATCTCTTAGCTGACTGCTTGTAGGAGTTTCTTCCTTATGTTTATTACACATGTCTACACCAGGGAATGGACTGAGACACCAGTAAACATTTGTTGGTTAAATTAAAGAGAGTTACCTAGTTGCTGTGACAAATCTTAAGCTAGAATTCACATTTGTTATCTCAAATTTAATTACTGACATTTACTAAGAGCAATAAAAAAGCCCTCTGGACTGGTAAGAACTAGACAAAAGGCTTTTTCACTAATCTGTTAGATAAAAGGGCATCACTAAACTTCACCACCACGAAGTGGTGCCTCAGGCAAGGAAAGTTAGACACGCTCTCCAGCCTCATCTGAACCTGTGTAGTTTCTCGTTTTCTCTGGTGGTTGTGAATTGTAGTGTCTTCCAACATGCCCATATTTATATGTGAATCTAAATATATGTATAAACCAAATGATTTTTTTAAATCAACAGTTATGGTTTCTCTGTTTTAGCAGCATAAATTTTTAAGTTGATTAGGAGATCAGCTATTGAATTCTAGATTTTGTTGTATCTTTAAGGTATAATCCTTGATGGTCTTTATACGAAGATTTCTGTTTTCTTGTAGAACAACTTCTGGAGTTCATGCACCAGCTCCCTGCTTTCGCAAACATGACCATGTCTGTAAGGAGAGAACTGTGCTCAGTGATGATTTTTGAAGTGGTAGAGCAGGCTGGCGCTGTTATTCTTGAAGATGGGCAAGAGGTATGTTAGCAAATAAATGATATACATTATTTAGTATGGCCACTAATTTTTGGAATAATTTAATTTCCATACACTTGTATAAATCCTGATTTTTTAACTTCTACAATTTTTTAAATGAATGCTGACTTTTTATAATTTCTGAAGAGATCAATTTTTATTTCTGCTTTACTTTATCTTAATATTTGATTTACTAGAATGGACTATGTGCAGAATAGGTGCTTAATAAATAATGTTCACTGACCCAAATTTGCTTTTACTTCTCCAAATAGTTTCTAAGACTTTCTAAAAGATTCTTAATTATTATTCTGTATGTATACTTTTATCATTATTATTTAAATGTTTATCAAATATTTACTCTCCTAATTTCTGTTATACATTTCTTTAAAAAATAATGAGGGAAATGTATTGATACCAATGCCTCCTAGCGGACTGCGGCCAGTCGAGACATTTGCGCAGCAGTTCTGTGTTCAAAATGGGCAACTTGTGGATGGGTAAAGAAAGGCTGCGGAGGGATTGGGGAGTGTTGCTGCTGTTAAGAAACGCTTCACTGTTTTCTTGCCAAGTGTGTAGGGATTAATGCTGAGATGTGAGCAAAGGAACATTGTTATGTGCTGCTAGTAGGAACATGAATTGGTGCAGCAATTCTGAAAAGTCATTGAGAAATTCCTAACCGGGCCTCGGAGTGTTCGCAGCCTCCTGCTACTCCACTGACGAGTGTCTGTCCTGAGGACATACGTAAAATTCTGAACTATTTCAAAAGATGTTCATTGCAGTATGTCTATAATATGAATTATGTAATTTGTATATTTATATCACATAATTATGTATTTATGTTCATAAAATAGAAATAATATGTAAGTAAAAATTCATCATGACCAAAAATATAATCCAATAATAAGCAATGTGTAGCTGGATTGTTATATCGCTACAGGATATAATGTTTTTTTATATATATATATATATATATACACACTCTAATTATTTTTAAATTATTTGATAGAAGTTCTTTGAGGACAGGGCCCTTTTCTCTAACTCTATTTACATATTTTCTCCCCACATCCTAGAAAACATCTGGCAAATAGGATATGCTCCCCCCAAAAGTTTGATGAACAAGTGAACATAGTATTTTTTTAAACCAGGATAGTCTCAATCTCTCAACAATATAAAATAATACATACAGGAGAGAAATAAATGAAACTTTAAAGAACTGTGTGCAAGCAGTAGGATTTTGAGTAACTTTTCTTTTCCACAAGTTTTTTGCATTCTTTTAATTTTCCACGATTCTGTCAGGAAAAATGTGTTGTGTCTACTTTGTACCAGGTACTATTCTAGACACAGAGACAGTAGTGAAAAAACCAGGCACAGTGCCTGTCCTCCAGTAGCTTGTATAATACATAAGTTCTACAGTGAGTATATTTTATGTTTAAAAGAGCCAAGAAAAGTACACTTTTGAAAAAAGTATTTCTTATCGCCACTGATTACCCTTCAGCACTGACAATCTAGATTTCCCTTAAATCACATTAAAGCGGTTAAAAGTTTAGGCTTATAAGAGGAGTTGGATATTGAAGGAGAATAAGTGGTCTTTCATTGATACCCAGTAGACTTTTAAAATATATCTTCTTGGAGCATTGAATACTAACATTTAAATGAAGGCATTTTTTTCTTAAGAGAAATTTGAATATTTCATTTTAGATATCCCTCAAAATTCAGTATTTTACTGGTCTTTCTGAATTAATCGTTAGCTATTTTTTTTTTTTTTTTTGAATGCTTGCTATGTGCCAGGCACTGTTTTAAGGACTCACTACGTATTAATTCATTTAATTAACATAGTAGTTCTGTGATAGATACTGTTATTAATGGCCATTTCAACGGTAGGGAAACTGAGGCCCAGGAAGGTTAAATAACTTGCCCGAAGTCACTCAGCTACTTGGTCGCATGGCCTGGATTAAGATTCCAAGAGTTTGTGTTCTTAAACATTATACTATTTTGCCTCGGAGAATTTGATCAATTATGAAAGCCCTTGTTTGGTGACTAAAAGAAGAAAGTAAAATAAGCTTTAGTGGTTTACATAGACAAGACATAAGGTATTACTAACAGAATATTTTGTAATATAACTAGATCCTTCTTTCTCTTTTTAAAATTATGCAAATTATGTATATTGATAGATTCTTTTTCAAAGTTAACATATAACTATCTTTTTAAAAAGAGTCTTAAAACCTTTGTTTTTCTCTATAGCTCGACTCATGGTATGTTATTTTAAATGGCACTGTAGAAATCAGTCATCCAGATGGAAAAGTTGAAAATCTGTTTATGGGAAATAGTTTTGGAATTACTCCCACTCTGGATAAGCAATACATGCATGGAATTGTCAGGACTAAAGTAGATGATTGTCAGGTAAGCTTATCTCTTTGGTCAAGTACTCTTGCTTGTTTTTTGATTTAAAATGGCCAAGCATGTTTTTTCTTCCTCAAAATAAAATCGCTTGATTTGAGAATTAGGAGTTTCAAATAGCTCACAGTTAATAGAGGAAACTAGATTTTATATCTGCCTCAGAGATTTGTGGAATTGAGTAAGCTATAAATTTTCAAAAGAGAATACATACCAAATAAATGCTGGTTTGTTAAATTTCTATTTGGCCTTAGCCAGCTCAGTCTTTTTTAAAAAAAATAAAGGAAAGAAATAGAAACTTCTGAGTTGTTTGTTTCTAATTTACTCCTGCTTCATGGTTTCTTTGCATAGTGTCTGTTTTGAGAGAAGTAGATGTTCACTTCTCCTTTTAAAGAGCAAAATTCAGACAGATTAGACTTCTTTGGGGCCCTTTGTGCCTCAGTTGTGTCACCATGATTTCTGTTAAGGGTTAAAGGAATTGAATGAAAAATGACTGATAGCACTTGACCTCCTTCCTGTGTGCTCTGCCTCGGTGCCTGGTAATACATTGCGTCCTGTAGGTCCATTAACTGTCCCCATGTTGTTCTCGGACAGTTTGTCTGCATAGCCCAGCAGGATTATTGGAGAATTTTAAATCATGTGGAAAAAAATACCCACAAAGTTGAGGAAGAGGGAGAAATTGTCATGGTGCATGAGCACCGTGAGCTAGACCGGAGTGGAACCAGGAAAGGACATATTGTAATCAAGGTGGGTGTTTTTATTTATTATTCTAGTCACTAATAGAGTAAAGCTTTCATCTTGTTTTTAAAAACCACTTTTTGAGTAGTGCTGGATAATTCACTAACATACCGAAATCTAATCTAAATAAATGTGTTGACTCTTTTGTCTTTTTTGAGCTGGTTTTTATACATTTTAATGATGAACGATGACTTACTGCCATTTAATGGGCTTGGGTATGGATAGCATATTATGTTAGAAAATACTGTTCGAAATTTTCCCTCGCAGGTTTATTTGATAATCCGCTAATATTGTAAGTTGATTTCATCAAAGACAGCAGTATTTATAAACAACACAGAAAGTTCAAGGACCAACCATAAAGGCATAGGGAATTCTAGGTGAAGATGCAAAGTGCTTGCTTGAATCTCTGTGACATTGAAATAGGCATCTGCTTTTCGGAACCTCACTTTTCTTATCTGATAATGGAGGTGATACAGCAAGGCTTTATTCGGGCTGAATGAGGTAAATGTGAAGAGCCATAGCACGATTGTAGAGTCTGAGTATTAATCCTCACACTGCTTTCCCTCTCGAGGTCTTGTCCCTCCCTGCCCCTGGCCTTCCCCCTCCTTGTCTCTTTAAAGACCTCTGAATGTAAACTGGACAATTACAGTTGAAAGAGAGGAAATAAACGCACAACTGTTTCCCTTTTCAAGCTAGTCTTGCTTGCAGAATAAGTGTGTGTTTATTAATTGCTAAGGGAACAGTTTATTTCATCGTGTCAAGGAGATAAGTTAGAGAGATGATTTGAGGTCTGATGTTATGTTCATTCTTCCTTGGCAGTAAGGCTCTTCCTCAGAACTGTCTCTTTCTTTTCCTAAACAGGTGAGTGTAAGCTTTGTTTATAGAAAAGGTGAGCATATAGGTGGACTCCCATAGGCTAATGCATATACTTTTTCATTTTAGTTCATTTTGTCTTTTTTGGGGGGAGGAACTCATGTTTTTTAGTAATTTATTTCTAAATAATTTCCAACTTACAGAGTAGTTGCAAGAACAGTGCAGAGAGCTCCCTGGCAACTGTTACTATTTCCCTGCCCTTGTTCTGTTCTCATCAGTCCTTTTCTGAAGCATTTGAGAGCAGTCTGCAAAGATGATGCCTCATCGCTCCTGAGTATTTCCTAAAAACAAAGATACAATCCTACACGAACACCACAGAGTCCTTCAAGTTAGGAAGTAAACATTGTTAGAATAAAACCATTCAGCCCAAAGACCCTATTTAGATTTTTACCAGCTGTCCCAGCAAGGTCTTTTTTCATTTCTGGTCCAGAATCTTACATGGGAACATAGCTGCATCTACTTGTCATGTCATTTCTGTCTAAACCCCTTCCTCAGTCCTTCCCTGTTGTTCACATGCGCAGCAGTGTTAAAGAACACGGATCTTACATTCTGTAGTATCACCTTCCACCTGGGTCTTTCCAGTGTTTTCTCCTGACCAGAGTCAAGCTGTGCTTTCCCAGGAGGGATTCCACCGGAGTGGTATTGTGCTCTTCTCCGGCATCACATCACGGGGACATGATGTCAGCCTGTTGTCCCACCAGTGATGAAGTTCACGTTGACGACCTGGTCGTGTTGGTGTCTGTCTGCCCGGTTTCTTCACTATAAAGTCACCGTCTTACCCTTTGTAATTGTTAAGTATTTGGTGGAGAATGTTCTGAGATAGTATCAATATACTGTCCACAAACCTGTAGGATATCCACTAGGTAAAAACTTCTGTCCATCAGTCTTTACTTCCATTGCCTACTTTTACCTCAAATGGTGATATCCTATTTCCATAATTTCTTATACATTTACTAACTGCCACTTTACTGTAAGAATGAGCCTTCTCTTCTCTAGTAATTTATTTATGTTGGTATAGGCTAACGTTGTATTCCCTTACCATTCATATTATTCTTAGGCTCACATTGTCCCCAGTTTAGCCCGTGAGTCCCTCTTAAGACTGACTCCTATATTCTTTATACATGTCCCCTTCATTCTTGGAGCACTTCTTTTTTTTTTTTTTTTTTTTGAGACAGAGTCTCACTCTGTTGCCCAGGCTAGAGTGAGTGCCGTGGCGTAAGCCTAGCTCACAGCAACCTGAAACTCCTGAGCTCAAGCGATCCTCCTGTCTCAGCCTCCCGAGTAGCTGGGACTACAGGCATGCACCACCACGCCCGGCTAATTTTTTCTATATATATTTTTAGCTGTCCATATAATTTCTTTCTATTTTTAGTAGAGATGGGGTCTCGCTCTTGCTCAGGCTGGTCTCGAACTCCTGAGCTCAAATGATCCGCCCACCTTGGCCTCCCAGAGTGCTAGAATTACAGGCGTGAGCCACCGCGCCCGGCCTGGAGCACTTCTTTATAATCTGGGAAATAATAAGGCTCATTTTGACCTTTTCCTGCTCCAGCTCTGGAATCGGCCATTTATCCAGAGAGCCCTGGATCTGTTGGAACATAGCATTTCTAAACCCAGATCTGTGCATTTGGTTCATTGCTGCTGATGTCTCATTGCTTTTAGAGCTTCTCATCAGACAGATCTAGGAAATGTATACATATATATGGTCATTAAATATGAAATGCCCAATTTCTAATCAAAAGTGTAGTTTATTATATCTCAAACAAGAAGCAATACAGTTAATCAAAGTATGCGCCTAACCTGTTGACACAGTTTTGCCTTCTTAATGGTAGCTTATTTATGTCAGCAACAAAAAAGCCTCGAGAGCAAGTGGCAGTGAAATTGCAAAAGGTGTTTTCCACAGTTTGTTGAGAAGTTCATATTTTTCTGTGTAAGAAGTGGTCCAAAGCCTGGAAGAAGCGGTAGTCAGTTGGTGCAAGGTCTGGTGAATGTGGTGGATGACAGAGAGTTTCCAAGTCCAGCTGCTGTAGTTTGAGCAGCATTGTTTGTGCAACATGTGGTCGAGCATTGTCTTACAAGAGGATTGTCCTGTCTCTATTGACCAGTCTCAGCTGCTTAATCGCAAGCATCCTCATCGTTTCATCTAGTTGGTTGCAGTAGACGTCCACTGTAATCCACTGACCAGGCTTCATGAAGGTGTAGTGGATAATACCAGTGCTGGACCACCAGACAGACATCATTAGCTTTTTTTGTTGAATATTTGGTTTGGGACTGTTTTGGCATTTCCTCTTTAATCAATGATCGTGCCAAACGCGATTGTCAAAAAGAATCCATTTTTCATCACATGTACCAATATGGTGTAGAAATGGTTGGCCTTTATGTCATGACAGCAAAGAAAGGCAAGCTTCGAGACGATTTCTCTTCTGACACTCTTTAACTCCTGTGGAACCCATCTATTGAGCTTTGTTACGTGCCGGTTTGTTTCAAGTGGTCCAGTATTGTTGGAATAATGACGTCAGACCTTTCTGGCAATTCACACATAGGTTGAGGCATATTTGCTTCCATTACAGCTTTCAGCTCATCATTATCCACCTTGGTCTCAGGTCACCCACGTGGCTTATTTTCAAGATTAAAGTCACCAGAATGGAACTTCTCAAACCATTGACGTCTGTGTTCATTAGCCACATCCTTCCCAAACACTTTGATGATATTTCAAGCTGTCTGCGCTACACTGGTTCCATGACGGAACTCGTGATCAAAAATAACACGAATTTTCGGGCGGGGCGTGGTGGCTCACGCCTGTAATCCTAGCACTCTGGGAGGCCGAGGCGGGTGGATCGCTGGAGGTCAGGAGTTCGAGACCAGCCTGAGCAAGAGCGAGACCCCGTCTCTACTAAAAATAGAAAGAAATTATATGGACAACTAAAAATATATATAGAAAAAATGAGCCGGGCATGGTGGCACATGCCTGTAGTCCCAGCTACTTGGGAGGCTGAGGCAGAAGGATTGCTTGAGCCCAGGAGTTTGAGGTTGCTGTGAGCTAGGCTGACGCTATGGCACTCACTCTAGCCCGGGCAACAGAGCAAGACTCTGTCTCAAAAAAAAAAAAAAAAATAACACGAATTTTTGACTTATCCATGGTTTTATAAAAATTACTCTAAAAAAAATTTGAAAGATAATCACAGCCCAAATGTACTTTTGAGTGACTATTCACCTTCACAATAAAAGTAAAACAAGAAGTGTCAAAGTGAAATGTCGGAGATATCAACTGTCAAACTTAGTACTCAAGGAAATTGGACATTTCATACTTAACACATTAACTGCCAGGTGAGTTGTATTTAACTCACACTAGTTTTGAGCCCAGGGCCTCCTGAAGCATATGTAACTCACATGTCTCTTTACCTTGGGAGCCACGAGAAATATTTTTCAAGTTGCATGTAACTCATGCCAGAAAAACAGTAAAAAATAACAAATTTTTCATTGAATTTTAGTAAGGGTTGTTTTGTTTTCAAAGTTTTTATTCTGTTTTCATAATAAAACACCGTGGCAAGGAAAAGTTTTTTTTTTAGTGGGCCAGTGTGTTAACCTAATATATATATATATATACACACACACACACACACACATACACATACACACACGTATTTATAAATAAGTACATACACATCTATAACTTTATATATTAAACAACCATGAGTTTATGCCAACACTTTAATTCCGGTCCCATCCCACAGGGTTTTCTCTCTAGCCTTTTCCCTTCTACGTTTGTAGATACTTTTGCCAGCAGTGGCACTTGTTGTGCTCTGTACGTTTACTTATTTGTTCATTGTGTCCCGTCTTTGTCATTCCAGAGTAAGCGCACCAGCCCTGTCTTCTGCCTGCCACCTCTGTGTGCACTGTTTCTTAGCGTCCCACCGTTTGGGATGCCAGTCAGCGCACTGGTGACTGCCTCTGCGTGTTTATGGGGCTCACTCTTCAGTACAATTTTGAATGTATGGCCTACTCTCTGTAGCGACCTTACCTCAGTGATGCAGCCAGTCAGAATAATGACCTCTTTAACATGTCGATCAGGTCCCACCCAACTTAGCTATGCATGATCTAAGAATCAGAGTTACGTGACCCTAAACCAGTGTTGTCCTGGATACTAAACTCAGTTTTGGTACTCTTAGGCTTAGAGTGTAGGAGAATAAGAATGACCTATGGTTTCTTTGTCTCTTAAGTAGGTTATGTGAAGAATTTTATTCCTGACTTCCTTCTAGAGAAAGGATTTATATATCTTATTAGCAGTGGATACCTTGTTGTAAAAATAAATTCTTAGCCAGGTGTGGTGGCTGACACCTGTAATCCTAGCACTCTGGGAGGCCGAGGCAGGAGGATTGCTTGAGCTCAGGAGTTTGAGACCAGCCTGAGCAAGAGCGAGACCCCGTCTCTACTAAAAATAGAAAATTTAGCCGGGTGTTCTGACAGGTGTCTGTAGTCCTAGCCGCTTGAGAGGCTGAGGCAAGAGGATTGCTTAAGCCCAGGCGTTTGAGGTTGAAATGGGCTACAGTGATGCCACTGCACTCTACCCGGGATTACAGAGCAGCACTCTGTCTCAAAAAATAAAAATAAATTCTTAGATAAAAACATTGTTAGTGTTATTGTATGTTTATCATATAGTTACTCTGAACAATGAAATTGTTAGGATGAATGCAACAAATTGAAGTTTGGAGTTATGGGTAACAGTTGGTTTTTATGTCAGGCTTACCATTTGATTTCTGTGTTTGTTCTTTGTACCCACTTTTGAAAAAGCTGCAAAGGGTAATAAATTTAACATTTGTTCGAAAGCTCAAAGAAGAGCAGTAGGGAAATGTTTATTTCCCTACAGGCAAGCACTTAAAACTTTGAATTAATGTAAAAATTATCTGTAGAGCTTCTGGTTCCTCTCAAGATGGTGAACTAGGGTGGAGAAACTATGGAAGAGGAAACATCTATTCTAGGAAGTAACAGTAAAACAGGGCTATCTTGAGCTAACTGGTCTGTTCCTACAGTCAGAGCAGAAGAGATTTTCAAGTTTAATCAAGTTTGGAGGAAAGCTTTACTTTAAAAAAAAAAAAAAAAAGTTTAACTCTCACTTCTTCTTTCTGTTGTCTTGACCGTAACTACACGTCCCTATTGCAGCAGAAGTGGCAGTAACAGCCACTCTAGGGGTAAATCAGTGACGTTTGAAGGCCCTGCTATAATGAAATGCCAATAAAAATAGCTTTAGCTGATTACATGCTGTTGGGTGTTTATTTCTGTGCTTTTCCTGTCTCTATACCTCTGGGTGCTAGTGGATTACAGCTACAGAGACTGCCTTCCCACAATGATAAGGATTTAAAGGTGAAACTCTACTTTGGGGACTTGTCTGATGGAGTATCGACAAAGCGGGGTGGTCAGCAGTAGTTCTTTGGTTTCTGAGCTGTTGGTTTATTTTCTAATCCTTTCTATCCTTGGATTTTTAGGCAACACCTGAGCGTCTCATCATGCATTTAATAGAAGAACATTCCATTGTGGACCCAACTTACATAGAAGATTTCCTATTAACTTATAGGACATTTCTTGAAAGTCCTCTGGATGTTGGGATCAAACTATTGGAGTGGTTTAAGATTGACAGCTTAAGGGATAAGGTTGGTTTTATAAACAGAGCATGAAAGTGATTTTAACCTTTAAATTATATTCATGAAACCTTTTGCAGTTGATAGATTAAATGTTTGTTTTGTACAAGATTCAGTTCACCTAAAAAATTAATGAGTCGGTATAGACACAACTCTGCTTACTTTTATGACACAATAGCATGTTAAAAGTGAATATGAGCCTTAAAAGGCAAAAAGCAAAATAAAACTGTGGTGAAGCTATAAATTCAGTAAGCGTGATAGCTACATGAGAGTATTTTAGAATCTTAAAAAATATTTGATTGTTTCTGAGGATCATTAAAACATTTAAAGGCTGATTAATAATTTAGAAAGAATATTCACCAAATAAATTTTTTTCAAGAGGGCTTGTTTTTAAGCTTCAGAATAGGAATATCTTGATTTTTCTTAGTTACAGACTTTATAATCATTTGAAAACAATTTGTCAAACCTTAATTTATCTCTCCTGTGAGTTACTGAAATCTACCTGTGAGTATTTTCTTGCATTAAACATTGTTTGCTGTTTAAAATTATGTTATCTTATTTCACAAGGTATGTTTGTACATTTAAGGGAAAGACTAATAATACCTTGGTAAATTGGTAAGAAGTAAGTTGTTTTAAGAAAATAAAAAATAGGGCCATAATTGCCTGGTGTGTCTTTCTGACTTATATTTTAAAGGAAGTAAATTGGATGCAGGTAGACTGTGGAATTCTGTTGTTTAGGAGACTAAAGTATCCACAACTAATAGGCTTGTCCTCCTCCCCCACTTTTTAGAATGTTATACATTTACTTTGCTTGCTGAGAAAATAAAGGCATGCTTAAGTAATAAACAAAAATAGGATTTAGGAGTAAGTAGATATCTATATGTAAAACAATGAAATTATACCTTTACCTTATACTGTATATAAAAATTTACTCAAAATGGATCAAAGACCTAAATATAAGAGCTTTTAATATTCTTTAAAAAAAAAAAAGGGTAGGGATAAATTATCACGACCTTTGAATTGGCAATGGTTTCTCAAATACGACACCCAAAGCGTGAGTGACAAAAGAAAAAATAGATAAATAGGACTTCATTCAAATTAAAACCATTTCTGCATCAAAGAACACTATCAACAAAGACAAGACAACACACAGAATAGGAGAATATATTTCCAAATCTTATATCTGATCAGCATATAGCATCCAGAATGTATAAAGAACTCTTACAACTCAGCAACAGAGGGAACACAGTTATAAAAAGGACTTGAACAGACATTTGTCTAAAGAAGATATGTAAATGGCCAACAGGCACGTGAAGATTTTCTACATCATCAGTCATAAGGAAATGGAAATCAAAACCACAACGAGATACCACTTCAGTGGCTTTTTTAAAAAAAAAAAAAGGAGAAAACAACAAACATTGCCAAGGATTTGGAGAAATTGGGCATCCCCTTTCCCCCACATTGATGACGGGAATGTACAATGACGTAACCTCTATGGAAAACAGTTTGGCAGTTCTTCAAAAAGTTAAGCATAGAGTTACCATATAACCAAGCAATTCTACTTTTAGGTATATACCCAAAGAACCAAAACAGGTGTGCAAACAAAAACTTGTACATAAATACTCATGGTAGCACTATTGACACTAGCCAGAAGGTGGGAACAACCCAAATGTCCATCATCGATAAGCAAAATGTGGTGTAGCCGTACAATAAAATACTGCTCAGTGATGAAGAGAAGTGAAGCACTGATCCACGCTGCAGCACGGATGAACCTTGAAAACTACGCCAAGTGCAAGGAGCCGGTCACAAAAGGCTACGTATTGTGTGATTCTGTTTACATGAAAATCCAGGATAAACAAATACACAGCGATGGAAAAGGAGATTGGTGGCTGCCAGGGGTGGAGAGAGGGCAGAGTGGGAAGTGACAGCTTACTGGGTGTGGGTTTTTCCTTGGGGTGGTGACAATATTCTGAAACTCGCAACTGGAGGATGGAGGTGGTTGCCCAGCATTGTGAATGTGCTAAATGCCCCGAACTCCGCAGTTCACGATGGTTGAAATGACCGGTTATATGTGTATTTTACCACAGTTTTTAAAAATACGGCTCGTGTTTACATTGTTAGGCACATTATTCAAGTCAGTGTACATTTTTTAATTTTTAATTTTTCTGTTAATCTATGGAGCAAAGTAAACAAATCATTTCACCGTTTTGAGAATTCACAGTATTCATAATTAAGGAAGTTTCAGATTTGTTTTTGTTACAGTTTTGGTTAAATATGTTCTGGACTGTAGAAACACCTTTGATGTAGCTTTTTAATTGATGTGATTACCTACATTTATGATGTGAATTTTGCATTTTAAGTTGGTATCTGAAATATGTATCCTGTGTCCTTCTTACATCTTAGCATACAGGATTGCGTCTTCTCACTGAGTGCACAGAGTCCTGGCTCTTGTGACTTTTGTCCCCCGGGAAGCAAAAGCTTAAACTCCGTCTTTCTATTACAATGAGCCTTTTGTGTACGAGGAAGGAGGGCAGGAGGGTCAGCCATAGAGCTCAGCCTCTCCTCAGTTTGGGACGTGCTTTTGGAACCTGCGTTTGCAGAAGGCCTGCCTCATAACCACATGCTGCCTCCTTTGTGTTTCCACAGGTGACACGGATTGTATTATTATGGGTAAATAATCATTTTAATGATTTTGAAGGTGATCCTGCTATGACTCGATTTCTAGAAGAATTTGAAAGAAATCTGGAAGATACAGTAAGGCTCAAAAGAATTTATATTCTTCAAGTTTCCAGGTTACTCCCTCCAGCTCCCCATGACCAAGAACAGCAACTCCAAACAGCAAGAGCTTTCATCCTCTCCTGTGTCTTGACTTTTGCTCGTCCTCTGTCACCCCACCCACACAGAAATCATGCTTCCTCCTGAATCTTCCATTTCTGTTTTAAGACTAGTGACATCTTACCTCTTGCTTGCCCAGGCTCATAAACACTGGTGTGATCCGTATATGTGGCCTCCTTTACCTTGAATGCCCTGGCCAAGATGGCCAGTTAGTTGCTAAAGTCGCCCACTCACTGATTTAGACATACACACATTTCCTTATGGTCTCTTTCTCAGCCATTTCTTTTTTTACTTCCCAGTTTAGGACCTCATTATTTCATCATACCTGATCATAGTTCTAATCTCTCTTCCTTCTAGTCCATTCTGTGTGGCCAAAATACTGTTTTTAAACCACACACGTGATGAATATTCCTACCATATTTCCTACCAAAGTCATTCCTCACCCGTATATTCAGGTCCCCTATCTACCTTTTCAGCCTTTGTCCTGTGTACCCTAGATATAGGCAGACCAGACTGTTTTATATTCCTTGCTAGTTCTGCCTCCAGACCATGCTGGAATTCTCTCCCAATCCTGCTGTTGGAAACTCTGCGACCTTCAGTGCATATCTTACCTGTCAGATCTAGGTCTCTCCCTTCTGCATGGGATTTCGCCTGTTCTAAATACATGGCACCTAAGATAATTACCTCAAGGTCCTCTTAACTTAGTAGCTATTCATACATCTATTTTATTCTCCTTGTCATATATAAAACTCTAAGCCGCAACTTTTCAAGGTGCCCCAAGCACCTTAAAATTTTAGGAAATAGGACGGGCGCGGTGGCTCAAGCCTGTAATCCAAGCACTCTGGGAGGCCGAGGCAGGTGGATCGCTCAAGGTCAGGAGTTTGATACCAGCCTGAGCAAGAGCGAGACCCCGTCTCTACTAAAAATAGAAATTAACTGGCCAACAAAAATATATAGAGAGATAAAATTAGCCGGGCTTGGCACATGCCTGTAGTCCCAGCTACTCGGGAGGCTGAGGCAGGAGGATCGCTTGAGCCCAGGAGTTTGAGGTTGCTGTGAGCGAGGCTGACGCCACAGCACTCACTCTAGCCCGGGCAACAGAGCGAGATTCTGTCTCAAAAAAAAAAAAAAAAAATTTAGGAAATAAATAATCAGACCAGTGGCTTAAGAGTATAGCTCAGGAGTCAGATTGCCCGAATGAAGATCCAGGCTGCACCACTTGGTGGATATGTAAACTTGGACAAGTTGCCTAACCTTTTATGCCTCAGTTGTGTTAGTTGTAAAGATCGTAGTCCCTAGTTCATTGAGATTGACATGATTATAGCAATTTGAAAACAAAACCTGACATACAGCAAATGCTGAATAATTGTAGTTATTACTGATAGAGTGTAAGTGGATAGAGTTGAATAAAGTGGGGAAAATTGGTAGATTTGGTCCCTTACCTTACCCCTTGGTTTCCGTAGACCTCTGCTCTCTGCAGAGTGGGGAGAGTGGACAGGGACTGGCAGACGGACTTCCAGGGCCCCAGAGGCCTCTGCCATCACCCGGCTCTTCTTGTGCTGGCTGTGCAGATAGTCAGGCAACAGTGGGATGTGCAAACTGCCTTACAGTCATGTGATGTTTTTCCTGTAATCAGTCAGTCGTCAGGTATTTATTGAATTCTATTTTACACTCCAAGGTGTTATGTAGGATCAGAACAAGTATAAGCCTTGATCACTGCTCTGCAAAACACTTTAGCTGTTTGTTATGGACATGAGATTTTCGCATATTGCACTATTTGAGAATAATTGAATGGTAAACTGGTGTTAGAATCTGGAAGTTAGACTATTAACTGAGTTTAAGGAAGAGCTAAAATAACATAAAAAGTCTTTTCTGGAGGAGACAGAAACTTGAATGTGTCTTTGAACATTAGACAATATTTAGAAAAGTGGTTCAAGTTGTTCAAGGTTTTGAATAAACATTTAAAAAGATTCTTGTTTTATATAATAGCCAGGAGATAAGCAAAGTAGGAATAGAGTGAAGAAGGTTTAGGAAATGAGAAGTAATTTTTTTCTTCCCTTTGTAAATGAGATATCACTGGGAAATCTTTTCTAACCTGTGATTATCTAAAAGCCTTTAAAAATTGTGTTAAGAGATCTTGTTTTTGAGAGAGCTCTTCAGTTTTATTTACCCCAGGTTACATGTTATGTCATCTTCAATATTTATAGCTGTAATTTTAATAATTTTAGGTGACTTTTAAAACATAGGAGTAGATAAATTTATATACGTTTTACCCTTTTCTACTTTACAGAAAATGAATGGTCATCTCCGGCTATTGAACATCGCCTGTGCTGCAAAGGCCAGGTGGAGACAGGTTGTGCTTCAGAAGGCTTCCCGGGAGTCCCCGCTGCACGTCAGCCTTAATGGAGGGAGCGAGAAGGGATTTGGCATTTTCGTTGAAGGAGTAGAACCTGGTAGCAAAGCTGCTGATTCAGGACTGAAGCGCGGTGATCAGGTAAGTAAATAACCAACCACTAAGATAAAGCCTTCTGATAAGTAGGACATCTGCTACTTTGGTTCTCATCTGATATTTCTTCAAATAAGCATGATCAATGTAAGGAAATATTTTTCTGAGCCTCTTTTTAGAGGTAGTATTTATATGTGGTTTATTTTTTAAATGTACTTTTCATATATCCATTATTCTTAATGGAAAACCTGATGTAGTGTGGCTGGAAACAGCGTGGGCCGCTGGGACTTACGAGCATGACCCCCTTTGCGTGGGCCTGCTACCGAGGGTTAGGAAGCTGGATAAGCTGCGATCTTAGATCCCGAGAAAGATCAATACGTGAGTTAGCGTCCTTGCAAATTTTGCAGGAGGCACTTGCACCTCGTAGCTCTCAAATGTAAATGGCAAAGATTACCGCCAATGATAGTAACCATTAAATGATGGTTATATGGTAACATAACTTCATCCATAAGCAGAGTGAGCCGGGTGAGGGACTAGGAAAAAGGGGACCCTAGGAAGAATTTGGTGACAACTTATTCTTTTCATACAGGTATCAGGTAAGTACAGAGCAACCTATTTCAAAATGTGATCTACTGAGAACATGAAAAATACAATTCCTGGGTTTACTTCAATCCTATTAATCCTATTCACCACATCCTTAAGAGATGAAGTCTGATAATGTGTATTTTTAAAAAGTTCTCTAGATGATTCTCACGCACAGCAAAGGGGGTTTCCCAAATCTAGCTGATCATCAGAATCACTTGGGATACTGACTTTTTCCCATTTAAAAATTTGTTCATTCATTCATTTAGAATGTGGCTTTATTTTACTTTTAACTGAGCCATACTGTCTTTTTTTTTTTTTAATTACAAGAGCATTCACATTATAAAAGTTCTATACTTCAAAAGAGTGGTTCTCAACCAGTGGGTGATTTTTGCCCCCCCAAAGGGGACATTCAGCAACATCTGGAGATATTCTTGATTCTCCTGACTTAGGGATAACTGCTGGCATTCCATGGGTAGAGGCCAGGGATGATGCCCAGGACAGCCTCCGTGGCAAAAGGCTCCTCTGGCCCAAAATGTCAGTAGTGCAAGGGGTTAAGAAACTCTGATATAAAGTAGTAACAACCCCTTTGTTTCCCTCAGGGAGCTTTTTAAGAACAGAGATTTCTGGGCCTTACCCCGGACTACTTATTAGGAATATCTAATAGCTAGGCTCCTGGAGTCGTTATGTTTATTGGTCAAGTATTTTAATGTAAACACATTGAAGAATCTCATTCTTCACAGGAAAAAAAAACAAGTAGTGGAATCTAATGATTTCATTCCTGGGAATGAAATTTATCATTCTTTTACTTCTTCCTTCAGTTTTCCTAATTATTGTTGAAATGATCTGAGATTTTAGATCTAGATTATCATCATTTTTTAACATTATGTTTCATCTGTTTTAAGAATACTTTTGACATTTCCGTGAAGTTTCGTAAGCTTATAAGCAGTCGCTTAGACACTTAGACCACTTCGCTGGTTTAATCGATCACCTCCCTTTTATCTACACCACACGTCCCTGTTATTTCGATTCATTTCACAGTTGCCGTTAGTTCCTCTTCTGGTACTTTTCTCAAAAAGGACAAGTGGGTGCTGCAGTTTTATATGTCTTTGCACATGTCCGAAGATAACTTTCGTTCTGTAGGCTATAAAATTTTTTCTAACAGTTTTTCTCTCAGAACATTGAAGTTACAGAAAATTGTCACCGTAGTGTTGCTCAAGAGAAGTCCAAGCAACTTTTATTTTTCTTTTGTAGGTTCCTTTGGTTTCTCCCCCCACAATGATGTTTATAGATTCTTTATTCTCTGTCCATGGAATCCAGAAACTTCATGGGATATGTTATATAAATAGATCTTTTTTTATTATGTTTGGATGGTACTAGATGAGCCAGTTTAGTAGGTAGATGCAAGTGTTTTTTTCAATTCTGTGAATTTTACTGCTGTAGAATTTTTTTTTTATTTTTCTAGTATAGTACTTCGTTTTTCACTCTGTTTCTTATCTTTTTGGAATTTTTATGCCGATCCCTTAAATCTATCCTCTGTACTGGTTATTTTTTTGCTCATTATGTGTATCCTTTTTCCTTGGAATCAGTATTTTTTAAGATAAGCTGTTCTGTGGTTCTGAGGCACAGCCAACTTGGGAAAGCCCTGCTGTGAAGGACCGGTCGTGTTTCGTGGAAGCCTCGCAGTTGCACTCCTTGTTTGGCTGTCTGATTCATCAGTGGCAGAAAACGATGTTAAATATATTTAATGTGCCCCTTTTAAATGATTCACCTCTCTTTGAATTGCAGTAAATTTACATTTAGAATATTTAATGGAACTTGCATATGTATACACAAACAATTTTTGTTAGCTGATTTAACATAATTAAAATTTTTCCTTAATATGTAAACTATCCTGTGTGTATAATTCCTTTAATATGATGCCAGAGGGAGTGAACTTTTTAAAAAAATGTTTGTAGTAGAGAATTTGGGATATGCAATAGTATAGACAAAAAAATGGCAGTCCAGCTTCTCACAGAGATAACCATTGTTCACATACATACATACTACATACATTTTATTTAAGTTCCATTTTATTTTTTCACTATTAAATTTTGAAGGTTGTTGAAGTACCTTATACTGTTCTGTCTTAATTTGTGTTTTTCAAATACTTTTCTCTGAAGATAATGGAAGTAAATGGACAAAACTTTGAGAATATTACATTTGTGAAGGCCCTTGAAATTTTGAGGAATAATACTCATCTTGCACTTACTGTCAAGACCAACATTTTTGGTGAGTTTGTTATAGAAACTGCCTGAGCTTTTTTTTTTTTTTTTTAAGAATAGAAAAAAGTCATTATAATGAAAGGAAAGCTATTAATAATAAAATATAAACATGTTTTTGTCTAATCTGTTATTTTTGTTATCTTTGGTGTTGAACTATCATGTATTCTAGGCTTTTCATTTTGTATTTGTTTTTAGTTATTTTGATATCTAAAAAATAAGTTTTAAAATAGGTATACAGCTACATTCAGTCATTTTTGAAATGTTTATTGAACATCTGTTATGTACCGTGCTCTGCTGGAGGGATACTGAGCGAAACTCAGAAATCATCAGGCTTTTATGCCCCTGCTAATGTACAAATCTGTCTACTTCTGATCTTTCGGCCAGCTTTCTCAAGTAACATGAGTGCCAGATTAGCTGTTTTTTGGAAGTAAATTGAGTAAAGAATTGACTTAAGTAATTAAACAGCACACTCTGCCTTTCTCTATAGAAATGTTGATTCCAGTGCCTGTATTGTGATTGTGTCATGTTTATATCAGAGTAATGGAAGGACTGTACTTGTGCTTTTAACTAAATCTACTGTTGGATTTTTTGAACTTTCAGGAAAGATTTACAGTCATTTGATTTCATTAGACACTATAGGATTTTTTGCTGGAATTCTGAGATGGGCAACAGTAAAGCAGTACAGCAATTGGAATGTCAAAGAAATGTAAGAGTCCGTATGAAGTAGGGAGGAAAACAGTTCCTCTAGGTTGTTTAGGTTACAGTGTGAGAAGTAAGAGTTGACTTTAAAAGCTGAGCCTGTGGAAAGGAAGTGTGAGTTTTATTTTTTTTTTTTTTTAACTTGGGCTCCTTATACTGTGCTGAGTTATAATGAAAAAGGAAACATTTGGTATTTTTCCTCTTTTTATTATTTGAGTCCCTTTGATTATATCTTTTTTATAACTGTCTATTGGAAAATTCCTAATGTTGTATTTAGCATAGAACAAGTAGGCATTCACAGTTTTGGGGTTTTCTGGAGTTTGGACTAGTATCTAGAAATGCCAACTTGAGGTTAAACTGAAGAGATTCCAGTTTTGAAGAACGTGAAAGCATAGTTTTCTCTATCACCTTGGGCAAGTTATTTTCGGTTTCTCCAGTTTCTTCTTAGAGTTCTTGTAAACCTTTTGTACCTGTCACAGAATGATTACTAACTGGTATCAAATATTACTACATATGAAAATATAGAGATAGTGTAATATAGTGGTTAACAGCATGTACCCTGGGAGACAAAAAAAAATTCCGTCTGAGGGTGCAAAACGCAGGGAAGCCACACCCTCAGGACCCTGTGAGTGGTGCGAAAACGGTTTTCCAGTAGAACCCAGGTTGGACGTGGCGGAGGGGAGGACTGACATGTTGCTGCAAGGGGGGAACATTCCAGTCGCTCCTCCTCGGCCCAGGTAGAATGCAGTCAGCCAAGCAGAACACCACGGAGTGTCTCAAAGGAACATTTCTGAAACATTGGTAGAAATGGAGCTTTTAGTCTGGAAGTGATGCCCGCAATAAAGCCCTGCTAACTCCAGCATCAGCGTGAAGTAGAGTTGAGCAGTTAGGTCATCTTCCACGGAACTCCTAGTCAGAAGGAAATCTGTGATCAGAAAACATTTGTTTAGATGATACTACAGAAAACCCGCTTGGTCATCTTTGATTACTTGAAACGGAGAGCCAGCACAAGGAGAACCAGGATCATTGAGGGGATGTGGCAGGGACCTAGTAAGTAACTTATAGATTCTGGAGAAGATGGTTAACTTAAGGGAGAGGAGAAAAACGTTTCTAGAACTCTGCTCAGAGCAATGAAAACTCATCCCTTGAAACAACAAGATTAGGAAAAAAGAAATAATCCTTGAGAAAGAAGTTACTCCTAGAGTTACTTAAAATATGGTTGTGAAGACAAAAACATTTAACAGAAGGAACAGATAATAAATTCAAGAAAATTTCCCAGGCTGTAGAACAAAAAGACAAAATAAAATTAAGCACTATTCCAGGAGATGTAAAAGAAAGTGTGAGGACGAAGATAATTAGGAAATAATAGCAGAGACTATCCCAGAATTAAAGGAAGTGACTCTCCTAATTCAAAGGGCTCACTATAATCTGAGCAAAACGGATTTAAAAAACTTGTGTCAACTTTCTACTTCCAGTATTGACTGGAGGCAAATAAAAGAGCTAGACTAAATATGAAAAGTAGCTAAGAACAAGCATAAAAATCCAAAAAGATAGTGAAGAACTACATGACATAGAGCAGAGAGCAAAGAGAACCTTTAAGAGATGAACTCAAGCTACATCTGCCCTGGGGATTTCCTGACTGAGCCTCTTTGGAACATAGACTCCCAGGAAAAGGTGAAATGGTTGGAGTCCTACAGTTGCTCAGAACACAAACTCTGGGTATGTCAAATTCTTCCCGCACTCCCAGGACTAGACCCCAAAGCAATGTCTCTTTTTTCCAGGGCCGTTTCCCATCTGTAGAGTGTAGCTGGGAGAAGGAGCTCCGTGGTAGACTTGCAGGGTTGTGGTTTAGTGCCCACCAAAGGACAAAACGCTCCAGCATAACCACCTTTGTTAGGGTTGGGGCCTTGAAAGGGTCGCTTAAAATTGACGTGGTCGTCTGCACTCCCGCTGCCCCTGTAGGTGACCCAGGAAAACCTCAAGTTCCGGTCCCGGTCCTGGACTTAAGGTGCCTGGCAAAAGAAAATAACTGTCTTCTTTAGAGGATGCTAACAGCAACCTATTATTTCTAAAAATAATTTTTTAAAAACAGAGTCAAGTAAACAAAGGTTGTGAGAAACTCTGAAAAGTCAGTATGAGCCAGAACCAACAGAAACAGAAGCATAGGCACTCCAGAATGTCAGACGCAGACTGTAAGGGTGCTGTCTTACGTCAGTGAAGATAAAAACCAAATCAGGGGTTCCAGTTTCAGGTAAGGAGTGAACACATGCCACCCTTGTCTCCCGCTGAACTAACAGTAAACCTGGACAGGATAATGACCTCCTCGAGAACTTGAACTCTGAAAAGCAAATAGCAACGAGCAGATCATGAAGGACACCAGAATTCAAAGTACCATCACCAGCAGTGAACTTACTACTTTTCCCCTCTAATGTGCCCCAGGCTGGACTCTGAAACCTGCCCAGACGGAGATCCAGGAGCAGCCTGGCTTGAAGAGTGGGAAAGGGAACTCCTACTAACATTAATAGCAGATGTTCCAAGGAGAAAAATGAAACTGCCTTTGGGCTTTGTTGTGTTCCAGTTTTCATGCAAGCCCTCACATCTATCAAAGGTTTTCCCTTTTTTTGGTTTCAGAATTTTACAGGGGTACATACATTTTGGTTACGTAATTTGCTTTTGTACAGTTTGAGTAGAAGTTACAAGTTTGCCTTTTAGCCCCAACTGCAAAGATTCAACCAAGAGACTGCTGGAATTGATACATGAATTCAGCAAAATCTCAGGCTATAAAATCAATGCATACAAATCAGTAGCTTTTATAGACGCCAATAATAGTTAAGATGAGAATAAATGAAAGACACAGTACCTTTCATAATAGCAACAAAGAAAACAAAATACTAAGAATATATTTAATTAAGGAGGTGAAAGACATATGTAGGGAGAACTACAAAACACTGAGGAAAGAAATCGCAGAGGATGTAAACAGATCGAAAAGCATATCATGCTCATGGATCGGCAGAATCAACATTGTTAAAATGTCTGTATTACCCAAAGTGATCTACAGATTCAATGCAATCCCCATTAAAATACCAACGCTATTTTTTGCAGACTTCGAAAAAATAGTTGTACACTTTGTGTGGCACCAGAAAAGACCCCGAATAGCTAATGCAATCCTGCGTAATAAGGATAAATCGGGAGGTATCCCTTTCCAGACTTCAGAAGTTTCCTCTTTCCCCCAGCAGAGTCCCTCTGTGTGACCCCGCACCTCTGACGCAGAGGCAGCACCTGCACCCAGGAAGAAAACAGCTGGCAGTCGCCGTTTACCATCTCCCCACTCTGGAATTTTAGTTTGCTCCTCTTGGCTCTTGAAACTTTCTAATATCTTTAAAAATTCCGTTTCTCAAGTAACTTATTATTTAAAAAACTTTTTTTTTTTTTTTGAGATGAAGTTTGACCGTGAGCCCAGGCTGGTCTCAAATTCCTGGGCTCAAGCGAACCTCCTGCCTCAGCCTCTCGAGTAGCCGGGACAACAGATGTGCACCACCCAGCTATCATTTTAATTTTTAATAAAAGTAATACATGCATATATTTTGAAAATTAAAACACTAAAGAAAGATACACAAGGGGACCCTACTGTGTATATTATTCTGTACCCTTTCACAGTGCATTGATCTTCATGTTGTATGATTGTTATTATGTAGAATTCCATCGTATTATTGCCATAAGCCATTGAGCTAATGTCACTGATGTAATCAAAATCCCTTGCACTTATCTTTTATGCACATTCAGATCTACCTATACGATGAATTTCTCAAAGTGGAATTACTTTTGACAGATACTGCAGGGTTTTACTTTCTGAAAGTTTATCCCAGTCTACACTTCATTCATCAGTGTATAAGAATGCCTCTGCAGTGGGTATAATTAACTTTTTAATTATTGATATAAAGTCTTTAATGATAGGTGAGGTTGAGTACCTTTCTGTGTGTTTTACATTTCTTTTCTATAAAGTATTTTCATTTCATCCGTCCATTTTTATGTTGAGTTACTCACAGTACCTTAGAAATGAAGGGCAGTATCTTTTCATCATGAAGGTTGCAAATATTTTTCTCATGTTGTTTGTGTTTTGACCTCTGTTTTCGTGTGTGCACGTGCACGCATATACACGTATGTAGAGGGAGTGGCATTTTTAGTTTTTATGTAGTCAAGTTTATTAAACTTTCATAGATTCTTGGGCACTTCCATTTCTGATTCCTATACAGTATCTGATATTTCTGTTCAATAACATTGTAATTACATTTGCTCACTATCCTTTTATTTTTGTCCTTAACTTATTTATTTATTTATTTATTATTTAGAGACAGAGTCTTGCTCTGTTGCCCGGGCTAGAGTGCCGTGGTGTCAGCCTAGCTCACAGCAACCTCAAACTCCTGAGCTCAAGCCATCCTCCTGCCTCAGCCTCCCGCGTAGATGGGTCTACAGGCATGCGCCACCAAGCCCAGCTAATTTTTTTTCTATATATATAATTTTAGTTGTCCAGATTCTTTCTTTCTTTTTTTAGTAGAGACGGGGTCTAGCTCTTGCTCAGAGCTGGTCTTGAACTCCTGACCTTGAGCGATCCTCCCACTTTGGCCTCCTACAGTGCTAGGATTACAGGCGTGAGCCAGCGCGCCCGGCCTAATTTATTTTTAATTTAACACGATCCAAAAATTTTTACTTATACTCAACTCCAGTGAAGAAATATAAACAATTTTTTAAACTTTGAGTCACCTAATATACACCCTGCAGCTCAAGAAATCTGCTTCCCCTTCAAAGATTTTCTATTGCTCTTAACAAATACCTTAGCATAGTGTTATCTGAGCTTCTCTCTACCTTGTTCTCTAGTAATTTTCATTTTCTTGAGATTTCCTTCTACCATAGGGACTTTGAACTTGAGTTTCCTACCTAGAATCTTTCCTTCTTCCTTTTTTTTTTTTTTTTTGCCTAGTTAAATGTACTCATCTTTCTGATCTCTTCTTACAAAGTAATTTACTTAAGGAAGATTGTGCCTTTCCTTCTATCTTTTTTTTTTTTTTTTTTTTTTCTTTTTTTTTTTGAGACAGAGTCTCACTCTGTTGCCCAGGCTAGAGTGAGTGCCGTGGTGTCAGCCTAGCTCACAGCAACCTCAAACTCCTGGGCTCAAGCGATCCTCCTGTCTCAGCCTCCCGAGTAGCTGGGACTACAGGCATGCACCACCATGCCCGGCTAATTTTTTTCTATATATATTTTTAGCTGTCCATATAATTTCTTTCTATTTTTAGTAGAGATGGGGTCTCGCTCTTGCTCAGGCTGGTCTCGAACTCCTGAGCTCAAACGATCCGCCCACCTCGGCCTCCCAGAGTGCTAGGATTACAGGCGTGAGCCACCGCGCCCGGCCCTTTCCTTCTATCTTAAGTAGTTCCTCTGGTTATGTTCTCTCTGCCATGTATCTTAGACTGAGTGTAAGTTCTACGATAGAGGAGTATGCAGACATCCAGTACAGTGCCTGACGTACATTCATAGATTAGTAAATATTTTTTTGAATGGATGAATATCTGGATTTTCACTTAAGCATTTTTACCTTTACTGTGTGGCTTAAAGTAATATTTTAAAAATATAAATTTTACTGTATTTTAGTCAAGCAGAGTACCTTTGGAAGGTGACTCCTAAAAATCTCCATTATTTTGAAGACAGGAAAATGTGCTTTTCATAAGCCTGCAACTGTGTTTTGGTAATGTGGTGTCGTTCTCCTGTTGAAACTTAAAACAGTCCAGATTTTAAAACTGAATACCAAACTGTTCATGGTATAATTCAATTTTTAAGGCTTTATCCATTTCAGTCTTACTTGTAAGTCCTTTGGTGTTGTGCGAATTCTTGCTTGCTTTTGTCCCTAAAACAACAGGAAAGATCACCATTTTCTGTGATTGGGGTTTCAGTGGACACGTTTATATAATTTACAGCTTTTCTTTTATAAAGGTACAGAGTCTACCGCTCAAAGCTACACCTAATGATAAGCTGGTTCTGCAGCTCAGGTGCCTGAAGACCTTTAAGTCTATTGTCGAGAATATGCAGCTACCATCTCTCTCTAATTCCGACTTCCCTAGACACCATGACTTTTCAGGAAAGCCATTTCCTACTTTAGCATATATCTTTTTAGTGGTTTTTTTCCCTCTAGCAGTTGATCTGTCTTATTTAAGAACACACATATAAAACAACAGTAACCCTCAAAAACTTGTTTTCATGACATACTTAATGAAAAATAGATGATACAGATTTTCCTAACTGGAAAATGATACTAATGGTTTCTAGATTTATAACCTTGTATGGATTTATCTTTGTCTGATCCCAAGAAGATGTAGCCCGTTTCACAAGGTGAAAATCAGGTCTAGGCAAAGAGCCAAAGAGCGTGCTCCATAGGCGAGTCCCCAGATATGCCTGCGTCCACCAAGGATGAAGTAGTTCACCAGACTTAAAGTTGATAGAAAGATGCCCAAGATATGACTGGTTGTTTATTTCAAACCACTATAGTGAATGTTATTAGCTGCTTTACTGAATGACATAAGCCTCATAGTGTGACATTGAGGAAATTATTATATATTACCAAATTTAGTACTATTTCTAGTTCTAAAAAGAAACTCTGGCAGAGCTTCTTTCATTTTTTTAATCACTAAATTTTACAAAATTGAGTCCTATAATAATTATGTCTCATCTGAAGTGACACATGCAGTCATCCCTTGGCAGACTCGAGGGATTGTTTCTAGGACCCCGCCCCCGGCCATGTACCAAAATCCGTGCGTACTAAAGTCCTGCAGTTGGCCCTTCAAAACGGCACGCATTTTGTATCTCACAAATACGGTATTTCAATCTGCATTTAGTTGAAAAAAATTCACATATATTCATAAAGGGACATGCACAGTTCAAACTTGTGTGGATCAAGAGTCAAGTGTATTATGATAAGGAAAAGCATAAATAATAGAATCTAAATGTCTGTTTGTATAAAATTAGTTGGTTACCAGTTACGTTACTGTTACCTAAATAGGAACCTCAGGATTTTTCAAATGTGCCTTTTCATTTCCCTCAGTAACTTCCTCTTAGCACTTTTGGGCAACATCAGTATAGTCAAGTATTACAAATTGAAGAAAGAAGTAAATATAGCTGATAAAGGATGAGTATAAATTTGATAATGTTTAATTGAATAGGACCGCAGAAGTCTGAATAATAGAAAGTGAGTGTGTTTATCCTTAAAATTTGTTGTTGGTATAAAAACTTTCTAAAGAGAAGAAAAGAAATGACAAGTTTGTTTGTTTGTTTCCACAGTATTCAAAGAGTTACTTGGTAGGACTGAACAAGAGAAATCTGGTGTTCCTCATATTCCCAAAATTGCTGAAAAAAAAAGTAATCGCCATTCTATCCAGGATGTGCCAGGAGATATTGAACAGACATCACAGGAGAAAGGAAATAAGAAAATTAAAGCAAATACTGTTTCAGGTGGAAGAAACAAAATCAGGAAAATTCTGGATAAAACACGATTTAGTATCTTGCCTCCAAAACTATTTAGGTAGGTATTGCCAATCTTAATCATGTAGGAATTTTCATATTGACAGTAAAGTTTTTGTTGTGGGGGAGGAAAGTTTGGGTCACTTGCTTTTTTTATACAACCTGATACATTGTAACATTTTCAAGCAATACATAAATAAGAAAGAATAAATTCTAAGTATCTCCCCATCAATTTTATGAAATTTACCACTGTTAGATTATGTCATCTTCTGTTAGCATTATTTTGAATTTTGGAAAAGACTGTCAATTTTATTTTATGAAATCTCTTATGTATTTTCAGTCCAGTTTCAGTCCCCTGATCTACAAATTTGGACACATCTTAAATCTTGGGGATACATTCACTGGTACCAGTTTTTTGGTTTTTTAAAATCATCTTTCCCTTGTGACACTATTTATTTCCTCCTAAATTCTAAAGCTGAACTTTTTAATCAAATCTATTTTCTATTTCTAAAATGAGATATCAGCAAAACTGAGTAATTACTTGAAGATTTTAAATGTAAATTGAGGTCTATAAAATACTGGTAGAATCATCTGCTTAAGTGGCATGATTGAGATGACAGTAATATATATTGTATCTGTGTATATTTTACATTATCCACTTCCTGAAGCAGTTAAGAAAGTGCTAATCAAATACAGTACAATACTTAGCACAGAATAGGTACTCAGTATTTATTGAATAAGTTAAAACAGTGAGGCAGGCATGGTGGCTCACGCCTATAATCCTAGCACTTTGTGAGGCCTCAGGCGGGAGTATTGTTTGAGGCCAGGAGTTCCAGACCAGCCCGAGCAAGAGAGAGACCATGTCTTTATAAAAAATAGAAAACTTAGCCGGGTGTGGTGGTGCACACCTGTAGTCCCAGCTACTCAGGAGGCTGAGGCAGGAGGATGCCTTGAGCCCAGGAGTTTGAGGTTGCAGTGAGCCGTGATGATGCCACTGCACTCTAGCACAGGTGATAGAACATGAGACCCTCTCCCTCCCCCCCCAAAAAATAGTTAATTGATCAGTGAAAGAAATAAAACATATTAAAACCCATTTGAAGAAAATACTTATTTGGGTCCTGATAAGTTCCTGGCACTGTGCCAGGTGATAGAGAGATGAAAAGAGTCCCTACCTCTAAGGAATTCACAACAGGAGCCCTTATTTTTCACACATTTATTATGTGCTAAGCACGATGTCCAGAGACAGAAAGATGAATAGGGAATTTGTTGTCCTCCAAGAGTAAATAAAAGGGAAAACAGGCATATTGCAAAGTTCTTACGTTACAGGATGACAGCTGGTGTGTATAGATACAGGAGCAAACGAGTTAGGTTTGAGTAGACTGTGCGTGTGTGTGTGTGTGTGTGTGTGTGCGCGCGCGTGCGCACCTAGAGAATGAAGCGAGAGAGGTAGTGGTAGGCTATGAAGATACAGACTTCATCATGATAGGCAGCCGTGAGAAACCATGTGATTTGGTAAGGCTTGCTCTTTCAGGAAGACTTCTCTGATGGCTCTGCTAGTGGTTTGGGCTTGTGGGTACAGCACGATGTAGCAGTGAAAGCAGGGAGGCTATTTTGGAGGCAACTTAGAATTCAGTAAGTGTCAGTTCTCATCTTTAAAGATAGCTATTTTAAAATAATTTTTCATTAGTTAAAAATATCAAAGATTTCCTGATCAGGAAATGCTCTTCTTCCTGAGTTTTTATTTCCAGTCAGGGAAGCACATTTGCTCTTCTTTTAATTTGAGGACTCATAGAGGATCGAAACATCCTGAGCTTTGTTCTTAATCTCAGGGATTCATAGAAAGTTCATTACTCATTCCTTTTTAAGTTGACTGCTTTCCTTGAGGTGAGTGGTTTGTAAAAATCACAACTTTAAAATCTAAAAGGTCTTTAATTTTGAGCACACTGTAGCAAACACTGTACGAAAGCTTTGTTCTCCCGAGTGAGACTTGAGTGAGAGCATTGGAGGGGCACGCACACACTGCACAGGCTGGCACAGGTCAGGGGACCGGAACGGGGGCAGAGGGAGAAAACTGAGGGACCAGAAGGCAGAGGAGCGTTCACAGGGAGAGTTCTTTAGGAGGGCATGCCCTGAGTTCCCCTTCCAGAAACTCCAAAGGGTTGGGTCTGGAATACATGTACCTCCGTTAGCTGGTTCTCATTTAGACAGTGGCACAGGTATGACATGTGTCATCTAGAACCAGAGAACGTTGTGATTGCAACTCACTTCAGCTTGTTAGTGTCACACTGCAACCAGCAACACTCAAGTTCCAGGCAGCTGAATCAATATCTCATTTCCACGCTATCTTTTGGGGAGTGAGCATCAGTTACTGTGCTTGGATTCTGCAGGAGGTGTAGAAATTGAGGTCGCCAGGAACAGTCAGTTGAGTATTTTCAAGTATTATTACTATATGTTGGTACCCCCAGCCCCCCCCCAAAAAAAGATCTAGTAAAAATAGTTTTACTTAAATTCAGAAGGGATTTTTTCCATTTATAAGTCAACAAACATTTACTGAGTCTCTTCCTTTGTACCAACAGAAAAGCTGTTGGCTGTGAATATAAACATGAATAAAATGCTGTACTTTAAGAGTTCATATTAATCTGGCTGTCTCTTCTAAACATACTTAAATGAAGTAAAATGCTAATCATTTCAGCCACATAAGTACCAAAAAAATAGATGACAGGTTATTTTAGAAGAAGTCATAAAGGTTTCTAGAGCCTGTTTTGTGGGGAGAGCTGATTTGTCATTTTACCTATCAGACTGGCCACTTTGCATTTTTGAGAATGTATATTTCTTGGCACTTAATCATTTGAAGTGAATTCAGTCAATTTCTTTTGCTACACAAAAGTATATGTACCTTCATATAAAAAGAGCACTTAAAAATCAATTAGGAAAAAAAATCACTAGAATTTCAATAGAAAAATAGGGAACATGAATCAGATATTCTTTATCAATACTGATCCAGGATGTACAGTTTAATACAGGATGGCATTTGTTTCATCAAAGATTGACAGAATAAGTCAGGGCTAGAACTGGTAATAAGAGAAAATGAGCTTAGACTGCTGTGGTAATATAAAATGATGCAATCTTCTTATAAAGCATTTTGAAGCTTTTATTAAGAGCTTTAAAAATGGCCATATCCTTTGATTCAAAAGTTCCATTTCTAATAATAATTAGATGAGTGTTTATGTATAGATGTTCTTAGTTGTATTATCTATAATCAGACAAAATTGGAAACATCCTAAATGTCAAACTACAAGGAATTGGTTAAATAAATTGCCCTCTACATCACAAAATGACTAGAAGATATCAAAACAGGGATTGCAGTTTTTGTAAGGCATGGTTTTATAGGTAAGCTTCCCTTTTCTTCCTTGCTTTCTTTTGTATTTCGCAAGTTTTCTACTTTGAATATTTGTTATTTTTTAATTGAAAAGAAAATTTTAATGAGTTCAGTTCTACAATTTCTGAGCATCTCCTATGAGCCAGAGCCCTGTGGAAGAGGCACCAAGGGTGGAAACTTGGTTTGTGCATTTAGCGGCACTCACATCTTGAGAGTGAGTTGAGAGTAAAGGATGAGTTACCATAGAAATACAGTAAGAAAGAACGTTTCATCTGTGAGAGGAGCAAAGAAAGAATATAAGGAAGGAACAAATACTTGAGATAAGAATAGATAATTCCAAAATCCCAAACCATGACAAAATTTTAAAAGAATGTTCCTGAAAATTAAAGTGAAAAAAAGTTATTGATTTGAATAACTTCTGTAAATTAAGACAGCAGTGTGGCTTTTATTGACCTGAGAATATTTCACATTTCAGGAAATCTGATTTCCTGTTTTTTAATCAGTCACCTTTTCCTTATTTATTTTTTAAATCACAATTGCCCTAATTAACATCTTTATATTATTGTATAACATGAATACATTCCCAGAAGTAGACTAGCTTGCTTGCTTAGCAGGAATTACTTTTTTCCTCTCCTTTTCTTGTCAATATACTTTGTTTGGTTTTAATATTGAGATTTTTTTTTTCATTTGCATATTGATATTTATTTGGCTTTTTAGTTTCATATGAAACTAAGTACTTTCATTCTCAGTACATTTAGGGTTTGGGAATTATTGAGGAATTTTTCAAAACTATCTTGTTTCTGTTATTGCATCACCTTCTCAGGAGACTGTTTTGGTAAGAAATGACATAATTATTTGCCAAATGAGGTTTTTTTGATTCAGCTTTCAAACAGCATGGATGTTTTGCCAATTAAATACTGTTTCATTCATGTCATAGCATGGATTGTATATGACAGTGTAGTTTTCATTTATATCCCTCACACCTTAATTACCATGAATTTGTAACCAGCTTTACATGATTATAGCTGCCTAGTGTTATATCCGTTGATAATTAAAAAGCAGAAGTGGTGTTAAAGAGCATCAGTAAGAGATATATTAGAACTTTTGGTATTTAATACACTTCTCTTAGTGTATTAAATTCTCTATAGTGAATTCCAACTTGTTTTTCCCAATGCAGTAAATTTCGTTTAATAGAAAATTATAACTTTCTAACATTGTTAAGGTTGCTTCTGCTTGGTTAGTAGGACTGGCTAACCTCTTTAACAGTTTGATTCCTTGGGTTGTTACCTGACCCTCTCTAGCAAAAATTGGCAAGTTTGTTTTTAAACAGAATTAAAGACGGTTTCCTTTTCAAAAAAAAAGAACAGAAAACTTTATTTTCTACATAATTTAAATATCTGTGAAAGGCCTTCTCCGTCTTTTTCCCTCTCACCTAACCTTAAAACATTTAACTCAGATCTGTAGGAATACAAACCTAATTAAAAGGAGCCAATTTAGTTTAAATGTAATTTATTTAACAGATGTGATATTTGTTTTGCCTTATCTGTCACCTTAGATTGCCTTTCCTCCCCAGGAAAGCATTTCCTGTTTCTGTAGTGCCTTCGCTTGTACCCACCCTGCTTCCTTCTGGTTTTCAGTATAAATTGACTAAAATAAAATATTTCTTCTTTCTGGGTTTGTACTGTTCTCATTTTAATTTTGTTAAAAGTACTTAAATCTCTTCTTAAAAATAGTGACCATATTTTCCTCTATGCCAAAACATTCACCTACGTTACCTAATTTAATCCTTAAAGTAGTCCTGGAGTATAATAGTATTATTTACATTTATAGATGAGAAAGCCAAGGTCCAGAAAGAAAAAGAAATTTGCCTTGAGGTCAAACAGCTAATAATCCAAGTCTGCCTGACATCAAAGCTTGCTCTTGAAACACCGATCCTTGCTTTCTTCCATGTCTTTATGCTTTTCCCTGATTCTTCGGCCTTCTCTTCCTTGTCTGGCTATTAGTAGTCCTTTATTTATTTGATAGTCCTGTAACTCCTCATCTTGCATAGTTTTCTAATCATCCTAAATCCTATATTTTACTTATAATGTATTCTAAACATAGTCCATATCATTCACTTATAAGACTGTACCTTAATCCTTTCCATGGTAATAGGTAAGTATTCAGTGATACTTCTGTTTCTACATATAGCAAGTACTAGTCAGAATGTTGCATTGAATAAAATATAGATGGGAATTAATATTAACTCAAAGCATTGGTTTTAATACAAGTTCAATCCTTAGAGAAAAGTAGTAGTGATTATTGATGCTGATGGAAATCTTTTTTTCATTGTTATCCTTTCTTTAAAAAAAGAAAGGACTGTTTTACTTTAAAATTATGCTAGTATTTTAGAGTACCTAAAACTTAAGTGACAGTGCTGTGTTTCTTTGTTTTTATTTTTTCTCTTAGGTGGATTTAGAGTTGCCTATGTGACACTTCTAAGATATTTTAAAGGAAGAATATTTTGTCTGCTTAAATACTTAGACTTGAGAGATCATACAAGAAATAACGTACCCCTAGAATAAACTTTAGAGACTATAATTTTTTTTTAATTCTGTTTTCATTCTGGTCCTCTTTTTCCTTCTGTGTTTAAAGGCCTCTCTTTGTTGCTTAAACTTGGCCCTGTTGTTATCTACAACTTACCGTATTTTTTTGTTTGGAGTTAGACCCAGCTCCATCCTTTGCCTAGAGAGTAGCCAAGATGTGCTGGAGAAAGGCAGAGAGAGAAATACAGAACACTTTGCTGTGACGTGGCTGTGCGTTGTTGGATGCATATATTAGTGTCCACTGCAGCTGGAGAATTTCAAGGGCTCCCCAAACACTCAGGTTCACTTTCCCTACAAAACCAGTAGAAACTAAATATAACTGTTTCATTATGATGTAGTAGAATCACTTAGATGTATAAGTTAAATTTTATTTGAGTGTAATTAACATTTTATTGCCATTTTCATTATTACAGTTACCCTGTTTTTAAAAATTTCTGTAATATTTTAATTGTTTAAATCGCCACTTTGAATAGGTTCTCTTATGCCTTAGTGCATGGAGAATAGAAGTGTTTACTCTTCAAGTCTCCTGAAATACTTTAACGTGATATATGACATTCTTTTGAAGTGATGGAGGCCTCAGCCAGTCACAGGACGACAGCATTGTGGGAACGAGGCACTGCAGGCACAGTCTGGCTATCCTGCCGGTCCCCGGGACCCTCTCCTCCAGCAGCCCTGATCTCCTGCAGCCCACCACCAGCATGCTGGACTTCTCCAACCCTTCCGGTAGTTTCCGTATGTGATTTTGTGTAGCCGTATTGGTACCAGATGATCGGGTCGATGGTGGAGCCTGTGTGGTGACTGTTAGGTTTGCTTGCAGCCTCTTCTCTCCCTATAGATCACGACTTGATACAAAAAGCTAAAGGGAAGAGAATGTCTTTTTCTCTAACCTTGAACAGTACTTTCTCTAAAATGAAACAGAAGTACATAAAAAAGATACTACCTCTGACCTTAGATGTAAGTATCTTTTGGTAATCCCAATCCCAACAGTGGAATGAAAGCAGAGACACTTCTCAGCCAAGAAATATGTTCTCCAGGGTGTGGAAAAGAATAAGGCAGATTATTTTAATCTACACGACCTCGCTTATTTTCCTCCATAATATACAAAAATGTGTTAGTATTTTTCTAAAAACACTGATTTTCCCTCCAACACCTGAAGCTAAAGTTGTTGATGTATCATGTACTGTTGTCATAGTATTATAGCATCTTTTTCATTGTTGTTTAGACTTGCAGTGTGGAATGTCAAGTTAATTTTTTGTATCTGTTTATGCCAAGAGGCATAAATTACCGATTATATTTCAAGGAAGAAAACCTTTGACTTGGAAGAATCAATTATATATCCATCCCTTGAAAGGATTTGAGATGGTTTGCAATAAAAGACACTTAGAGTTAAAAACTGAAATATGTAATTGGGTCCCAGGAAAGGCAGGAAAAAAGGCTTCTACCAAAAATCAGCACAGTTCTGATTCAGCTCAGTGTTGACTCCAGCAGCTGGTGTAAACAGAGAGGAAGCTCAATTACATTAATCTCAGTATTAGAAGGAAATATAAGTATAGTAGTAAAAGTTTATGTGTATGTAAAGTAAGTTAAAAACCCCAGGAAATAACATATTATGAAAACACAATTTAGTGAAGGTCATTCTGCACATTGTTTCTTCCTTTTATTTTAGTTGCCTCTTAACCACCAGGGAGATCACTAAATCCCACTTTCCACATGGCCACTAGTGTTCTTTCTAGAACAAAGATTTTAGTGAAGCAGAGTTTCCGTAGTGTAGTGGTTATCACGTTCGCCTAACAAAGATTTTAGTGAGTCATTACTTAGAAATTTCTAGTGATTTGTGTATTAGTGAGAGTTCAGTCATGAACTCTCTTTCATCAGGGATGAAAACCACTCTAGTTATTTGATCAGAAGTTAATATAAGGCTTGTTACCAAGATATAAAAAAGTTAATTAACTCTTTACCTGAAAGGGCATAAAAAAAAAAAAAAAAAGCAAGCTCTAAGGTATCACAGAGGTAGGAAAACTGCAGCCTGGGTTTGGTTTTTGATGCGTGCAAGAAATGCCACTACCAGGGTGGGAGGAGTGTTGCTGAGGTGAACCTCCTTTCTAGCTTCCTGCACTGCCCTGCTCCTCTTTCCTGAGTCTGGAAGGGACCTTCAGAACTCTCGCTCTTGCCCCTGTTGTTTGCCACTTGTGGTTCTCTCCCTGCATATCCAGTGAACTTTTTCTTGTCAGTGCTGAACTCAAGTGTTACCTCATCTGGGAAGCCCACCTCCGTCTGCTACACAGTCAGTCCCTCCTTTTTCAGAAGTTTCCAACACGTTTTCATGGTCTCCCTTAGATTGTTTGTTTCATGGCAGGATAGGGATTTATTTCTGTGTCTGTGTGTGTCTGTTCTGCTTTATGTTACATAGAAGATTCAAAAATAAAATGTTTTCACACTACCAAGGCACAATTAGATATGCGTACTTTCATGGCAAGTATTGGGCCCTTATGGTTTGTAGTGGCTGTGTCTTTGCCACAGGCATATGTAGGAAATAGGGCTGAAGGATAAGGGGTAGGATTGTAGGGAAAGGAAAGAAAGAAGGAAGTTGGAGATTGAGCTGGGGGAACAAAGGGAAGAGGTTTAAATTACTAAAATTTAGAAACTGTGAAGTCTCACGGTGCTGAAATTCAGACCTCTGAAAAGGTGCTTGCTGTTCAGCTTTATATCAGATTGACTGTGTAATTTTCTCCTTGAAAATAAGTTTAAAAAACTGAAGATGCCTTTTAAAAACCTATTTAGAAAAAGCGTAATGTAGCCCAATCTACAACATGTGCTCATACCAGTAATACAAATGAACATGTATATGATAAGTATTTAACTTTTCAATTAATGTTTTTAAACCCCAAATGTGTAACTTTGTAAAAGGCCTTCTACATAGCGGCAGCATTATTTATGGTTGTATTGAAAAGGGATATTCATTACCAGTTAGTTCCAAATTTAGCTTCTTACATTATATACAATAGCACTGAAATTTAAATGAGTTGTATTCATCACACATATATATTATAGTACATGTGTGAAGTGACATCAGCCAAGTTTGATTAATGCTTATCAGTCTTGAGTTTAGCTGTATTTATGCTGCATGTTTAAAGACACTAGATCAAAATGAAAGTGAGGGCAAAGCTACAGAACTCTTTAACAGTTTGTTTTTGATTGCTGACTTTTTTATGATTTTGCTTTATTTTTGCTGCCTACAGCTGTTGGTTTTTACTGTAAGTATCTTGAAGACTGTAATATCCTACTGGTCATGTTTGTATGTATTATTTTGTTATTTTTTAAAAGTCATATGATACAGAATTGAATGAAGTAGGAAGCAAAACTTTTCTTGCCACTTACAAAGTAGCCAGTTTTAACTGGCATGTATCCCTTTAGTCATTTTTTTGAATACATATGTTTTTATATTCATACAGAATCAGAGTATATATGCTATTCTATAACTTGTTGAAAAGTTTTTTGGAATTTTTGGCTCAATACAAGATGAGGCCTAAAAGAATTTGGAGTGTGGTTAAAAGGAATTTGAAACTGATTTTTTTTTCTAAGTCTTCATATAGAACTTATTACTCTTTTCATTAAACAGCGTGCACCCATATTTGATTTATTTAATGTTGTAAACTTAAGTCTTTCCGCATTGGAGGTCTATTATTTTTACTATTTTTTAATTATAAAGAAATAACTTTTAAAAAATAAAACTGCAGAGAAAGGATAGAATATAAAATCTCCATTTCTCAGAATTTACGATTGTCAGTTTATTCATATATTCTTCCAAAAATTTCATTGCACATAAAATGTATGTACCATTCCCTTCACCCCAAATGAGATGTTGTACTTTTCTTCCACTTACCCATTTCACTTAGCAATATGCCTTTGAATATTTTTCTGTATCAGGATGTATTGTTCTACCAAAATTTTTTAAACAACTAATAGAACTTTTTTAACCAGTCCCCTCTTAGTAGACATCTGCAGTATTAACTACATCTCTGTGTTCAGATATCTTTATGTATTTTATGTCGTGTTACTGTTATATTTTGCATTTTGTCAAAAATTTTGTGGACATTTGTTTTCTTTCTCGTTATATAAGTTCCTACAGAATATCTTGTATTTTGCCTGTTGGCCTGTAAAGCTAAAATACTATCTGGCTCTTTACAGAATAATTTTGCCAGTTTTTGTGGCGCTTTTCACTATATGGTGCTTTTCACTTACTTGACTGTCTTTCCTTGAGCTGTCGTTTACTGTTGAATATAAGTAAATTCCCTGAGAACAGAGACCTTATCTGTCTCACCACTATATTTTTATCACCTGGAATACTGTTAACATATAACAGACACTTCATAAATATTTATTCCACAATTCTAAAGCAGAATGAAAAGGCAGTCTTTTGTTTAAGGTCATCTTAAATAACTTAAAAGTTCTCTTATTTTTAGTGTAATGTCACGGTCAGTACATATATCCTTCAAATATTCATTTTTTTATTTTATTCATGCAACATTACAGTTACTTGTCTAGAAATTTTGTCTCTGGTTGACAGTCCAGATATCTGAGGTTCCTGTTCTTTAATTCATTTACCTGTTATATAAGATTTCTAAAAAGTGAAACATGAATCTTAAAACTAATATGCTGTGCTTCTCCAAGATCTCTTTAAATGTGTTTTGCCTTTATAATAGGGACTATATTTTTGTGTGCATTTTAGCTTCATGCCTAAAATTTAAAATTAAATCATTTTTCCTTTTTGATTCAACTGTGTTCTAATCTCGTGTTTACCATTGATCTAATTAACATTTGAACATCTGCCACGTACTATATATTATGCTTGGCATGTATGTTGTTTTTCCAGCAGCAACAAACATGTTTTTAAAGACTATATATGTAACAATTCTGAAATAGAAGAAGAAGTTTACACTATCACTGGAATCAACACAGAGAAATTTTTTTGTCTACTTCCTCTTGAAGAGTTTTCCAATTTGGCATTTGTTACCTTGGCAGATCCCTCAGGGTCTGGGTTAGGCGTTCCCCTTTGGTGTTCACTTACAGATCTGTTCCAGGGACGCCCATTGGTGACGCCTAAATCCCCCTCTGACTGTGACACATACCAGTGTGTCCTTCACACGGGAAGCAAATCACTTTAACTGAACGTGGCTTTTTAACACTGTTCAGCAAGATGTACAATTATGTGTTCCTTCCCCGATGTTACAATACATTGGCAACAAGGGAAGAGAACGTGAAATATGTGCAAATTCCCACCCTGTCTTTGTGAATAAACGTCCCTGAAGAAAGTAACAAGAGGGACCAGAACCTCTCCCCACTCCCACAGGGTGAGCCACCAGTACTGCTGGCCGAGGGTCAGGCCCAGAGATCTGGAGCCCAGGACAGCTGAGATCGGTTGTCGCAAAGAGAGTAGCAGCAGTACAGGTGGTCACAGTGTATTGTGTGACTTTTTTGAAATACGGTTAAAACAGACAGTGAAACCCTTTGTCCAGTGTCTTTCTCTTGGCAAAGCAGCATACCCGTCTGCTTGCAATAATTTTCTAGCACAGGGTGGAGAAGCACCTCTGATTTTGGTAGATCATGAAGCTGTCTGACCTTAAGCCTTGCAGGTGTAGAACCTGGATGGTGTCAGCAGCACACTGAGGAAAGAAATCTGAACAAGAGTCATTTGATGACTCAGGTCTTTGAATATGTCAAGGAAAGACAGTTTGGAACATCCTTCTTACAAAAGGAGCCTGGGTCGATGAAGCTTCTGCTTACAACTTGACCGTGGACCCAGAACATTCAACATCTGTTGGCTAAGACTCCTCCTCCCTGGAAAAATATCCGTGTCTATTCAGCTGAATCTTCCAGTCGTGGGAGGCAATCTTTTTGTGTGTCTCATTCTCAGGGGAGTAGCTTATTCGATGAAATTATATCCTGCCATATCTGTTCCATTTCTCTCTTCTTTCCTTTAGCCAGGATTATACCTTAGGAGATTTTGAGACAAATTTGTAATTTGTTTTTTTCTCAGAAATTAACAGTGTATATGGCCGGGCGCGGTGGCTCACGCCTGTAATCCTAGCACTCTGGGAGGCTGAGGTGGGCGGATCGTTTGAGCTCAGGAGTTCGAGACCAGCCTGAGCAAGAGCGAGACCCCATCTCTACTAAAAATAGAAAGAAATTATATGGACAGCTAAAAATATATATAGAAAAAATTAGCCGGGCATGGTGGCACATGCCTGTAGTCCCAGCTACTCGGGAGGCTGAGACAGGAGGATCCCTTGAGCTCAGGAGTTTGAGGTTGCTGTGAGCTAGGCTGACGCCACGGCACTCACTCTAGCCTGGGCAACAGAGTGAGACTCTGTCTCAAAAAAAAAAAAAAAAAAAGTGTATATAATGCTAAGAAGGTAATGCTGGACAAACAGTATACAATTATTTGAGCCACCGAAATCTCTCTAACCCACCACTACTGTAGGCATCACACACACACACAAACCACAACAGTACCTATTCCTGATTTTTTAAAAAAAGAGAAATCTTGCAACTGTGATTTATTATTATAGGCAAAAATTTAGCATTTGTTCATGCTATTAAATCACTTCTCAATTACATTTAATTACATTAAAAATCAGCCCACTTATTACAGGGAACACTGTTCTAGAAGTTTTAGCCAGTGCTATATGAAGAGAAAAAGAAATAAGATAGAGCAAGGAGTGAAAAATATAATTATTTGCATATGCATATCATATGAACATTATCCTGAGTTGGAATTTGTCTACTAATAGCTGAAATCAAAAGGGTAGAAACTGAGAGATTTCACCAGACGAACACTTAAATTTTCCTGTGTTAAAAATAAAATAGAGGCTAGCGTGGTGGTTCATGTGGATAATCCTTGCACTTTGGGAGGCCAAGGTGAGGGGATTGCTTGAACCTGGGGGTTCAAGACCAGCCTGAGCACCATGGTGAGACCCTGTCTTGACAAAAACTATGAATATTAGCTGATCATGGTGGCAGACACCTGTGGTCCCAGCAGCTACTTGGGAGGCTGAGGCAGGAGGATCACTTGAGCCCAGGAGTTCAAGGCTGCAGTGAGCTATGGTGATGCCACTGCACTCTCGCTAGGGGAGGGAGGACTAGGGAAATGTTTACCGCTTTATAGCAGACAACATGTTGGTATCCAGTATCATACAGTAGGAAAATGCATAAAGCATATCAAAAAGTACTTTTAAAAGGAAATACTAAATGTTTATTAAACCAGTATCTGTTACTGAATCTCACCAGTAACCAAAGAAATGTAATAGAGGAAAATGTTAGGGTTTTTGGAATAGGAAAACAAAACATTAATGAACAGTTTTGATAAGAATATAACCAAATTTGCTCTCTTATATTCTAGGATTATAAAATATATAATCTTTCTGGAGAACAGTTTGGCATATTTTGATGTATTTCAAAATCCTGAAAATATGCATGCCTTCTAACTCAGCAGTTCTCTTTTTGAGGATTTTTACTGAGGGCGTAATCAGATTGCCTGCAAAGGCTTGTGGCCGGGGTAGGGTAGGGGTGGGCGTGGTGTGAGTCTATGTCATGATGTCATTTATAATAATAGAAAATGATAAGTAATCCACATAGCTGTCATATTAGAGGTTTGGGTAATTGAAATAAATATTATGGAGTATGGTGCCATCATTAAAAATACTTTTATTGAAGAATAATGATATAAAAATGTTTGTAAGATATATTAAATAAAAAAAATTATGGCTTCTAAATCGTAAGTATTAATATGATCCTAATTTTTATCTTTGTGTTTTTCTGTCAACATATATAAGTCTGAAAAACATAGATATATTTATCAATAAATACAACCGTGATTTCTGTTGATATTTTGAACTAGAAATGTATATTTCAGTGTTTGGAGGGATCATTGTTACAAATTGCTTTTTGAAGAGTTTAAAAATAATTTTCTTGAAAATAACAAGGTACATCTTTGTATTTATATAGATATTCCTGATCAAGTTATAAGAGTTTTCAAAGCAGATCAGCAAAGTTGCTACATTGTCATCAGCAAAGACACTACAGCTAAAGAAGTAGTTTGTCACGCTGTCCATGAATTCGGTTTGACTGGCGCATCCGACACGTATTCTCTCTGTGAAGTTTCCGTCACTCCTGAGGGTGTCATAAAACAGAGAAGACTTCCGGATCAATTCTCCAAATTAGCTGATAGAATTCAACTCAGTGGAAGGTGAATAAGCTTATGAGCGAATGTCCTTTTTTTGTAGGTGTGCTTGTGAAGATTTCCTGTTAAAACAGATATTTTAAGTAGAAACATCATGTTTTAGTGCCATGGAGTTCTCTCTAAGATTAAAGTAGGATTTCTCTTTTTTCCAAGCTTTTCTTGTCTCCATAATTACATAAATAGAATCTTAGGGTGCTAGCATTCATAAGGGCTACCCCAAAGTCGGAAAATGAAAAGATAGCTTGCTAAAAATATTGGGTCATTAAGTACGAAATGTCCAATTTCAAATCAAAAGTGTAGTTTATTATATCTCAAACAAGCAGTGCAGTTAATCAAAGTGTGGGCCTAATCTATCCACACAGTTTTGCCATTTTAACGGTAGCTTGCTTATGCCAGCAGTGAAGATGCCAGCAGAGCGGGTGGCAGTGAAATCATGAAAGGCATTTTCTACAGCTTGTGGAGAATTGAATTTTTTTCCTTGCAAGATGTGGTCCACAGCCTGGAAGAAGTCGGTGCACGGTCTGATGAGAATGGTGGATGACAGAGTTTCCAAGTCCAGCCTCTATATTTTGAGGAGTGTTGCTTGTGCGATGTGGTTGAGCATTGTCTTGCGAGAGGATTGGCCTGTCTCTCTGTCAACCACTCCCGCCTGCTCGATCACAAGCATCCTCATCATTTCATCCAGTTGGCTGCAGTGGACACCGGCTGGAAGTGACTGACCAGGTTTCATGAAGCTGTAGTGGATAATACCAGCACTGGCCACCAGACAGACCCTATCAGCTTTTTTAGATGAATATTCGTTTTGGGGCTGTGTTTTGGCACTTCATCTTTATGCAACCTTTGTGCCGAATGCTTGCAATTGTCTAAAAGAATCCATTTTTCATCACGTATAACAATACGGTGTAGAAATGTTTCACCTTTATGTCGTGAGAGCAAAGAAAGGCAAGCTTCGGGATGATTTCTCTCCTGGCGCTTGTTTAATTCATGCGGAACCCATCTATCCAGCTTCTTTACCGTGCCCATTTGTTTCAAATGGTCCAATATTGTTGGAATAGTGACGTCAAACTTTGCTGCTAATTCACAAGTAGGTTGAAATGGATTCGATTCTACTACAGCTTTCAGCTCATTATTATTTACCTTGGTCTAAGGTGGCCCATTTGGCTCATTTTCGAGATTAAGATCACCAGAATGGTGATTTGGCACATAGTACGTCAAACCATGGACGGGCTGTGCATCCGTGAGCCACATCCTTCCCACACGCTTGGTTGATACGTCAAGCTGTCTGCGCTGCGTTGGTTCCACAACAGAACTCATGTTCAAAAATAACATGAATTTTTGACCCATCCATGGTTTTACAAAAACTGCTCAAAAAAAATTTGAAAGATAATCACAAGCCAAACAGTGCATTTGAAAGAATGAGGATGTACCTTCATAATAAAAATAAAACAACAAGTGTCAACATGAAATGTCAGAGATACCAACTGTCAAACTTAGTACTTAAGGAAATCCGACATTTCATACCTAATAAGCTAGTATTTTGGCACTCCTGCTAAAATAAGGTCTTAGGACCGCTGATGAACTGTAATTCCTGTTGTTTATGGAGGAGAAAACTGAGTGATGCAAATCTTTCTGTGGATCTGAGTGTGTACATGTGTTAATTCATAAATTTGTTTTTAATATGACCAGTATGTACTTTGGGCAAAAGAAGCCATGATTTTCACAATTCTTTTTCTAAGTAGTTTTCCTTTTATGAATGTGCATGAAAATTTAAAAAAAATTTAAATTACTCTGAAAATTATTTGGTAAACTAGAAGGTTGTTTCAGTAGTACATTTGTTTCTTACTCTGGTAATTTTCTCTGAGAATAATCTTTTTAGTGACCCGGTTTTGCGTGTAGAATAAGATCCTTGGGAACCTTACAGTGACCGCCCACCTTAGCTGCTGTGAGGAGAGAGTGAGTTCACCCTGCTTTGCAGGCTGTGCACAGTGGTTGAGAGCCTAGATCCTGGAGCCAGACGGCGCACATTCAAAGCCCAGCTCTGACTGTGTGACCTTGGCAAGTTACTTAGCTTCTCTGTGCCTGAATTTCATCATGAGGATGATGAGGATGATAATAATAGAATCTACCTCATAGGAATGTTGTAAGGATTAAATGATTTAATCAACAATACCTGTGGCCTTAAGGTGAAAATGTGGCCTTCTAGGTCCTTAAGGGCAGCCTTTTGCCCGAATCCAAATTTTGCAGAACAAATCCTTTTATTAAAACGGGTGCAGCAGAGAAAGATGAAGTTTTTCTTGCCTCCTTTGTTTCTTTAAGAAAAATCTTGAAATCAGAAGGCGGCAGGTTCCCCGCCCCTGCGTGAGTTTCAGCACTCTGACGTGCAGCATCGTCTCAGGTGTGGGAACAGCGTAAAGACAGGGACAGCAAGAGGTCGTTTCTTGACAGTGAAAAATAGATGAATACAAAAGTAGGCCTCTGTCAAGTTGTATTATTAGAAAAGAATAAAGTAAAAGCGTGGAATGCAATGTTACCTCTTTTCCCCAGTAACATCCATGTATAAGGTATTTCCAACTGTAAATACTTTAGGCCTCTTAGTGTGTAAGTGCCATAGAATGGTTGATCTGAAGGGAGAAGGAGGAAGCTGTAGGTCTTTTGTGGGGTTGCTGACCGGTGCCCCTCGCTGGAGTGAGGTTTTGTATCTGACAAGGGAGAAACCATTAGTGGAAGTTTCCCCTCCTTTATAGATTTTATTCTGTTTTGCTTCACTTAGAGATTGAAAAAAAAGGTAATGAGTGCAGAATTTAAATAAGCATTTATTATCGCCTTAATCAGAATTCATATTGTTCATAAACAAGTATTTTTGTGGTACAAACTATGTATCAGATACTACTCTAGGTGCTGGCACTGCCCTCATAAAGCTTTTATTCTCAAGAATATACATACATGATTATTCACACATGGTGAGTAGTTTCGTAAAATGATTAAGCTCATAGCATAATCAACATTATTTATACTTTTTAAAATAATCGATGTCAAATGCCAAATAAGAGGACATCTCAAGTCTTCTAATTTAAGTGTTAATTTTCCATTTTGTCTGCTAATATTTTTAGATAAAAGTTATTAACAGTAAAATGATATTTTGACAATAATAGGAAAAGTGCTCTTTTATAAATGTGGAGTCACATTTATGATTATGTTTATTAAAAAACATTTTTCCCCTTTAGGTATTACTTAAAAAATAATATGGAGACAGAAACCTTATGTTCAGATGAAGATGCTCAAGAGCTAGTCAAGGAAAGCCAGCTGTCCGTGCTGCAGCTCAGTACCATTGAGGTGGCCACCCAGCTGTCAATGAGGGACTTCGATTTGTTTCGTAATATTGAACCTACGGAATATATTGATGACCTTTTTAAGTTAGATTCCAAAACAGGAAATACTCATTTGAAAGAGTTTGAGGACATCGTAAACCAAGAGACATTCTGGGTTGCCTCAGAGATTTTAACTGAATCAAATCAGCTCAAACGAATGAAGATTATTAAGCATTTTGTTAAAATTGCGCTTCATTGTCGAGAATGTAAGAACTTCAATTCCATGTTTGCAATAATAAGGTAAGTTTGTACAAATACGTACAAATATCTGTGTATGGTTTTGTCGTGATATTAGACATGAAGCTTAAGTATTAAAGGCCTATGAAAAGAACAGTTCAATTAATAAGCCTTTATTGAAGTATTGTTAGATTTAACGTATTTTTCATTCTGGCATCACTGGCTTTTTCTATTTTTGTTTCTTTGATCTTTCTGTTACTTAACTTTTTTTTTTTTATTTTAGCAAATGAATGTAGATGATTGCCTTCTCACTTTTCTTTCTTTTGCCCCTTTGAGTGGCCATACCCTCTCTGGCTATGTGCCCGGTGGGTGGTCTTTATCGTCCAACTTTGGTATTGCGCTTATTTATGTGCCACCTCTCTGTGATTTAACAGTGAAAAATCATAGTGTAGTATCAGTGCTTTGACCTAAAATAGCTATTTTTGAAATAGCAGCAGCAGCAATAATAATAATAGCAACCATTTAGTGAACTCTTCCTGTTTGCCAGGCACTATGGGAATTATCTCTGGACCTGTTGTCACTCAAGCTAGGCCATTACCATTACAAAAATCCTTTGACGTTTACAGGCCCAGGAAATGTAGACGATTTCCTGAGCTCTCCCACCACCTTCTCTCCACTCTTTATGAGAAACCAATTCTGGATAATTTATTTTCTGACCCTCATCCAGCACACTGCTGATCAACGAAAGGATTCTTCTTAAAACAAGTCTAATTTTAAAGAGGAGGGGAATTGTGGTTAGGGAGTTGGGTCCATTTATAAGGCCGTGTGCATATATATGCAGCGTAATTCCGCTTTAACCAATCCATTTATAATGATTTGTTCCTATTACTCACGTAAGATAAAAGTGGAATCTTTATAGGGACTGTAATCATGACTGTCATGGTAATAGGATGTTCCTTTATTAAATTAACCAGTGGCTGCAATTAAACTAAATATTTTATATGACTTAAGTTCCTGAGATTAGCTTTAATTTCTCTTCCTTGCTGCATTCCCAGATTCTTTCCTTATTTCTGAAGTCATTTACCTTTACATGGATGTTTTAGCATCACTTTAAGTTCTGTATCAGGTTCTCTGGGACTGTGGTACCTTTTCACTCTGTAAGTGCAAATCTTCTTTTGTTTCTGGAAAGTTTTCTTAAGTTATATCTTTGAATATTTTTTAAGTTCCATTATTTTTGTTTGCTTCTTCAGGGGTACCAATTATGCAGAGTTTAGATCTCCTTTGTCTTCCATATCCATTATTTTCTCTCCAGTCCCCTTCAACTCTGTCCATTTGCACTGATTGCTTTTGTTAGTCGTTTCCTTCATGTCTCTTGCATAGTGTTTTAGCAGGGTCTTCATTCTTCTTTATATAGGTTCCAATTTGGCCTTCATTTCTGTGTTGGTTTTATTTTTTTTTCTTCCATTTTTTCCTGAACTTTACCAGTTAATTTTTAATCAACTTCTTTTACCATATTTTCCCTAAGCTCTTGTATCAATCACTACATTAAGCTGTTTATTTTATTAATTTATTTGAAATCATGGCCAGGTATTGGTTAGTCCCAGTTTCTGTCTGATTGCTGACAACGTTTTCCTGCTTTATGCTCCTTAACTATGTTTTTGCATGTGGCTACTTGTTCCAGATTGTGTTCATTCCTTCCCTTTGAATGATGTGAGTTTTCCTGCAGGAGGTTCATGTGAGAGGAGCCACAGTGGTATTACAAGCTAACAGGAGCTGGCCTTCTATGTGAATTGTTTCACCCTTTCCTTTTTCCTAGTGAGTGGTGATTGGCAGTGTTTCTCTTGTTCACTGTTAAACATATTCCTACCAGAAGATATCACTGTGTGCACTGGTTTAATCTTACTTTCCCTGATGCTCCATGGCAAAGAGGAGATCCAGCCGCACTTAACCCCATCAGCCTATGAACTCTCTTGTGTTGTTCCAAATAAAGGATTGTTTTTGTCCCCAGAGTAAGTTACCTGCTTTGGAGAACTGGAGGACTTTCTTTGAGCTCTTGAACTGAAGACATCATTTTTCACCATCTTTGTATGCTCCTGTTTGACCTTGACGATTTTTTGGCAACCTTCTTAATGTGTTAGATGTGTTCAGGAGTTAGATACTCCTTAGTTTCAGTAGAGATGAAAAACGCATTTCTGTTATTCACTGTTCTGGTAGTTGTTTGGGTGATTTCTGAGAAGCAGAGGGACAAAGATATCTTAACTCCACACCTTAAAATCAGAAATCAAGGGAACATTTTACATACATTGATGTGGGTAGAAGTCAGGTGGCTAAGAAACAAGGAAGGATTAACTGGTAAGAAAATTGAGGTGTTATGTATCCACTCTTCCTTTGGCTGCCTACCCATGGGATGGTAGTATAGAGGTAAGGGGTAGTGAAGACTTGCCGCCTAATTGGCCTGAATTGTTTTTTCAAGTTAGGGAATATCTGAGCTTATTTAAAATCCTGTGGAAGGCCGGGCACGGTGGCTCACGCCTGTAATCCTAGCACTCTGGGAGGCCGAGGCGGGTGGATCGCTCGAGGTCAGGAGTTCAAGACCAGCCTGAGCAAGAGTGAGACCCTGTCTCTACTAAAAATAGAAAGAAATTATATGGACAACTAAAATATATATATATACAAAAAAAATTAGCTGGGCATGGTGGCGCATGCCTGTAGTCCCAGCTACTAGGGAGGCTGAGGCAGTAGGATTGCCTGAGCCCAGGAGTCTGAGGTTGCTGTGAGCTAGACTGACGCCACGGCACTCACTCTAGTCCGGGCAACAGAGTGAGACTCTGTCTCCAAAAAAAAAAAAAAAAAAAATCCTGTGGAAAGGAGACTTTGAATTTCTGGAGGCTTAGGGGACAGGATTGGGAACCTAGGGATATAGAAGTGTTGAAATCAGGAACACAAGTAGACAAAATCTCAGAAAAGAATGGCTTCCTCAGAGCCAGAACTTGGCCTTAGTTACCACGTAACAGTTGTTCTGAGCATTAAACCAGCAGCCCCCAACCTTTTTGGTACCTAGAGCCAGTTTTATGGAAGACAGTTTTTCCACAGACGGGGGCGAGGAGGATGATTTGGGGATGGTTCAAGAGCGTTACATTTACTGTGCAGTCAGTCCTGTCTGCTAATGAGAATCTGGATCTGCAGCTGCTCCCCAGCACCAGCGTCACCACCTCAGCCCCACCTCAGATCAGCGGGCGTTAGAGTCTCGCAAGGAGCCGCAGCCCAGATCCCTCGCATGTGCCATTTGCAGTAGGGTTTGTGCTCCTGTGAGAATCCAACGCCCGCTGATCTGACGGGAGGGCAGAGCTTATGCCGTGATGCCAGCGATGGGGAGCAGCTGTGAATACAGGTGAAGCTTCGCTTGCTTGTCCGCTGCTCACCTCCTGCTGTGCAGCCGGGTCCTGACAGGCCTGTACCGTCCACGGCCCGGGCATTGGGGGCCACAGAGTTCAACCATTTTCAAATAGGTAGTGTCTCCCTAAGATTATTTCTGAGTAAAACAAACAACATTGTGATGCTTGAAGGTTTTTTTTTAAGTTAAATGTCTATTTTATGGATTTATTACATTTGTCACTTACATGAAAGTATGAAATAAAGACTATGTAGGTATATAACTATAGGCAGGTAATGTAGTTCTTCGGAAAGAAGTTCTCCTTGTTTTAAGATCAAGGAGTCTTTTTTATTTCTTTTTTTCAAAGTTCTTCTCTGTTTATTTCAACATGTTGAAATATGTCCCTGCTTATTTTTAGGTTTATTAAAGAAGTTGGTGTGTGTACTTGACTTGAGTCCACCCTCTGCCCCAAGTCCCTTTTAATGTTTTTATTCTCGTCTTTGGCAGTGGATTGAACCTGGCACCCGTAGCGCGACTCAGAGGTACTTGGGAGAAGTTGCCAAGCAAATACGAGAAACATCTCCACGATCTACAAGACCTTTTTGATCCCTCTAGAAACATGGCAAAGTACCGAAATATTCTTAGTAGTCAAAGCATGCAGCCTCCAATTATTCCTCTCTTCCCCGTTGTCAAGAAAGATATGACATTTCTACATGAAGGTATTTAAAAGTTATTTAAAAATTAACGTTTAGCTTCAGCTAATTCTACAGAATTGTGATTTATTATATGTTCCATCCTAATGGTTGTATGTCATACAAGCTTTACACAGTTAAACACAGCAGATTTTAGGAATGCAAAAGCCATATTGTTCACAAAAGCAAATTAATGTATTAGGTTATTAAATATGAATGTCCGACTTCCATAAGTACTAAATTTGATGGTTGATTTCTCTGACATTTCACTTTGAAACTTCTTGGTTTGGTTTTGGTTTTGTTGTTTTGTGTTGTTTTTTTTGTTTGTTTGTTTTTTATTTTGTTGTTTTTTGTTTGTTTTTATAAGTAATTCAATTTTATTAAAGACAAATTTTGATTTTTAATGTATCTTAAATTAGGCCATGACTATATTTAAGAAAGGCATGTGTACATAATTGTTTTTCCCATTTTATTTTTTTTTTATTTATTTCTTTTTTTTCTTTTTTTTTTTTTTATTTCATCTTATTGTTATGGGGGATACAGAATTGCAGGTTACATACGTTTGGTGACGATACATCCCCATTCTTTCAAATGCATGTTTTGGCTTGTGATTATCTTTCAAAATTTTTTTAGAGAAATTTTTGTGAAACCATGGATAAGTCAAAAATTTGTGTCACTTTTGAATATGAGTTCTATCGTGGAACCAATGCAGCGCAGACAGCTTGAAATATCAACCAAGTGTTTGGGAAGGATGTGGCTAATGAACACACAGTACGTCAGTGGTTTGAGAAGTTCCATTCTGGTGATTTTAATCTTGAGAATGAGCCACGTGGGCAGCATGAGACCAGGGTGGATAATGATGAGCTGAAAGCTGTAGTGGAAGTGAATCCATCTCAACCTATGCGTGAATTAGCAGCAAGGTTTGACATTACCATTCCAGCAATGTTGGACCATTTGAAACAAATGAGCAAGGTAAAGAAGCTGGATAGATGGGCACCGCATGAATTAAACGAGCATCAGAAGAGAAATTGTCTCGAAGCTTGTCTTTGCTGTCATGACATAAAGGTGAACCATTTCTACACCTGTCGTTATGTGTGATGAAAGATGGATTCTTTCAGACAATTGCTAATTCTACGGAATTGTGATTTATTATATGTTCCAACCTAATGATTATATGTCACTAAAGCTTTACACAGTTAAATGCAGCGGATTTTAGGAATGCAAAAGCCATATTGTTAACAATATGGCAAATTAAAGTATTAGGTTATGTAGCATTCTGCACAGTGGTTGGATAAAGATGAAGTGCCAAAACACAGCCCAAAAACGAATATTCATCTAAAAAAGCTGATGGTGTCTGTTTGGTGGTCCAGCACTGGTATTATCCACTACAGCTTCATGAAACCTGGTCAGTCAATTATAGTGGATGTCTACTGCAACCAATTGGATGAAATGGTGAGGATGCTTGTGATTAAGCAGCTGAGATTGGTCAATACAGACAGGCCAATCCTCTTGCAAGACAATGCTCGACCACATGTCGTACAAACAACGCTGCTGAAACTACAGAGTCTGGATGCGGAAACTCTCTGTCATCCACCGTATTCACCAGACCTTGCACCAGCTGACTCCCACTTCTTCCAGGCTTTGGACCACTTGTAAGGAAAAATATCAGTTCTCAACAAGCTGTGGAAAACGCCCTTTGCAATTTCATCGCCACTTGCTCTCCAGGCTTCTTTGCTACTGGCGTTAAGCAAGCTACTGTTAATTTTTAAGATGGCAAAACTGTGTCAAAATATGATTAATTGTACTGCTTCTTGTTTGAGATACAATAAACTACACTTTGATTCAAAATCGGACATTTCATATTTAATGACCTAATATTGCCTGTGTGCATTCAAACGTAACTTGACACACTAGGATAAGATAGTTTGATTGTATTTATTGCTTTGTTTGGTAATATTTTTCCTTCCAACTTTTTTCTGTTGAATTGCTCAACACGTGCAGAAAAGTCTCCAAAACAAACGGGCAACTAATGAATTATTAAAAGCAAACACCCATGTAACCAACCGACACCCCAAAATCAAACATCGCCAGCGGCCTGGAAGCCCTGCTCCTGCCCCTTTCCAACTGCCTCCCTCATCGTCTTCCCTGGAGTTAACCACTCTCCTGAGTTACGATGCTGTCGTTTAAACTGTTCTTGAGCTTTACATAAATAGAATCACAGAGTTTGAATCTTTTTTTTTTTTTAACGTTTTAGTTTGTATCGGTTTCTGACCTATTATGGTCAACATTAGACTTGTGGGATTCTTCCATGTTTTTGAGTGTAGCTGTACTTCATTTTCAAAACTATTTAGAACTGCATTATAGGAATGCAGTACAATGGATTCGTCCGTTCTCTTGGTAGGCATTTGTTGGTTTCCACTGTTGGCCTATTGTGAGTAAGGCTCCTGGGAATATTCTGCACATACAGTATCCACCGGTGCACACACATTTTTATTGGCTACGTATTATATTCAGGGTGGAATTTATGGATCCTGATGTTTGAATGATCAACTTTAGAAAGCAATTTGGTGTTGTCTACTAAAGTTAGATACTTTCAGTGTTATTGGAATTCTCATACTCCTCATCCTCATCAACACCTAGTAATTACATTCAGTCTTCTTTTCATCTATTACAATAGGCACGTAATTGTATCTTGGTGTGGTTATAATTTGCATTTCCCTGATTACTGATGAGGTTGAGCACCCATATTTGTGCGTGTGTGTGTGTGTGTGTGTGTGTGTAGATTAATCCTCTTTTGTCAATCATGGATTCAGATTCCTTGCCCATTTTTTGATTAGGTAGTGTTTTTGTTAAATATATTTCTAAGAATTCTTCATACCTTCTGATAGGACTTGCTTTTTGACTCTAGTTTTTAATTGGCAAATAATAATTGTATGCCTTTTGACTCTTTTAAGCATAGAAATTAATAGTTTTATAAGCCTGATTTACTGATTGTTTTTATCATACGGTTTATCTACAATCTACCTGAGTTAATTTTGAGGTATTTTTCCTATTCTCTTGGTAATTATGCACTATTTTATCATTTTTCTAGTGTTACATTAGATGTCGTAGCATGTATATTTGTTAATATTAATTAGTTTAATATTCATTGGTTCTTTCTTGTATGTCAGGCAATGCAAGGAAATTAGACCACTTAAATTCCATTTACAATTTTTATGCAGTTGTTACTGTGCCTTTAAATCCCACAAGATATTATTAAGGTGTTTAATAGTATTTATCTTCACCTATATTTACTTTTGTTGATTTTGTTATTGTTTTTTATTCCTTCTTGCATTTTGAAGCCTCCATAGGGTTTGGTAGGAGTCTTTTTTGGCTGTTTTAGTCATCCCTTAAGCACAAGTTTGCTGGTGATGAATATCTCTTCACTTTTGTTTATCTGAAAATGCCCTTCATTTTAAGGGGCATATTTTTGCTTGGCAGTTACCTTCTTTCAGCTCTTTGAAATAACATTGTGTTGTCTTGGATCCTGTTGTTAATGTTGAGAAGTCACCTCTCAGTTTAATTTGATATTTTTTGACTGTAATCTGCCTTTGTTTGATAGCTGCTATTATAAGATTTTGGTTTTTCTTTATCTCTGTTTTACTCTACTTTTGCTTGATGTGAGTAGGTGTGGGGTTTTGTTTTTTGTTTCTTTGTTTTAATTCTGATTAGTGTTTTTAGAACATCTTGAAACCTATGGTTTGCTATTTTCCATCAGTTTTGGAAAATTATCAGTAATTATGTCTTCAAATTCATTTACCGTCTTCTGTTCTCTCCTTTAGGGACTCAGAGTTCACCTCTGTTAGACCTAATCCTATGCCTTTATGTTCTCCTACGCTCTTCTCTGTAGTTTTTGTCTTTCTGTCCTGCCATGCTTCCTTCTAGATATTTCCTGCCACACTGTTGTCCGTTTTATTAATTCCCTCTTCAACTGTGTCTGAACTTCTGTTAAATCCATCACTGAGTTCCTAATTCCAGTTATTATATTTTTTTAGTTTTACAATTTCTTTAATTCTTTTAGTTTCATGTTCTTTGCCAAGGTTCTCAGTGTTGTATTTTATATCTTTGAACATATTCAACATAGTTATTTTAAAGTCTGTCTCTGGTAACTCTATAATCTGGATCCCCTGTGGGTCTGTTTCTGTTTTCTTTTGTATTTAAATCCTGTTATCTTTTTTCTTGATGTGCCTGACTATTTTTGACATAGTAATGGATGCTGTGTATAAAAAATTACAGAAATAATATGAGGTTTCAAATGATGTTCTCTTCCTTCAGAGAGCATTTAAGCTTGCTTCTGATGGGTAGCTAGGGGTACTAGCAACCCAAAATTACTTTAATCCATTTTTAAATTTTGACATAATTTAACATCACACTTTTATCCCGGTCTGCATTTAGTTCATCCTTAGTCCCAGGATGTAACCCTTTGGAGTTCCAACCCAAAGCATTAGAGGTTTGCTTGGACATAAGTTATTTTTCTTTCACCTCAAAAAGCAGTATGTCTCTACTCAGCTTTTCAGCTTTTAATCCCCTTTTTCTAAAATCAGCAGTTGCACCTAGCCAGGGGCAAGCACTGGGAAATACTAAATCTGCTTCTCTGTATTCTTCCCTCAGGTCTTCACTGCTTTGTTAACTTTCTGATGGCTTTAAGCTTTTTTTTTTTTTTTTTTTTTTTTTTCTATTTTTGTCTAACTTTTCGAAGTGTTCTCAACAGAAGGGTTCTAATTACCTAGGCTTATTGCCTTTTCTTTCATTATCAGTCTTTTCTCGTAAAGAAATGTTGTTTGGGCTTCAACTATATTTTTCTGACATGCTCCCTCAAAACATGTTTTTATGACTTGAGGGTATTTTTGATGCTTATTTTGTTTCAAACTCAAGTTGAGACCCTGAACAATTCGTGGGTCCAGTGTGTAGGTGCTGTTCACCATGTGTTTCTAGACCCATGTGGGGCTCCGTCCTGGCTTCGGGGCCTTGGACTTCCACAGAGGGACCTCATGCTTTCAACTGATTATCACCTTTTAGGAAAACAGACCCAATATTACTTAATCCTCCATCTCACACCCGTTTTATTCTTTAAGAAAAGTCAGAAATTCTTATATTCATGGGATATTTTCCACTTCTTAAATGATGACAATTCATTTAACAATTTCGGAAGTATTTTAAACCAAAGAAAACTTGTGCAGGCTGGGTTAATTAAGCCCAGAGGTGACCTTGTAAACTCTGGCTAAAGCCTAAGTTTTCAAGTGCGGTGACCTTGTTGTCCAAAAGAGCAAATGTAGGTACCTGCCCGACAGTGGGCTGAGCATCTAGAGTCAGATGTGGGAGGTGCCTGTTTTATATGTGAGCCTACAAAATAATGAAATTGGTCTTAGAAGCCACGCACAGTTGATCACTTTCCTGTACTCACAATCATTACTCCCATATGAAATGCGATTTCTCCTAGTGACTCCTTCCCTGGGACCAGGGTTGAGCCATCTACAGGTATATCAATTCTTAAAAACAAAAGTGGCATTTTGATAAAGAAGGTTCTGATTTGTGCCCCTCAAGAATTATAGCTTGACTTCTGCTACTTTTATATAGGTAATTTAATTTTGAAAGTTAAAAATTTACTTTTATTCTATAGGAAATGACTCCAAAGTAGATGGGTTAGTAAACTTTGAGAAGCTAAGAATGATTGCCAAGGAAATACGCCAAGTTGTTCGAATGACTTCTGCCAACATGGACCCAGCTACGATGTTCCGACAGAGGTATGGCACTGACATGTGTAGAAGTCTTAATTTACAGAGTGACGTCGAGGGTGACATAATTACAAGGTTTGTCCTTTATTGATCATCTGCCATTGTGTGCTATACTAAGTGCTTTACACACGTCAATTTTAAGTAATCATTTATCAGGTAAGTAGTGTTAGCCTTCCGTTTACATATGAAGAAGCCGAAACCGAGAGCAGTCTTTTTTATGTAACTTGCTAAGATTGGAACCCTAGTTTCTATAGGCCTTTTTAGAGTATATGGATAGTTCCGTATTGTTATTGTTCTTTAAAATATTAGCGAATAGAGAGAAGAAAATTGCTGATATTTACTGAAATTATCACAGAGGACAAATGCTTTCATCTCGTTCCTAACCAATTTGTAAAGTATTAGTCTTCGTATGTCTTTTACGGAATATTTTTAGAGTTCTAATTCATACCTCATTCCTCTAAAACATATTCCTTTTTCTTGAGTTATAATACTGCTATTTATTTGCATATAAGTTCGTATTACATATAAATAAACAGAATTTAGAAAGTATGAATTTAATCATGCTTCATCTTTATTAAAAGTGGAAAATATCATATCATTGTATTTATATTAACCTAATCTTCTAAGAATGCTTTTTTTTTCCTTTTTGAGACAGAGTCCTGTTGCTCTGTTACCCCGGCTGGAATGCAGTGGAGTCAGCACAGCTCACTGCAGCCTCCAGCTCCTGGGCTCAAGCAGTTTTCCTGCCTCAGTCCCCAGGTAGCTGGGACTAGAAGCGCACACCACTATGCCTGGCTAATTTTTCTGTTTTTTGTAGAGACGGGGTCTTGGTCTTGCTCAGAATGGTCTCAAACTCCTGGCCTCAAGCAGCGTCCTCCCACCTCGGCCTCCCAAAGTGCTAGGACTACAGGAATGAGCCACTGTGTCCAGCCCTAAGAATGCTTTTTAAAGTTCATTTTTAATGTAATAACAAAGGCTTTTTCAAGTTATATAAGTATGTTGTTAAGCTTTTTCCAGAATTTTTATAATTTTCATGGTGTAAATTAACATTTTTTTTTATTTGTTTTAGCTTTAGTACATAAGGGCATTAAAAATGAAATAATTTGCAGACACAGACACAATTCCTGTGGTTTAAAAATGGATGCTTTGATAAGAAAACAGAAACACTTGGCACTTTGAAAACCGGAGTTGGAGTTTGTAACCAAATAGAACTAGTGTGTATCAAGATTGGTTTTTTTTTGTTGTTATTGTTTTTTTTGTTGTTTTTTGTTTTGTTTTGTTTTGTTTTTGCTTAAATCGCTATTCAGGAGTCTTTGTTCTTTATAACTAGTTGATCTGATGGTTACTGTAGCTTAGAGATCCTCACAGGATGGAGAAAGGGCTGTGCTCAGTGCCCCCCCCACCCCCCTTCTGCCCCTGAGCCTCGCTGCACGTGACGCAGAGGCAGGAAACAGTGAGGACCAGGGACCAGAGCAAACCTGGAGGAGGGCTGTTGGTTTGTTTCTGTTTCACATTCTAGTACAGTGGCCTCACCACGCCCTGTTGTCTTACGTGAACCTCCATTTACTTCTATCTGTGAATTTCCTGGTCCCTGAAGACATAATGAATTTGTAACCCTGCCAGACCGATTGATAGTAAACTGAGTGCCAGCCATACTTCAGAAATGAGCAAGAGAGGAAAAGTGATGAAGAAATTTATAAACCTCACTGTTTTCTTGGGAATGGCCTGGGTTGAGTAGAATAAGATATAAGGGAAAATAAATATTTATGTATAGATTGGGCTGAATTTTTCCTGAATCCGTTTTATTTGTCAGCCAATCATGAAATGTCATATCTTTCTTTAAGCAAATTGTCCATTTGGTGGTGTGTAATTATCCTGTGTGGATAAAGTAACCCCTTTTGTTTTAATAGTAATCAATTTGTTGACTGAAAAACGGAATCTTTATTCAGTCATACAGTAGTGTAAAGATACACTGTATTGTAAAGATTTTAATGATATATTTTTACATACACTTTCAGTTGAATTTGCTGGTCAAAGTTTCTCGTAAAACACATTGTCAGAGAAATTTCTGCACTTAAAAATGAAGTATACATCTTTATGTTCCTTGTTATTTCATCCTGTCATTTAAATGAGTGGCTCAAATTCTTCTATTCCTTTAAGGTTGTTTTCCCCCAACAACTCTGAATTAAAAATTTATAGTAAGTAAATGTTTTTCCTTAAGCTTATTATCATAAGCTTCTACATGAAATTTGCTATTAAAAATACAATTGGCTTAAAGCATATGTTTGAAAAATATTTCAGGATTTTTTTTCGCCTTCAGTACATACCATAACTTGTCTTAGGCTCCTACATTCCATTAAAGTCATTTGACTGTTATGCTACAATTTTTTTCTGGTAAAATTTTTCTGTTCTATTCTGTCTGCATAGTTTCTCTGACTCTCAACTGTTGTCTCTTTTCTGTGCTTTCCTATTCAAATACATGCTTCAATGTTTGTGGCTCTTGCTTACAGGAAGAAGAGGTGGCGGAGTCTGGGGTAAGTGTAGAGATGAATGCAACTGGAATGAAGGTTGTGCAACTCTTAACATGTATTGCATCCTTTTCATGACGCACGCACATAAAACAGCATGCATTCTATTAACCCTGTCAGCCTGCGTTCCTGACAAATGCCTTTGCTAACAAGGTGAAAGTACTGATAGAACTAGCTTTTTTTTTTTTTCCCCCACTTTTCCATTATTGACATTCCATAAGTCCTCCTTAGATTTTAATTTAGCAGGGTCAGATGATGATGATAGTGCATATATGTTTTGTGCTTACTGCGTGCTGTTCTAAGCACTCTAAATGAATTATTTAATTCTCCTACCACCCTATGAGTAGATACTGTCACTCCCATGGTGCAGATGGGTAAGGGAGAGTTGGCCAGAGCCTTAGAGCTCACTAACAGGGAATCTAAACCTACGTAGCCTGACTCTAGAGTCTACACTATTTTATTGAAATGCCACATTTTATAAAAGTCAACATATTATCTAAATGTATGAAAACGGATGAGAAGTCTGTTTATAAAGTTTGCAGTTGAACTAGAAAAGGATTTTAATTCCTCTGGTCCACTAATGCCATGAGACTTTCAGCATTGTTTGAATTTTATTTTAAATTTCTTTTTTACCAGCTTTAATTAAAAATGCCCTTATCTCTTTTTAAAATTGTGATAGAATCAAAAACTGCCACCATTTGTTGTTCAAGTAGATTCAGGTCTCTGCTTGTACATAACTGGGTGTCTGTTAAGAATCATGGAATGTTAGGGATCTTAGAAATCATCTACTCAGTTGTTTCATTTTTAGGTGAAAGAGATGGCTTTTGTGGATGAAGGGATTGCATAAGAAGAATTTTGTTACTTTAAGAATGCAGTGAACCATGAAGTTAGATGCTTTTATTACATATAGGAAGGAATTTGCTGAGAGCCGCCTCCTTTACTTCCGTCTCGTCTCATTTGTGGTCTTGTTTTCTGTTAAGCTTGGTGAACTTGACTTTCCTTCTACTTCTTTCCTCCCTTCTCTGTGTGTTTCTCATGTATTTTCTTCTATATCATACATTTCTGTCTTGGTCTTTTCTGGTTCTTCTCACTGAAAATAGAAATTAATACCTGGCATAACTATTCTAAAGGAGAATACTTGGACAGTATATCTTAGTGGGTATTTGAAGTGATTAAATGACTTACGTTAACACATTCACTGTGTTTATTCAGCTGTAGGGTTGCATTGTACGATGCTTGCAAACATTAGGTATTTTCGTTTATATTAGGATATTTCCTGTTTTGGAAGAAGTTTCAAAAATATTTTACTGTCATCTATCACAGTGTTTTCATTTATTAGAATTTTGTATCTCTCCTAGATTTGTAATACCTACTGTTCCCCCTTTTTTGGATATCAGCTAAGATAAAATCATTAAATATTTGTATTAAAATTTGCTCCTAAATGTTGGGACTTAATTTTACTGCATTTCTTTGAATTCAAGACATCATCAGCTGTTGGGTGCACCGTTATTTTATGCACCACTAAGAAAAATCACTGCAGTGTCCTGTTACCACTGAGAATTTTTACTTTGTGCTTATTGCAAGAGCTCTTACAGACTTAAGAATGGATTTTTATCACGAACACCCTTGTGCATACATAAAAAAGAAAATAGAAGCAAAGTAAATCGGTTTAGTTCTCTAAAATTTCTTCATATTCAAAAATAAGAATCTTCTGAATCATTTTTAGAGTCATTGGTTTCTGGGTTTTGTTTTCTGACGCCCCCGACCCCCGCCCACACACAGTATTGCTGACTGTGACCTTCGGTGCATTGGTCAGGCAGCGTTTCTTACCACAAGCCATACGAGAACCAAGAGCTGCTGGTGCTGGGCTCTTAGGCTGGCTTTGCACATAATTGGAGCTAGCTTCCTTTCGTCGCCTGCTTTGGGAATGTTGTTGGACTTGTCAGGGTCACTTCCTTCTTGTAATCATTTGGTCCCTGGACGTTGGTTAAAAGCATAGTTCAGTAAAGTCATTGGATTTTCTTCAGAGTCATTCTGCAAGTTTTGAGGTTTCTGCCTGTGTAATTAATGACAGTCATGTCACAGTTTCTGCCTGACCAATAGCAGTTGAAAGTTGCCATCAAGTATAAGACATGCTCTTATTTCAAAGATCTGAAAATGTGAAAGAAAAAAAAAATAACACTTTTTGAGCTATGTCTCACTTAATTTACAATGGATTTTAGTGTCTGTTTTAAACTGGGCATGTGAGCACTATGGTCTATGCATTTAGAATATTCATTTAAAACAAGCTGATGTAGAAAATCCGTAGATAACCTTATTATTACTATATTGGAATGGCACCTGCCTTCAAAACAAAAATCACCTAAGAACCTTGTCTTTGCTACTCTTGTCAGAAAGAACAAACATCACTGCAATTGCTCTTTTCCATTGGTTCTAGGTGTAGTCATTGTAGGAGGTTTGCCAAGGAGAGTAGAGTTGCGTGAAGTTGTAGCTTATTTGGATTACAGTTATCTCTACCCCGGCCTGCAATTCCATCTCATTTAGAGACTTTGCAAAAGTCAGATCCCAGATCCCAGATCCTCAGTTCTGACACCCAAATATTGCCTAACCATGCCATATGTGAGTGGAAGAATTGAGTAGCTTTTTTACTGCATATCTGATTTCTGACTATATTGAGTTGAATATAAATGCTATTAATTTTCAGCTAATGTCTTGATTTCTTGGAATTTTGACCAAAATATGGCTACTGGTAAAATTGGTCAACACGCTCAGAGTGGGCCTGCTGTCGACAGGAATGGTGACGGCAGTGGCATGTGCAAAAGCAGCGCAGACAAGCAGAGCTGCTCTAGAAGCTTCATTGCTGCAGAACCCAGGTGCAGAGATCTGACTGAGGCTGGCCTTGTCCTGACCCGGGCTCTTGCCCAGTCTCCAGAGGGCAGATGCTCTCCAGGGTCAGAGGAATCCTTTTTCTTGTCAGTCAGGCCACGGGTCATGTGCACACAAACACAGGTCTGATGGAATATGTCACTCGGGAGGAACTGTTGTCTTTTTAATTCTGTACTTTATGAAATCTTGATCTTAATTCAGAACAATACCATGTGTACCAGATTACCTTGCATTAATACTCTTCATCTTTTAACTCATTTACATAAGCATGCAATAGCATTAACAGAAAAAAATCTTTTAATCTTCAGTCTGCCATGCTGAGTTCTCATCCTCACGGCCCCTCACTGTGGTCTCCATCTGCTTCCAGGTCCTTGAGTCAAGGCAGCACAAATTCAAACATGCTGGATGTTCAGGGAGGTGCTCACAAGAAAAGGGCACGCCGCAGCTCTCTGCTCAATGCCAAGAAGCTGTATGAAGATGCCCAGATGGCAAGGAAAGTGAAGCAGTATCTGTCCAGTCTGGATGTAGAGACAGACGAAGAGAAGTTCCAGATGATGTCCTTGCAGTGGGAGCCTGCATATGGTACCCGTGAGTACAAGTTTGCACTTACGTGACCTTACAGAGCATGACAAAATAGAAACCTGGTCTTCTGGAGTTATGCTGGAGTCCCATGAAATCACTAACTTTCATTCACAAAAGATTAATGACATTCGGGAAGCATCATGTGAGCCTGTTAATTAGATACTGAGTTCCATCCATTCCTGTTGATTTACCCTATGCAGAAAATACAGGGATAAATGGTTCTTTTAGTAAAAGGCGAAAGATTTCTACGATCTGAAGAGAATTCAGAGTATTGATTTTCAACAATTCAGATATGACAATAAATTTTAACATATAGACTAAGGAGCCATTCGATAAATGTTGTAATTGAAACAGAATATCTTGAATGCTTCTACCCATAGGAAAGGAGTGGGAGTGTGATGAAAGAATAGCTGCTGAAGGATACGGCAGAGTTTGAGTCTCATTTGTTACCCTTTGAGCAAGGTTCTCTTGATCTCACGTCTCTGTTTTCACAAATGTAAAACTTTGGCAAGAGTTGGGAGTACATTTTATCTCTGTGGTTTTTTTTTGTTGTTTTTTTTTTTTTTTTTTTTTTTTTACATCAAACCTATTAAATTTGGGAAAGAAATAATAAAAGCTTACAATTATTTAGAGCTTTCTACATGCCAGCAACCATACTAAGCACTTTACAAACATTGCCATTTACTCTTTTTTTTATTTATTTATTTTTTTTGAGACAGAGTCTCGCTCTGTTGCCCAGGCTGGAGTGCCGTGGCGTCAGCCTAGCTCACAGCAACCTCAAACTCCTGGGCTCAAGTGATCCTCCTGCCTCAGCCTCCCGAGTAGCTGGGACTACAGGCGTGCGCCACCATGCCCGGCTAATTTTTTCTATATATATTTTTAGTTGGCCAGATGATTTCTTTCTGTATTTTTTTTAGGAGAGATGGGGTCTCGCTCTTGCTCAGGCTGGTCTCGAACTCTTGACCTTGAGTGATCCTCCTGCCTCGGCCTCCCAGAGTGCTAGGATTACAGGCTGAGCCACCGCGCCCGGCCTGCCATTTACTACTCTTCACAGCAACCTCTGAGGTGTCCAGTTTGGGATTGTATTCTAATGAGACAGTGTACCCAAAAAATGTTTATATAAAGATGTTGCAATATGTATTACAGTGAAAAACCACTCAGATATTAAAATGCTAGAGAATAGTTATGACTATTTCCTTATTACAAGCAATGATAGCCATTAAAAATATGCGTATATAGAATTAGAAGGTATATGGGAAAATTTCTTACCAACATGAGACATCAAGAATAGTGTCAGCCATGTGAAAATGGTGCATGTCCAAGGTAAAGACTGAAAGCGCATATGGAACCTTTAATGTGTATTCATGCTTTAAAGTTCAAAGCCGTGTACATATTTAGTGTATTAAAGCCTCTGACCCTGCTTTGAATTATCATGAAAGTTATTTTTTTCCAAGTAACTCAGTGTAGAATTAATCATCTTGTGGTTATGAAACTGAGCGTGCCTCCCTCTTGCTACAGCCACCCCAGACTTGTCTGTCTGTCTTTTTTATTTATTTATTTATTTATTTATTTATTTATTGTGACAGAGTCTCGCTCTGTTGGCCCAGCTAGGGTGCCGTGGCATCATCATAGCTCACAGCAACCTCAAACTCCTGGGCTCAAACGGTTCTCCTGCCTCAGCCTCCTGAGTAGCTGGGACTACAAGCGTGAGGTACCACGCCTGGCTAATTTTTTCTATTTTTTTATAGAGACAGCATCTCGCTCTTACTCAGGCTGATCGCGAACTCCTGACCTCAGGCGATCCTCCTGCCTTGGCCTCTCAGAATGCAAGGATGACAGGCATGAGCCAACTGTAGGAAAGACAGCCATCTGTCCTTTCTCATAACACTAAACTGTGTCCTATGTTATATATTTAATAGTGATTTGAAATGAGAAAACCTGTGACCCTTTCTTAAACTGGATTTGAAAATTTAATTCAATGCATATTCCTTTAATTTGGTTTGAGAGTCTTTATTTAATTTCTTTTGCATAATTTTTTTTAAATGTTAAATAGTCATTATCCCAGGCCTAAACAATAGTTGATTTCTGAGCATTATAGAATTCGGTTCTTCCTAATTAAGCAGTATACACGTGGTTTTTAGCATTCGTCTGTGAACTCTTTATTTGTATTTAAAGTGGTCTCTTGGTTATTTTTCCTTTGTACTGTGGCAGTTGTTAAAATAAGCTGTCAGTGAAGTCAAGGATTGGTTAGTGTAGAGAGAAGGGGGAAGGTGTGTTTCATGGCTCTAACCAAGGATGACAGCATCTTCGATTCAGCTGTTGATGAGCCACTGCATATTGTCCCCAGGACTTCCTGTGTGTCGACTGTCTGACATGTTCCCTGATTGTTACCACCCAAAATATTCTCTAGGCTCTCATAGTAAAAGCATAACAGCTAGCTGTTACAACTGTGCTGAGACAGGGTAAATATCTATTTTTGCTTTTATCTTGGTGTTTAAAACAAATACATCCTGAAGTACTGAGGCTGCGCCTGCATTGCAGCTACCCTAAATAACCACGGGGACTGACAGTGCTGCCTGCGGGAAGAATTTCTCTCCTCTGGGCCACTGTGTTGGTTTTATACCAAGGGGGCAGCCTTTTATTTCTTAAGTCAGTGTTCTCAGTTTTTAATTCTGAAATTCATTTTCAGATGTTCTAGCCATGGACCTATAAAACACTGTCTCTGGTATTCCTGTGTGTAGCTGCTGAAGTATTAATAATTTCACTGACTCAGCAGATACCTGTGAAGCATCTGATTTCGGTCAGTCACTGGCATGCAGGGCTGTCGTGGTGAGCAGAATACATAGTCCTTACCTTCAGGTTAGTTACGGCCTGAGAGAGCAGCAGACGTAGTTGGTTAGTCACACAGGTGACTGTGGTGTTGGAACTGTTGCCAGGGCTGTGAAGGACGCGGGTGCGGGACGGGGGTGCGGGACGCGGGTGCAGGACGCCGTGAGAACATACAGCAGAACCCAGCCTCCTCACTGCAGCGGGTGGGGTTTTAGGGAAGGGTTCCCTGGAGTTTGTGAGGAAGTGCGTCTGAAACTGGACAGTGAAAGGGAGCCTTCTGTCTGTCATGGGGAATTGAACAGAAACCCAGAGAGGGTGGGATTGGTGAGGGGACAGGCACGGGGTTCAAGGGGGCAGGCAGATGCTTAATCATGCTGGCCTTAAAGGCCTTGTTTTAGGGATTTGGATCTTTTTCCTAAGAGCAGGGGCAACTCATCTAAAGGTTTGTGCAGAGAAAGAAAGTGATGTGATCAGATTGTCATTTTGGAAGAGTCACTCTGCTGTTACGTGGAGAGGAGCATTTCAGGAGTATCGACGAGAGGACGTTGACTTTACGCAGTGATGGTGCAGATGGAGCTAATGGATTCAAGAATTATTTAGGAAATGAAATTAACAATTGAATGACAATTTTGGAGATAACGTTTTATCGTATTTAAATGAAATTTCTGTTAAGAAAATTAATCTATTTTTTGTGCTAAAAATAGGTAGTTTTAAAGTGACCATTTATTATTGTCAATAGTAATAACCTGGCCTTAAAAAGTAGTTGCGTCTTTCTTACTGTCTCCTATTAGTGACCAAGAATTTCGGTGAGAAAAGGTCCGCCAAAGCATCCGAAATGTCTCCCATGCCCGTGAGGTCCGCCGGCCAAACAGCGAAAGCCCACTTACATCAGCCCCACCGAGCGAGCCCGGCGCTTCAAGTGCCAGCTGTCAACTTGCACCCTGCCAGGAAGAAGGGACAAGCCAGAGACCCTGCACTGAGTGAGTGTTGACAGTCAGTGTGACGGCCATTGAGCTGAAGTTCCCAGGGGAGTTAGAATGAAAAATGATGATCAGGAGATCAGCTGTTGTAGGTTGTGTGATACAATCACTTTATGCATCAAAACATGTTTCATTTTGCCCATAGATATTTGATGACAGCCGTGCGTTTTAAATGCTGACACTGGAATTCCTCTATTGCTGAAATCTGTTGATAAACAAAAAATTTAGAACAATACATCTTGGGTCTCAAAGGCTAACTGCATTCAAAAGCGTTAGGCCATGTAGACATCATCCATATTACTTTTATTTTTTGTTTTGACAGTATCACTGTTTTAGCTTTTAGATGGGAAGCTAGATTAGATTTGATTCTTAGCGTTATTTCTTAGGCCGTGCATTATACATAGTACATGTGCAGGAGAAGCTTGTAAATTTACCTGGACTTCATTTGAGATACAAAGCTGAATAAGAAATGCCCCTCCTCTGCCGTGCTTTCACTCCGGTGATACGCCCGCACAGACAGCCAGCTTCAGTGTAGTGTGCTCACTGCTGTGCCGGGAGTCTGTACAGAACATATTAAAGAACAACACAGGAGAAGCTGTTAGCAGAGGTAAGGCGGGCCTTCGGAAGAAGGCTTTTTGGAAATAACACCTAAGCAAATCTTAGGTTGATGAAGAAGGAGATAATTAGGCAAAGGCTCCAGAGAAGTTGCTTCAGGCAGAAGAAACAGCAAAAGAACTAAAAGCATTTTGCTGACTGAGTGCAAATGTATGCAGAGTGTTGGCGGACAATAATAATTAAAGCTAATGCTTAGAGAGTACTTACTGAGTGCTAGACCCAGTTCAAAGTGCTCTACTCACTTTACAGATTAATTTAGTCTTCATAATGACCCTGCAAGAGACGTGGTGTTTTACCCTCCTACAGAGGAAACAGGGAGTCTCAGTAACACACACCACAGTAAGGGGTGGAGCTGGGAGCTGAGCCCAGACTGACTGGCTCTGAAGGCCTCGCGCTACCATTGTACAAACAGCCTTGCAGGAAGAAGAGTGGAGTCATAGGTGTGCCACGGTTACGGTGTGCATGCCGAAGGAAAGTCCTCGGTGGGGGGCCGTGGAGAGGATTTGAACCAGGGAAGCTTGTGATTCAAATTGTGTTTGAGAATAAGGACTATCGTGGGCAGCACAGCAAGACTGGAGTTAGGGAGTCCAGATGGAAAGCTGAGATGACAGTTTATTGGAAGTTGCTCCAGACCTGGGCTAGTTTAGTGGCTGTGGGAATGAAGAGAGAATTGGATGCAAAATTGGCAAAGCTGATAAATTTGTTGATAGGTGTGAGGGAGGAGCTTATTTCTGGTTTCTCACGTGAGTGTTAGCACTTGAGAGGCAGCACTGCACCAGGTAGCTTTCCTCCCTCTTGCTGTAATATGACTGTTATTTACATGATAACTGTGTTTACATACAAATGGCATTTAATGAAGGGTAGTGTGGGTGTACCGCGATTTAAATTTTTTCATTGTCAAAAGGTTGCTTGTTATTATGCCAAATCCTCACAAAGTCGTGCTTTAGTTAAGAACAGTGTCAATAGCTCTTTGACATTTCTCAGAGAAGATGTATGTGAAAACATTAGTATATAGAAAACATCACTAAGTTAGATCTACACTGAGCAGAACCAGCTGTTGGACAAGGGTAATGCTAGAACTTTGCAGGAATGTTTCCAGCGGGCTCCATACTATTTTTCTATAAATTCATGATTCTTTCTGTTGTTTACTTCTCTCCTGTAGTGTGAATTTAGTGCTCTTGAAAAGGGCTGGACTGGCAGCCCTGCAGCCTCTTCTGTACACCCACAGCACAGATGCAGCACAGGTAGTGACAGTGCCCACGTCCCCACACTGCCCCTGCCACACACCTCGCCCCGCCTTGGAGAGGCCACCTCTAGCGGGGAGGGAAGAGTTTGGATCCATGTCTTCTCTGTCAGGATTTCAAACACGCGTGTCGATTGTGGGGGTGGGGCACTGTGCTCAGACTGTTAACCTGATTTCCCTTTGACCGCAAAACAGACCAACTGTTTAACTGTTTACAATCTGGTCCGTGCTGACCGGCTGAATTTGAATGACTGACCTAGAGGTGAGAATCTCTGTGTGCCATCACCCAGCCATGTGGTCCGCGTGTCGTGTACACATTTCGGTTGACTGCACTGGCCATTTGCATCATAGCCTTAGTTATGTAGTGACTCAGACAGCTGGGCCTTCTCGTTGTGCAGGGGTGTTTATTTGCGTCTTTGGTTTTATTTTTAGGTGCAAGTTTACCTCAGAAAGTTTTAGGAACAACCGAAGAAGTAAGTGGTAAGAAACATACAGAAGACACTATTTCTGTGGCATCATCCTTACATTCTAGTCCTCCTGCATCGCCTCAGGGCTCCCCTCGGAAAGGTAAGACACGGTATTTCAAGCTGGTTCTTGTTAGGCTCAACAACACTTTTTAGCACATATTTACCCTTCAGTAATAGAAAGCATTAAGAAAAGTGTGACTCCTAATGCTTACTCTTTGAAATTTCATGTTCTATAGTGTTCAGTTGCTTTTTAGATATTATGCGTCATGCAGCTGGGGCGCCAGTATTCTGTGTGCGGTCCTTAGTGTCTTTGACAGAGGGCAAACACAGATAAGGATGAAGGCAGAAGTCACACTCGTTTCCGTGCACATTCTTGATGTTGGTACTCGTACTTCCTACATTTGTACATTTCTGTGGAGTGTGTGCAAATAAAAATTTCTGTAAGAGATTCTTTTTAACCAACTGTAAGATTTAGGAAAAGAAACATGTAGGTTGATGCTTCCCTTTTCTCAGTAATGGAGTATTACCTTTTTATTATTCAGGATTTAAAATAACCTGTACCCTTAAGGATTTGTGTTTCCGTAATTCAGACTGAAGCTTTTCTTTTCTGGGCTAGCCTGGGCCGTGTACATGTGGATGCCATTTGATGTCAGCTGCACAGACAGCGTTCTGAATAGGGTGCGTGTGTGTACACTGGCCCCTCCACACGCCGTGTGTGCCCTGGGGGAAAAGGCTACTTTGTCTTGGGAGCATCTGCACGGTGTAAAAGAACTTCATCTGTAAATGATCACAGCACAGGACGGTACATGGTCCGAGGGGAGACAAGCTGTGAGTTCTGAGAGGAGAAAGAGGTTTCCATCGCTTGCTTCAACTCCCATGTTCTGACTTGCCTCCCACTCTGCAGGGCTCTTTTTTGTTTTTGCCACCTGTGTGGCAGTGACATACAATGATGGCAGACCTGAGTTTGAATCCTGATTCTATACCCTGCTGTAGCTGCATGACTCCAAGAAACTTATTTACAAGGTCAAGTTTCCTGTCTATAAGAGGGAAAAAGACCATCCAGGGCCAGGTGTGGTGGTGCATGCCTGTAATCCCAGCACTTTGGGAGGCTGAGGCAGGAGGATCGCTTGAGCTGAGGAGTTCAAGGCCAGCCTTGGCAACACAGCGTGAGACCCTGTCTTCTACAAAACATTTTTTAAAATTAGCTGGCCATGCTGGCATGTGCCTGTAATCCTAGCTGCTCAGGAGACCTAGGCGAGAGGGTGCTGGGAGCACAGGAGTGCAAGGCTGCAGTGAGCTGTGGTCACAGCACGGCAGCCCAGCCTAGGCAATAGAGCAAGACCCTGTCTCTAAAAGAAGTATATAAGTGAATAATTCTTTTAAAGGACCATCTATTTTAGCAGCTCCATACAAGGTTTAAATGAAATAACATTTATAAAGCCTGATACATGGTTAGTGTTTAGTAAGTTGGAGCGTCTCTTCTGTCCCCTGCTGCCACCCCAGGGCACCATGGCTCCATTACTCACCTGCCCTTTTCTTCCTTACGTAGCTGAGACTGGCTAAAATTTTCATTCAGATTTTACTAAGAAAAGTTTAATAAAAATCAAATAGGACATATAAATAGTATATATTGTAGGAGTATTTAAAAAGCACAGGTTTCTGATCATTTTGTAGCTCATATATAATTTTGTGAGGCACACAAACTTGTTTCCTCTTTTTACTTGTCTGTGTGGCCCCATCCAAAGTGCCTCCGTCAGAGCTGGGACTGGAGCGGAGCCCCTGTCAGACAGACGGTCCACAGGGACAGCGTCCGCACGCTCCCAACGCTCCTCCAGGAAGGGCGTTACGCTCCTCACCCCTGTGGGAGGCCGTTCAGAGGTTCGTCCCATCATAGACAATTCTCTCAACAGGCAACTAGTTGGATCTGATACGGTGTTTTATACCTGAAGGTGACCCGTGGGAAGAGGTTTTAAGGACAGAAATTCCTCCATTGCTCTTATTCCCAACAGAAAATCCTCGCTCGTCACTGGAATAGAGAAGTCTTTTCTCCACTGTGTCTTTCATTGTGTAGCCAACAGTTGAGCATCATGTTTACAGATTTGTGAGCTTCTCACAGTAATGTTTCAGAAGCCTAAAGAAATTCTTCTCCTCAAAATTGTTTCAAATTGTTCTTGCATATGTTCTGTCAAATCCTCAACCAAATATATTTCTATTCCCATAGACAGGTTTTTGCCAGTAGTCTGTGATTGAACAAAAATTTTATCATTACACTAAGAGTATGTTATTAAGATCTGTTCCTAGTTCTTGTTTAACTTTGGGATTAGTTCTTTGTTTTCTAATGATTAAGAAAGTAAGCCTGTCTTCATATTTTTCACAAGGAGAATTTTAAATAAATAAGAACTTTTAAAAAGCGAGAAGTCAAGAGATCTTAAGTGTTATCTTCCTCAATGTTTAAGAAAAGCAGCTTCTCCACCTTGGAAGTACAACAGGATCAGAAATTGCAGTTTATAACTACACCTGTTATATATAGTATTTGTATGTCCTATTTGATTTACTGGGCTTTTCTTCTAATGAAAATCTGCCTTAAAATTCTAAACACACAGTTACTTTTGAGAAATAATTCTGGTTACCTGATATTCTTGTCATATTTTTCCTTATGATTTTACCAGCTTGGCTTACTTTCAGTAATTTTTTATCACCAACTTATTTTATCAAGGTAATCTTTCTCCTGCCTTCTGTCTTGCAATGACTTGATGTGTTTAAACTATATAGTAGATTTTCCATGCATTAAAAATATGTTGCTAGATTACAGTTTTTCAGATATTATCAAGATGTTAGAATTTTCTAATAGTGAAATGTTATATAAACCAGGCTAATTGTGATTAACTGGAAAGAATTAATTGACCATGTCAGGGTTTTTGCATTTCTCCCTCCAGTTGGCAGTGTCATATCTGATCACAGCATCCTGCTGCGCCTCTCAGGGTCTTCCTCATCCCCTCCCCGTGAGTCCAGCACCAAGATCAGTGGCCAGAGCTGCCCCGGAATAGGTGGGGTTTACTTGCAAAAGAAAATCCTTCAGATTACCAGGAGCACAGCCAAAAGGACAGACAGGACCGAGAAGGCCACTGAGGAGAATAGAGACAGGCCAAGTTGTGAGAACACAACCAGAAAAAGAATGACATCCCCGTTTAGAAGACTTAGGGAAAGAACTCTTTCAAGGGAGAGACTAGTCAACAGCAAAAAGGAGGACGCAGATCACAATCAAGCTGCAAAAAGCTGTGAGAAAGTGAAGGATGTTGGAATCAAAGATGAGAAAGGGAATGTCTTCAATTCAAATAGCCAAGGCAACAGTAACGCTTTAAACTGCTTCTGTCCGCGATTCAAGTCTAAAAGGAGGAAGACACTCTGATGAAGTTACTTATTTAATTTTAGTGTTAAGTTTGGTTTTAGTTATTAATGTAAATGTAGCTTAAATTAAGCCCTTTGTCAAAGCTAAGGCACACAACTTAGTAAAATACTATTTATAAGCATTTTATGTTTAATATTACAGTCCTCTAGCAACAAAGTCATATTTGATTTAAAGTGCCTTATTTGTACATATGTTGTTTTACTAATGTATTGAGTTAGTAAACTTTATACTCTTATTTTATGTAGTTCGCTTTATTTCCTACTCATAGCAGTTGGATCTGAGTGAAGTAAGCAGAGGAGGCTGGTCAGGAACCAGCGTTCACTTGCACCATAAAAGCCCCAGCAATGATCTGATCAGAACCTTCGCTTCAGAGAATTTTATTGCTATCTTAGTGCTTCAGCTGTTCTATAAGCTACATGAAATGGAAGTGTTTGGGGGACAAGAAACCGAACCTTGTCCACATACGCTTTTTATATCATTCACTTTTCACATATCTTTGATCGAGGAGGAGCCAGTCTAACATAGCAGGTTAAACATTATCTGGGAAACTTGTTAAAAAATGCAATTACTGGGTCCCACCCCAGACCTTATAAATTTGAATTGCCAGAAGTGGGACCAGGACTGTACATTTTAATTTGCCAGGTGATTCTTAGATTATATTTCAGAAATACTGATCTGAGAGACGTAAGGATTAAATTATCTTTAAAACATAAGCAAGTCTATTTCATAAAATAAAAGAACAATGATTTTTTTTTTCTTTTGACGAAGAAGGTTTTTTATTTATTTATTTCTGGTGTATTTACCATATCCATTTTCTTGGTCCCTCTTGAGTGTTGACTGCTCAGCTCATGGGACTCATCGGTAGCAGTGATTCAATTTCAGAGATGGGCGTTGGAAGTCGGGGAGTGGCTTGGTTGCTTACCCTGTTCCTGGCCCCTTAAGCCAAGCATCAATCACACATTTTCTGGGTGTTAGGTAGCAAGGCTAATAAGGCTATTGTACAAAAAATGTTTTCTTTAATGACTTGAATAATATATGATTAAACTCCCAAGATCCTTAAAGCAGAGAAACTTAGACTGTCTTCCTCTTCATACATGAGGAGGCTGAGGCCACGAGAATTCCAGTAACACATACGAAGCCTATAGTTCTTCTTCATGAGATTTCTAGGGATCGGTCCAAAGGTCATGTACCAAGAAGATACTGTTTTCTTCTTGGAGACCTACCCCTTGCTTGGATTACTAGGGCATTTTCTTTCTAAACAAAAGTTTTGTTTCTTCCAGTTATCAGAATAGACTATTATGTACATTAACCATCATGCTGCAGATTTATTTTTGGATCCTTCACCTCACTCCATCCCTGCCCCTTTATGCCAAAGAATACAGAAGAAAATCTCTAGCTATCTGCTGTGCAGTAAGTCATAGAACAATTTAAAACATGTAGATACTGTTTTTCATAACACATTCTTATATATTTGTCAGTTCAGCTATTTAAGATTCTTTAAAGTTGATGAAGAAAAAGGAAAATGGATATAAGATTAAGTCTGAATCTAAAATAATTTATTTTAAAATACTAAAACAGAGGCACAGTGGCTCATGCCTATAATCCTAGCACTTTGGGAGGCTGAGGCAGGAGGATCGCTTGAGCCCAGGAGATCAAGGCTGCAGTGAGCTGTGATCGTGCCACTGCGCCCCAGCCTGGGCTACAGAGCTGAGACCTTGTCTCAAAAAAAAAGGAAAAAAAAAAAAACCACAAAACAATCTCTCTCGACTCAGGGCAAGACTTCTTAGGTGACATAGCAGAATATCTGGGGTAAGTATGTGCAGTTTGAAAAAGCAAATACACAGTTCTTTCCCCTGAGTCCTTCCCACCCCCACCCCCACCTCAAGGTGGTATTTTGGATTCACGTCACGTCATGAAATATTTATGTTAATCAAAGGAGGGGGGTGTAGAGTTAAAAAGAAGTTGAGAAACTCTTAGACATCTACTTTTTAATGTCTATAATGTATTCAGGGCCTTCTTGTTTTATTAAGTGTCGTTAGCTGGGCAACAGTCTGGGGGCAAATATACCTTTCGACTGGTTTTCTCAGTGATACTGGATTTTGACTATCTTTTTTTAATTTGGAGTTGGATTGGCACGGTGTGGGTGGGCAGGTGAGTGGGAACGGAGAAGAATGTGTGGAGAAGGTCGGCACCATTGTAGCTACGTAAATGGGAACTGAGGTTGCCAGTCCTTGTGTCCTGTGTTATTTTTATGGGTTGTTTAAAATCATTTCCCCGGCTGCCCTAGCGTCGTGTAGTTTGATCCGTGTTCTTTCCCGTTCAGGTCGCGCGCTCACGCCGTCGGCCAAGTCTGACAACCTGTCCGACTCCAGCCACAGCGAGATTTCCTCGCGGTCCAGCATCGTGAGCAACGGCTCGGCGGACTCCGTGTCTGCGGCTCTGCAGGACGAGCGCGGCGGCGCCCAGGCCCTGGCGGCCCCGGAGCCCGGCGGGGCGTCGGAGGGCACGGAGCCCCCGGCGGGGCTGGGCGCCCACGGTCCGCCGGGCCCCGGGTAAGGACCCTCTCCGGGCGCACGTCGCGAGCCCCGCGCAGCCTGGCCCTGGGGGCCGCGCGGCGGCGGGAAGGGACCGGGGAAGGACGTGGGGGCGCCTGTCTCCAGACGGGGTATTTAAACAGGGACCGTGGGGAAAGACACACAGGGACGCGTTTTGAAGGTGTTATTAAAACCAAGTACCTTTCTGTCATTCTGTAGCTTTTCAATCAGTAATTCAGAGCGTCCCCTGCTGTCCGTGTGGGGAGGCGGTTCTTGGAAGCTGGCAGTCGGCGGCAGGTCACGTGGGGCAGGTGCTGCCTGTGCCGTCCGCGCTGCGGACGGGCGGGGGCGGGGCCGGCCGGGTCCTCCCTCTCTGAAAGCCCAATCCGGGCCATAAGAATCGTCAGCCAACGAGCGTTAATTCTTTAAAGATTTTTAAATTTCTATTTAAAATCAAGCAAAATGGAAATCATTGAGAAAGTTGATTCTAGACTGCCATATATTGTTCCACCTGGTCTAATATGAAAAGTTTAAGATATAGTAAAGTATTCTATTTGTAAAAGTTTCTAAACTGTGATTCTCTAGACCAAAGGTCAGTAAACGTTTTCTGTAAAAGTTACATAGTAAATATTTCAGCCTTCCCAGGCCATAAGGTCTCTGTCACACAGAACAGCCGTAGGCAACACGCAAAGACACAGGCCTGGCTGTGTCCCGGAAAACTCTGTTTATAACAGCAGGCAGAGGGCTGACCAGACTTGGTCTTTTTTTTTTTTTTTTTGTTGAGACAGAGTCTCACTTTGTTGCCCAGGCTAGAGTGAGTGCCGTGGCGTCAGCTTAGCTCACAGCAACCTCAGACTCCTCGGCTTAAGCGATCCTACTGCCTCAGCCTCCCGAGTAGCTGGGACTACAGGCATGCGCCACTATGCCCGGCTAATTTTTTCTATATAGATTTTTAGTTGTCTATATAATTTCTTTCTATTTTTAGTAGAGACGGGGTCTCGCTCAGGCTGGTCTCGAACTCCTGACCTTGAGCAATCCACCCGCCTCGGCCTCCCAGAGTGCTAGGATTACAGGCATGAGCCACCGCGCCCGGCCCAGACTTGGTCTTGGGCTCCTTTGCCAGCCTCTGCTCTGTACTATTAAATCAAGGATTTACAAACTTTTTTTTGTGAAAGGCCAGATATTTTAGATATTTAGGCTGCATATGGCCTCTGTCACAAATACTTTGGGTCTTTTTTTGTTTTATTTAAACCCTTTAAAATATAAAAACCATTCTTTACTCCAGGCAAAAACAGGCTGTTGGCTGCATTTGGCCCATGAGCCTTAGTTTGGGGACCCCTGCTGTACATCATAGGATTGATGTAGTCGGCGGGTGAGGAAGTCACTGTTCACCTGGCACTGTACAGAGGCACAGTAAAAAACAAAAACATGGTTCCTCAAAGGGGGAATTCTTCACTGTATGCGTGGAGAACAAACAGTCTGATACTGTGTTGAACGAGAATGAAAATGTACTGGTCTGATGGTAGTGGGTTATCAGAACTTACTGACATTAGTGTCACTGAAGTTGGTATACAACCCCGCACTGCTAAATTTGGCTTAAAAAAATTTTTTTTAAAAAAGAATGAAAATCTGTACTTAATTTTATTCATTTCAAACCTCACCTTTTCATTTTCATTTAAAATCAATTCAAGAAAAATTTTCACTGTGCGCAGTGGCTATAGTCCCAGCTCTAGGGGAGGCTGACGCAGGAAGATGACTTCTGAGCCCAGGAGTCCGAGGCGAGAGTGTGCAGTGACCACATCTGTCACTGCACTCCAGCCTGGGCCACATAGCGAGACCCCATGTCAAAAAACACCAAATAAATACTTCTTAAAAAAGGCAAATTCTGAGGAAACCTTGCTACATATTTGAGTTTCTTCAGTGTACGTGTCTAGCTAAGTATTAACATGAATGCTGATGAGGAGTTTGGTGATGATTAATGGTAATGTCATTTTTTTCTCAAGATTATTTAGGCACAAACATTTATGGTACGTGTTCTGTAGTTTCTCATAGGCAGTAATAACTTGAGACAGAAGAAAGTTTTTACAGTAAGCCAGTAAATTACTTTTAATTGTGTATTGTCTCCAATTCTAGATGGACACTCTCAAAGCCATCTCTGATCAGGGGTGTGGCTGTCTCATCTTCTGTGAGCAGTGAAGAGATTTCTCACGAGCATGTCCTTACAGAAGCAGCTGACAGTGGCCGTGGAAGCTGGACTTCCTGTTCCAGCAGCTCCCACGACAACTTCCAAAGCCTTCCAAACCCAAAAAGCTGGGATTTTTTGAACTCTTACAGACATGCCCACTTGGATGACCCTATTGCTGAAGTTGAACCCGCCGACTGTGAGCCCTGTGCCTGTTCCAAGCGCTGCTCTAGGACTCGCGCCCAGTGTGGAGGCAGCCGAGAGACTGGTCAGCTGAGGCAGAGCTGGGCCTCGTGCAGTTCTCTGTCCGACACGTCCGAGCCAAACTACGGGACAGTGAAGCGGAGAGTGCTGGAGAGCACCCAGGCCGAGCCCGTGGAGGGCCCGGACCCCAAGGATGCCACTGACCCAGCGTACAAAACTGTCACTTCTAGTACGGAAAAGGGTTTGATTGGTAAGTTGTATGTGTTATATCTTTGACATTTAGAGATTAGGTAAAAAAATTGTCATTGCATGTCTTGGATTTTATTATTGCAAAAATTTGTTCTTTCCAACCTTTCTTTTCTCGCTCCCTCCACAAACAAATTATTTCCTAAAAATTCTTGGTTTCTCAAGGGCTTTGGAGCAGAAATTCAAGCCATTAAAATGAAAAGTCTGATGTGGAGATATTCAATTAGAGGGACAAGTTTGTCTTGTTTTGTTTTTAAGATCTTTTTGGTTTCATTGAGGAATATCATTGCATTACTATCCAGTAGTAATAAAGAGATTCTTACTTTGTCACCTCATAAATTGCTTTGATAATTGCTGTGCATACATGGTAGAAACATTGAACATGCCATTAATTTTAGGTAATGAAAGTGAGGGAAAATGTGATAAAGAAGTCCAAAACATTCTCAGTACACCCTCCTGTTGCACATCCTGAGAATCCCAACTCCTGTCTGTGGATTCCATTCTAAGCTTTCTTAGTGTATTCTTTTAGTATTTAGCCATCAAATACTTTTTTCCCATTTGTTCCCTGAATTGTATAAATACTTGGATATAATAGCCCCTGCTTTTCTACTTATGTGGAATGACCATATTTTGAATAAATATTACCATAATCAACCCCTAATTCTAAAGAATATGATGACACATTTAACTACTAAAAATGCAAAAGAGAAATGTGCTGATTTTATAGCCACTTGTCAAATTGCATAATACATTGAGTTTTTAGCTCATCCATTTTTTCCAAGCATTTTTTGTTGTTAAAGCCTTGTAGGAGGCTCATGCCTATGGTCCTAGCACTCTGGGAGGCTGAGGCGGGAGGATCGCTTAAGCTCAGGAGTTAGACCAGAGACCAGCCTGAGCAAGAGCAAGACCCTGTCTCTACTAAAACTAGAAAAATTAGCCAGGTGTCATGACACACACCTGTTCTGCCGGCTGTTCAGGAGGCTGAGGCGGGAGCATCACTTGAGCCCAGGAGTTGCAGGTTGCAGTGAGCTATGATGACACCACTGCGCTCTGGCTGGGGCACAGAGCAGGACTCTGTCTCCAAAAAAAAGCCCTTTAGGTAACCACGTTAGGGGTATATAAGAATGTGTGTACAAGGATATAAAAATCTCTTGTCCATTGGGAATATAGATTTTTTTAAATCCTTCATTTCTGGGTGACTCTGGGCAGATCGCTTACGTTTTTCATTTTTGTCGTGTTGCTCTTGACGGCCTCTCCACGGCCAGCCGCCTGGGCCAGCCTCCTCTTGTGGGGATGGAAATCCTTTCCGACCGTGACAGGACGTGCAAATTTTACTGGTAGAAGTGCAGAAACTTCGATCTGGACAAACCTAATTCTCTGAGGGGACAGAGAGTGTTAGAATTATTTAATGGTCTTTTTAAATGCATTCTGCTTGTATATAGGCATTTTTTGTGGTTTAAAAGTCACTCGCGTGGTCAAGATATTCAGAGCCGTTCGCCCTGGGGGTCCTGTGGACTGGTCTTAATTTCACAGAACTTCCTCTTTCACCTATTTCTGATACCTTTTGTAGCTTTGCCTTAGGCTTACAAATCTAGGGGGAAGGATTCAAAGTCACCGTTATTTTTAATGTTCACTGAAAATCAGAGAAATTTAATTTGAAATGAATTTCCTAAAATTATGGGTTTTTTTCTTCCCTACTTAATCACAATGCGGAAGTTAGAAGTAAGGTTCCTGAAGGAACTGGCTCCTCTGTACCTGGAGAGTGCAGTTGTTTCTGTCTCGCGCTGGGAAGAGTTTGCCCAGGGCGCCAGCACGCAGCGGCCTGTGTCTAGGGACGGTGACCCTAAACTGACGGCCCCAACATCGTTCTGTGGAAACTCTCTGAACTGATAGGAAATGGATGCTTAGGGTGAACTTGCAGATGTGTCTGACTCGGCCGTCTCCACGGCGGGTGTCACTCCGGGAGCTGTCGGCGCTCTCTTCCTTGTAGGAAGCTGGCATCGCTGCCCCTCCCTCAGCTCTCTCCCGTTACATTTAATGTTTATAAACCTTAATTATAGTTTATGTATTTTAAGAACAGGTTTAATACTAAGTTCATTAAGCTTTCTAAAAATGTTTTTAATCTACTGCCATTCAAATTTATTCATTTTGCCTGTTTTTTAAGTTCTATTTTGTCATTGTAATAAGTTTCAATGTTTTTTTCATTTGTTACATTTTTCATTAACATTTCCATTGCTTATTCTTTGTGCCAGTGTACTGTGTCACCTCACCCAAGAAGGACGATAGGTATAGGGAGCCGCCGCCCACCCCTCCAGGATACATGGGCATTTCTTTAGCGGACCTAAAAGAAGGACCCCACCCGCACCTCAAACCTCCAGACTATAGTGTGGCCGTGCAGAGGTCCAAGATGATGCATAGCAGCCTCTCCAGGCTGCCAGCGGCTTCTCTGGGTGGCAGCCCTGTGGCCTGCGTGTCATCGAGGATCGTAACCCAGCCTCAGAGGCCTAACTGGCCGCCGGCCCATCCTAAACTAGCAGATGTGACTGATGCAGATAGCGAAGCAGATGGTATGTGGACAAACTACCTTCGTGGCTCTCACGTGAATCGCTCAGCACATTAAATGGTCTTTGTTCTGGTATTTTATGGTAATTAGTAATGGTTTCTTTCAATGCCTTAAACCTCTGTTAAATAAATCCCTCAATAGGATGGTGTGTTTTCAGTGGAAAGGACAAGCTGCTTGTTTCTGTGCGCCCAGGACCCTCTGCCTCAAACAGGGTGTCCTTGTCTCGCTAACAGCAGCTCAGTCTCGTAGGATGATTCTGAGGGGAAGCGTTTGACATCAGTGGAGTTGTGTCTTATACCTAAAGCACGGAAACTGGAAACTGCATTTCACTTATCTGAAATGATACTGTTGACACAGTCCCCTTAGTAGCAAAACTCTTGACTGACTTTGTATGTGCCAATAGTTTGAAAAATGGTTTGCTTTATTAAAAGTGGATGAAGTTTTACCCTTTTAAGCAAGAGAGTAAGAAAGTGATTAAGAACATTTATGAAATTTCAGTCTGTTGTCAACCTTCAATGTGGTCAGAAATCATAAATGTCAGTTCGATAAAATCGGGGCCTTGATGCAACGTTTGAGAGGATTTCCTTGTTGAAATTGACTAATTTTTTAAACAGATAACTAAATTATTAGTTGGTCTTCATTAACATGCTGATCTGCCAGTTAATTGTGTTTTTATTATTTTCAGAAAGTGAACAAGTTTCAGCAGTCTAGCTTTCGGATGACCCATTTGGAGACTACTGAGTCACGGAGGCGTGGGCAGAGCCCCTGGCGACCCTGCAGGCTGTTGCCGAGAGACACTGCGTTGCTGCTGCCGCCGCCGCCGCCGCCGCGGCCGCCCAGGGGTTCCCTGACCTGCTCTCTGAGCAGGGAGACGGCCGAGTCCTGCTGCCTTCCGTGCGGTTCCTGCCGTGAGCAGGCCCGCAGCTGCGATGCTGCGCCCGAGTCCCAGCCTCCGCAGGGCACGCTGACCTGCGCTGGGACCGCAGTTACAGTCATCTCCATGTACATCACTGTAGATTTCCCTTTAACACGTGATTGTGAAGACAGGGCATTGTTTCCAAGCCACAGCTTGGGCTAAAGGACAAATTCAGAACGTCTGCCAATACCAAGGATATTCTTGTGTGTTTGAAAAGTAACTTATTATTTGAAGTGTTGTGGTTTTGTTTGTGTTTGGGAACCCTTGTCAGCTGATATTCATGTTTGAGGACATAAAACTGTCTCTGCTCTGTCCAAACAGAAGTCATCTTTGCAGAGACCATGTGCTCAGTCTGTACAGAGACGCAGCTTGATCTGCGGCCCCAGAGCAAGGCCGGGTCTCGGTGTGCTGGAGCAGGAGCCCTCTGCAGCCGAGGCGTCAGGGACCCGCCGGTCGTGCCGTGGGTGTGGGAGGCCAGTGCGGCTGCACGGACTTCCTTGTCCTTTGGGAAGGGGGGGTGGAGGGAGAGGCTCAGAACCCGATTTCCAAAGAATGAAATTTTGATGTTAAATGACATGTATACAGATTCTTTCCGAAGTAATAGTTATGCTGCATTATAACTACAAGTATAAATCCAATAAATAAAGCATGGGTTCTAGAGAGTTCTACACTGTAGAAACTGAAAACTAAAATTTCTCACAACTCAAGTATGAGTTCTGTTTAATCGTGGGCGTGGCACTCACGAAGGCGAAGGCGACCCCACGCAGTGTTGTGCAGCGCACCCGCCTCTCAGAGCACCAGGCTGCGTCCAGGCTCGGCGAGCCCCGCGGCTCTCGGCTGCCCGCAGTGCAGTTGTGCGGTTTGAGAATTATGGGAATGATTGTCTCTTGGCTCTCAGTTTAGTCCTTAAGAGGACATACCTTTCCGTCCTCTTGGGCATGGCCCTCTTAATTTAAGTAATTAAAACTTCAGTGGCTGTTTACTGAAGAGGTAGATTTTTTCACATTTTTACAAATGAAATATAATGTTTTTCCGTATATTAAGTTTAAAATTTTTTCATTTGTTTTTTAGCGTAAAGGCAAGAGAGATTTTAATAAAGTTCTGTGATTACCAAAAAAAGAAAAAGCCAAAGCCATTAATGTTCACTGCCCAGATCAACTTGGAGCCAAAAAGGGTTTACTTCTGAATGGTTGTCCGCAAGTGTCCAGGTAGATGGAGTTGGTCTGTGACTTCCTGCGTCAGAGTTTGCTCTTTCCTAGCTGACTCCTCCCTTTCTCTGTCTTCCTGCCTGTCCCCTTCATTTTAAAATCGTAAATCAGTTTCAAGTAGTAAATGGTAGTGGTTCATCTTGCTCATCAAGATTGTCTCTTCATTTTAGGAAAAAGAGCATGTCTGACAAATTCCCCTGGGGAAAAAACATTTGTCTAAAGTTTAAGCCTTAGAAATTGACCCAGGGTGTTAGAATGAGTCTGAGTGATCCCATAGCTTTCTTGGTCCTGTGAGGTGGAAACAGCCTGAACCCCAAATCCTGGTTTGAGAGTCACACTGAAGTGACTCTGCTTATAAACCAGTGGTCGTCCGATTACAGATTCTTTTCTTCACTAATTTACATCATGTTGTTTTTACGTCCACAGCAAAACAAAGTGAAAGATATTTTTGCTGTAACTACCTTTTCATCAAGTTTGGGTGTCTGTTGTCACCATTTTATATTCATTACTCCAGAAAAACGTGCTGTTTGCACAGTGTCTTTATTTAGCAGGTCTTTCAAACCAAATGGAAGCCTTACCTGTCTTTGCCCTTAATGGTGTAAAAACTGTAAATAATGTCTTGCACAGAGAGTTGAGGCCTGTGGTTTTGGACTTGCACCTTGTAGCTGCCTTTGCTTTATCTGGCTTTACCTGAGTGTTTGGACCAGCTGATCACATTGATCAGGAACTAAAGCCAAATGCTTTGTGGTTTGATATGTATGTATCCCGTAAAAAATCATGAGGTTTTGATTTTCATATTTTAATTTAGGGTACATTGCTGCCTTCTCTTGGTTTGTCATATGACTAGAAAAAGGGAAGCCTTAACCTGTATTTGCTCCAATTCCAAATCCCCATTTGTTTTGTTTTTATTTTATAAATTTATAATTTTGACGAAGAGACGAGTGCCCTCTGTCCCCACCACAACTCTGCGTCTGCCAAGATTATTGAATGAGTAAACCCTCAATGCAAAACTTTTGCCAAATAGGAAGTTTGAACACATCTCTCCATAAGAAAAGATTTGGAGAATTAGTAAATTTAATACATGCTTCCATAAAAGTTTATTATGGTTAATAGATTCTCATTTGCTCCACATGATGACTCTCAGTTTGATCTTTGGGGAGAAAAAGTCTTTAATGAATTCCGTGAGGGTGACGAGTCACATCATCGTCATTTACGTCACCTCCTTGAGGATCCGTCCCGGGTTGGGAATGATGGTGACCGCAGGGGTTTCTGACGAGCCGGAGTTCACAGAGCAGTCTTTCCCCTACAGAAACGGGAGGAGAAGTTTCCCAGTGTAGTCAAAACAATGAGTGATATTCTAAGTTTCTTTAAAAAAAAATGTCTTGTTAAAGTGTATGTGTTCTTTTAGCATTACCTTAAAGGCTAGAAAAAAGGGATAAATCTTCAGAAAAGTATCACAGTACATTTTCAAATTTAAACTTGAACCCCCAGTTCATCTTCAGCCTTTGTTGTGCATTTTTAAGGCTTCTTTATTTTTGATACACAGAATACAGTTGATCTTTTAAAATTGAAACATCTAAGCTTATCAGCAAAAGACAAAAGCAAAACTGCACAGTTGTAATCATCAAATAGCAATTATACTGCACAATTCATTGATTGTAACGTACCCTGTAACAAGCAATGTCTGTCTCGTATTTTTTGATACCTCTTAAACTTACGTCTTTTAGAAAGACAATGCCTCTGTATGCTTTTTGTATTTTTACTGAGTGTAAATATTTGTTATATTTTTGGTTAAAAGGATGTAAAAGTACCATTTATTATTATCATATCTACTAATACATTGGTGGAATCAATAAAGAATCTACATTAACCTTCCCTGCACTTTCTTGTGAATGCTTGGAACAGCTGGAATAACTACACCCGTTTCCGATTCACGGGTGTGAAAGCCTTATCTTTTAAGTATCCAGAGAAATTGGAGGGGTGTACTTACTGATCCTATAGAATCTGTGAAACACTTAGCTGTTGTTTAGGTTAAAAAGATCGTGTTTGATTGCAAACCAAATAACAGTGGCTGAAACTCCACTAGGGCTTGTTTTTTTTTTTTTCTTTCTTCTTGTAACAGAAAAGTTGAGGAGCCAGCTGTCCAGGGCTGATACAGTAACTTCACAATGGTGTCAGGACTCAACATTTACATCTCAGGGCGTCACCTCAGCGTTGCAGGAAGGAAGGAGAAGGAATGGCTTAGGAGAAAAGGTGCGAATGTGTGTCCCTTTTTATTAGCAAAACACAAGCTTTTCCAGAAGTTCCACTTGCATATTTCTGCTTACACCCGTTAGTCAGAACTGTGTTGTGTGATGGCAGCTGTGTGGGAATCGTGGAAATGATCTGTTGTATCTGAGCAGTTGAGGTTCCTAACAAAACTAGGGTTCTTTCAGTGAAGATGGAACGAATAGGTATTGAATGGACAGCGAGCTGGGTCATAGTGCCCACTCCCTTGGGCCGTAAGTGCAGATACAGCCTTTGCTTTTGGGATCAGATCCCAGGCGCCGGGCAAAGAAGGAAATTCTGCTTCGCCAGCCCTTTGTAAGTCTCCCAGTAGCTGTACCAGTGCATGTCACTGCGTGACAGCTAAGGCTTCTCCCCTGCCCCGGTTCACCTCCTGACACACACCAGGTTCTCCCAGGCCATTCCTCCCCTGACCACCATCTTTCCAGTCTCACTAGCTCGCTTTTTAAGTTAGGAAATGTATTAAATACAAATGTAGTAGGTTGAATAACAACTAAATGAAAATATCAAACCCTAATCCCTGGAACGTGTAAATGTTACTTTATATGGGAGAAGGATGTTTGCAGATGTAATTAAACTAAACATCTTGAGATGCGATTACTTCAGGTTATCTGAGTGGGGCCTAAACACCATCCCAAGTGTCCTTACAGGAGAGACGCAGAGGAAGACACCGCAGGCCCAGAAAAGAGGCCGGCCGTGTGAAGACGGCAGAGAGAAATGTAGCCACAGGTCGTGCAGCCTGTGCTGACAGCCACCAGGAGCGGGAGAGGCGAGACCAGGATTCCCTCCCAGAGCCTCCAGAGGAAGCATGCCCTGCCAGCACCTCGATTTGGATTTCTGGCCTTCAGAACTATGAGGTAATAAATTTGTTGTAATTTGTTATAGCAGGAAACGAGTACAAGTTACTCTATTTGTCTTATTTTGGGGACCCAGTCCCTGTAGTTACGGGATGCGGTAGTCCAGAAACAGCTCAGGAACCTTCCTTTAACTCCCCACCCCCCAAAATTTAATAAAGCTAAGGGAGGAACCCGCTGTCTCAGAACCCTCCTCTACAGCTAGTCAGCCTAATATTTCTCTCATTTCAGACATTCTGGTAAGTGTATACTGGTATCTTACTGTGGTTTTAATTTCAATTTCAATAATGACTAATAGTGCTAAGCATCTTTTCAAATACTTGCTGGCCATTTGGATACTCTCTTTTGTGAAGTGTCTATTTAGGTCTTTTGTTGACTATTTGTTGCTACAGTATTGAAATACAATTGATTTTTATAATGACCTGTTTCTAGCAACCTTTATCAATTCATGCATGAATGCTAACAATTTGTGAATTATTTTGGAATGTTTTGCATGCTCGTATCTTCTGTTCATGTGACTTTTATTTATTTCCAGTCGTTTTGCATTTATATTTCTGTTCTCACCACACTGGCCGGAATATCCAGCCCAGTGTTGAGCAGATGTGGTCAGAGTGGGATTCCTTTCTTTGTTCCTGATCTCAGGGAGGGAACGCATTCAAAGGTCACCAGTGAGCCTGGTGATTGCTATAGGATTTTTATGGTATTTATGAGTTTAAGGAAGTTCCCTTTTATTTATATTAATAGTTTGCTAAGAGGATTTCTGGTGTTGAATTTTGTCAAATGCTTTTCTTGAATCTATTGAGATGATCAAATTATTTTTCACTTATGTGTTAGTCTGGTGAGTTAACTGATAAATTTCATGGTGTTGACCCCACCTCACCCTGCATATTACTAATATAAACTGTACTTAGTTACATTATTATTTCTATATATCTCTAAATTTATTTTGCAATAATTTATTTAGGATTTTTGCATCTGTGTTCAAGAGAGAAATGGTGTATAATTTTCTATTCTTGTCAAAGTTTGGTATTAATGTTAAAATGTCTCCATAGAAAGAGCTCACCTCTTTTTGTTTCTTGTTCTCTCAACAGTTACTCTTCTTAGATGCCCAGTGTCTTCAGTGGCGTTGTTTTATGTATTTTGTCCAGTTTTTTAGTTGCTTCAGGCAGGAGGGTGAAGCGGCAGGTATTCCATCTTGACCAAGGGCTCACATCCATACGCAGAATTGTGATGCAGCTGTCTCAGCAAACGATAAAATCAGACACCCCCTCCTCATCAGTGAGGATACAGGAGATTAGAACAACACAATTAATAAACTCAATCTCATGGGCCTATATAGAACACTGTACCAACAACTACAAAATATACGTTATTTTCAGGTGAAGATGGAGCATTTATCAAAATTGACTATATGTTAAGCCATAAAGAAACTGTCAAATAATAGGAAGGTTCTCTTACTACGGCAGAACTAAATTAATAGCATAAATTTGGAAGTTAAGAAATACACCTCGGCCGGGCGTGGTGGCTCACGCCTGTAATCCTAGCACTCTGGGAGGCCGAGGCGGGTGGATCGCTCAAGGTCAGGAGTTCGAGACCAGCCTGAGCAAGAGTGAGACCCCGTCTCTACTAAAAATAGAAAGAAATTATCTGGCCAACTAAAATATATATAGAAAAAATTAGCCGGGCATGGTGGTGCATGCCTGTAGTCCCAGCTACTTGGGAGGCTGAGACAGGAGGATCGCTTGAGCCCAGGAGTTTGAGGTTGCTGTGAGCTAGGCTGACGCCACAGCACTCACTCTAGCCTGGGCAACAAAGTGAGACTCTGTCTCAAAAAAAAAAAAAAAAAAGAAATACACCTCTAACAGTGGAAAGTAGAAATTATTTTGAACTGAATCAAAATGCAAACATGAATATGAAAATCTTTGGGATATAATTAAAACCATACTTACAGGGAAGTTTATAGCTTTAGGTGCAAATATTAGAAAAGAAGAAAGCCTAAAAATTAAGCATTCTTCTCAAGAAACCAGAATAACAGCAAATTAATCCAAACTAATGGAAGGAAGTAAAAAAAAAGTTAAGAACAGAAATTAATGAAATAGGCCAGGCGCGGTGGCTCACGCCTGTAATCCTAGCACTCTGGGAGGCCGAGGTGGGCGGATCGTTTGAGCTCAGGAGTTCGAGACCAGCCTGAGCAAGAGCGAGACCCCATCTCTACTAAAAATAGAAAGAAATTATATGGACAGCTAAAAATATATATAGAAAAAAATTAGCCGGGCATGGTGGTGCATGCCTGTAGTCCCAACTACTCGGGAGGCTGAGACAGGAGGATCCCTTGAGCTCAGGAGTTTGAGGTTGCTGTGAGCTAGGCTGACGCCACGGCACTCACTCTAGCCTGGGCAACAGAGTGAGACTCTGTCTCAAAAAAAAAAAAAAAAAAAGAAAAGAAATTAATGAAATATATAAGTTGCAAAGAAAGATTAAAGCAATAAATTGATTCTTTGAAAAGACAAAATGGGCAGTGAACTCTTGGTGTGAATTATCAAGTAAAAATAAAAATGCCAGAACTAACCAACGTCAGGAATGAAAAGAATCATTATGATTAAGATAGTTTGAAATGTAGATGAGATGAGCAGATTTATAGAGCAAACATAGCTTACCAGGACCGTAACAAGAAAGAAAATTTAGTGGTCCGCTAACTATTAAATTGAATCTGTAATTTAAAAGCTTTTCCACAAAGAAAATTCCAGCCCTGGATAGCTTTACCTGTAATTTCTACCAAACACTGACAGAAGAAATAACACGGAAATTACGTAACGAAATCTCAGGCGTGGTAAGTATTTCTCAAATAAGATACAAGAAAACACTAACTCTAAAAGAAATGGTTGATATATTTGACTATATTAAAATTAAAAATATATTCACCAAAAAATACTGTTTATAAGAACAAAGAGGCCATAGAGTTGGAAAATATATTTTTAATTCATATCCCCTTCCAAGGACGGAATCTGGCGCATATAAAGTGCTTCTGTGACCGAGAGGGGATAATACTCAGCAGAAAAACGGGCAGAAACCGTAAAGCAGCACTTCGTGAAGGGACCGTTGTCCAGCGAGCACGTGGCGAGCTGCCGGTCGCAGGAGGGACGCGGTCGCAGGAGGGACGCGGTCGCAGGAGGGACGCGGTCGCAGGAGGGACGCGGTCGCAGGAGGGACGCGGTCGCAGGAGGGACGCGGTCGCAGGAGGGACGCGGTCGCAGGAGGGACGCGGTCGCAGGAGGGACGCGGTCGCAGGAGGGACGCGGTCGCAGGAGGGACGCGGTCGCAGGAGGGACGCGGTCGCAGGAGGGACGCGCTGTGGGTTTGCACTTGACCCCGGGGCGAACTGGGCGGAGACCCTGCGGGCAGCGGGGGCCGGCGGGGCTGCGGCGAGCGCGCGCTGCGACCACCAGGCGGCGCCGTGGGACGAGGTGACTCGGGGTCCTCGTCTCAGGCGGGGGCGGGGGGTGACGGTGGCGGGTTTGCGGGGACCGTCCTTCACGGAGGGGACGAGAGGAGTCGGAGGTCCCGATCCCGGCAGGGGCGCGGACCGGGGCGCGGGCGGCTCGTGGCTCGGTCTGCGCATGCGGGCGCGGGCCCCGGAGCCCGCGGGAAACGCGCCGGGAAATACAAACGGCCCAGTCCGGACGGGCGTGGCGAGCGGGGAACACGCGGAACAGCCGGTCGGTCCCCACACCGGAAACCCGACTGTTCCCCCTGACCGGCGGGTGTTTCGCGCTGTAAGGATGTTTCGTTGCGGTTTTAGTTTCCATTTCCCCGATTATTAGTGCGGCTGAACTTTTCATACTCGTATGAACCATCTGATTTCTTTTAGGAAATGCCTTTTTAAGTGTGTTTTCCTCATTGTTAGTAGGTGTTCCTTCCATGTTCTGGATGGGACGCCTTTGTCAGTCACGCCTGTGGCCAACGTCCCCTGCCCCTCGGGCTGGCTCTGTCCTACACTTAACTGTGTCTCCTCTGAACAGAAGTTCTTAACTGGAGAGATTTATTTTTTCCTTTATGGATAGTGTTTTTTTGTGTGTTTTATTTTAGAAGTCTGTCCCCAAGGTCGTGAATGTGTTGTGTATTACCTTTTAAATACCGAAATGCTTTGCCTTTTATATTTAGCACTGAACACAGCTGGAGCAGATTTCTGTGTGTACTGTGAGGTAGGAGTCAGGTTTTGTGCTTCGCATTTCTTTCTATTTTCAGTAGAGACGGGGTCTCGCTCTTGCCCAGGCTGGTCTCGAACTCCTGACCTCGAGCGATCCTCCCGCCTCGGCCTCCCAGAGTGCTGGGATTACAGGCGTGAGCCACCGCGCCCGGCCACCACCCTGTCTTAATTGCTCTAGTATTATAATACATACTGATCTCTGAGCCAGACAGTCCTCTGACCCCTGTGCTGCTTTTCTGATAGTCTTTTATATCATTCATTTCCAAATAAGTTATACAACCAGCTAACCAACTTACAGACATGCACAACTACACATAAACAACACAAACAGTTGCAATTTTGATTGGGATTTTCTAGAATTTATATATCAATTTGAAGGAAATTGACATCTTCATGAAGTTTAGTCCTCTAATCTGTAAACCTGGTATATTCCTTCATTTATTTAAATTTTGTATTGCTTTGTTTTATTGTTTTGGTTTAAGGCCTTTCATACTTTTTATGTAAGATTCATTTTTAAGTGTTTGATCTATTCAATGCTATTATAAATAGTAGCTTTTAAAATTTCAGTTTTTAATTTATTGGCAAATATTAATATAAATAAAATTGATTTTTAATGTTAATCTAGCATCCAGGAGCCTTATCAAACCCACTTAATCCTAATATTTTAGATTTCCTATACACACATGTAACGTGCAGCTAAAGATAGTTGTATTTCTTCCTTTTTAATTCTTAGACCTGTTATTTTTCTGTTGGCTACAACTTTCAATATAGTGTTGAATAGAAGTGGTGATAGCGAAAAACTGTCAAAATTTCACCAGTAAATACTCTGCTTGCTGTAAATTTTATGTATTAACTCTTGTCAGATTAAGAAAGTTCCCTTCTATTCCTAGTTTGCTAAAACTTTTTAATCATGAATAGGTGTGGAACTATTAAATGCTTTTTCTGCATCTATTGAGGTAATTTTGGGTTTTTTCCCCTCCTTTATTCTGTTAATATGTTGTCCCAGTCACTATGACTAACAAATCAACCCACAATTTAGTGGCAGGAAACAACCATTTATTGTGCTTATTTATGGGTCAGGAGTTTGCACAGGGCTTGGTGACGGTGGCTTGTCTGTGCCCCCCAGTGTCCAAGGCCTCCTCGGACAGACTCGAAGGTGAGGACACGAGTTACTTGCAGGCTCGTGGCGCGGAGCTGACGCTGGCTGAGGCCCCGTTCCGACCACAGGGACCTGGCTGTGTGACCTGGCCACGTGGCTGTCACAGCCGCCTCAGAGCCTGGAGGCTGAGTTTTGAGGGCAAACATCGCAAAGGAGAGAGCCAGGCGTCCTGTGCCAGAGAAGGGGTGGAGCTCGGGTCAGCAAAACGCCACAGAATTCTCTGTAATTTTGTCTGACTTTTCCTTGTTGAGGCATTTTCACTTCTTGGTGCTTCTTCATTGGTTTCTATAATAGGATTTTCACAAAGCTGTTTGGGTCCAAATGTTATCTATTAAGTGTTGTCCTTGGGGAACGAGGGCCCGGAGCTCTCTAATCTGCCATCTTTCTGCAATCACCCCTCTTTCTTTTTTAAAATATTATTTGTTTTATATTACTATTATGAAATTAGTAGAAGAGAATGAAATCCAAACCTCAGAGAATGGCATGAAATGACAAAAGTCTCCGTATGCACTTCCCAGGGCCCACTCCCACTTCCCGGTAACACGAGGTCGCTCCCTCAGGGCTGAGGGACGCAGACACTCATACAGGTCATTGTGCGCAGCCAAAGGCAGGGCACGTGGTAGACTTAGTGTCCATCCTTCTTCCAGGTCTTGTTACAGTTTTACATTTAAATGTCTCATTTGTTAGAAATTTACGTATTTTTAGCACATACAGAAATAATTCATGAGTGCTGAATATGGACATAAAGGAGGTTAACACTGGGTCCCGTTTCTTTGACCCCGTGCTGTCCTCGGAATCGCTTTCGAAAACGCATGTTGTTTTGCAACTAGTCTTTCACGCTGTCACTTAAAGAGGTATTTACATATTGTACTTATAATTCACTGTACAAGACTTTAATGAAATGCAGTCGTCACTAAAACTGTGCCTCTGGGATGGCATTTCTTGTTTCACTCCGAACGTGCTTCCGGGACGCCTCCCGCAGGGCCAGCGCCGCCCTAGGCACTTGGGGCACACCTGTCATTGCTCACAGCCGCATGTTTGGGTGTTTTTGGCTTCTACAACCGATACGGAACTGTCTTCCTCGTCTGTTCCGGTGAAACGTGTTCTTCTCCACGTGACTAACGTCTTCTCAGTTTCAACATCGCCGTCCGAGCAAGGTGAGATTTCCCACTGCGACTCTCCTGCGCCCCCAGCTTGGTCCGGACGGTTAACATTTTCCAATCCTTTACAGCCCTCGCTTACCGACTTCACGCCTGTCTCTCTGCACCCCCAGCCCGGGAACAGAAGCTCCTGGAGGGTCACGGCACCGGTTTTGTTCACCACTGTGACATGGGCACGTGTGTCCAGTGAAAAATGTTTTAATTCGTGACTATCCCTGTTAAATAGCGTCCGTTTAATCATGCTTCTGTGAACAGTTTTTCCAAAACCTTCCACTGTTCTGATGTGGACAGAATGCCTTCGAGGTCTGCCTCGGACCCGGAACCCGATCGCATCATGTTACTGGACATTTTCCTGTTTGTTCTTGCAGAAAACACCCTTGAGAGTCTTCAGGAAGGGTGTGGAAAGGAACGTTTTGATTCCCTGCTGGTCTGATCGAATGTATTCCGCCATCTCACGTGATTGGGAGTTGGCTGTGGGTAGAACCCTAGTTCAACATTTCTCCCGCCAGTTTGAGCCCCCCCACAGTGCAGACCACAGAGCTGCTGCTCAGAAATCTGGGAATCCTCAGATGAGGGAATAATCAGAAATAACGTGATTTCCCAGAGCTGAACACAGAGTCTTGAGAACACACGGTCCATGGAGGGCTGTGGAGAAAGTATAAATGCGAAAACAATTTTTAAGTTTCAAAATGAAGAGATTCTTCTTTGCTATCTTTCTCCTCCTTAGAGCATTTTTCTTGCTTTCTTTTGTAGAACTGTTAATCGTAGGTTGGACACCGGAACCCTCCGTTTCCTTGACCTTTTCTTCCCTCATTACTTGCCAGGATGATTTGTTTCTAAAACGTCTACCTGATCACACTAGTTTTCTTCAAGAGTATCAGCTTCAAAAGCGCGAGGGAGGGAGGGAGGGCCAAGGACGCCTCCTGCCTCTCTGGTTTGCAGCAGCGGCTGGTGCTGACACTGTGGCCGCACCCACCCAGGACAGTCCCGTCTCGTGTCTCCTGGACCCGTCCCAGCAGCGAGCACCTCAGGTGAGCAGAAGCAACAGACTTGTGGGAAATGGTAAGGGTACAAAGTGGACATTATGGGACGTTGGAAAGAGGTTCAACTTGAAATCACCCCATTTGGAATTGAGAAGCTGGATGGCTTTGCCAGAGAAAGCAGGAGAGGGACTGCTGCCTCCTTCGCAGTATTTCTGCGAAGTGTTTGAAACAGCAGCTAACGGAGGATGCCGCCCTCGGAGGGTGACACGGAGCTGGGGGGAGGCAGGGACTCAGCCAGGGCGCACGTTGCCAGCACACTGACATACAAAGGATGAGCATGTGTAGAAAACTTGGTGACCTGAGGAAAAGGTAACCGGGTGAGGTTCTGAGGGTTTTAAAAAAAGTGTCTTCCTTGCTGCCCCTTTAAAGGAGAAAAACAAAAACAAAAACCCAATGTGTAGAGTCTTTCCCCTCAGTGGCACTTGCCTGTCCAAAGCGAGGGAGCCCAGGACTGAACTCTAGAGCTTGCATTTACAGAGAGAAACTTTAGGGGCCACAGTGAAGCATTTTTACTTTTCTGCTGATACTAATACCATTCAATGATGTGAAAGTCAACGTTCTCCAACACCAGGGTCATCACTGGGAGCACTTACTTACAGTGTCCCAGACCACACACTGGGGGGCCTTCTTATTCAGGGAGTAATTTTCTTCCTCAGAAAACACAAAGATTTTCTTCTGGGCATCAGCGGCAGCCAGATAGGAAACTGTTAGGATGAGAAGCACTGAGAGGATGAGGGTGTAGGGGTCAAGATGAGCCTAGAGGTCACATGTATATGGGAGAAAGTATTAAAAACAACCCCTCATAGTCTGGGAAACAGCATAAAAACACCAAAATATAAACAGATTAAGATGAGTCATTTAATGATTTCAATTCTCTTACTGGACCATTCCGGATGGAGAAAATAAGTATTAATACAAGGTAAAATCTCAATTACTTTCAAGTCTGCTAATAGTTACTTTAAGCAGAGGGCATAGAATTTCCTTGTCTACACCAATTTTTACATTTTCACAAGTTTTAGCAATTCCCAGACTATGTCTTTGGTATTTTGTATAGATCTGTCTTACTTTTAGTGGTTACCTTTCTACATGCTATGCATGTCCTTTTAAAACATGAGCTCAGAGTAGAGCTCCTGATATACCAAAATCAGTATCTGCAGATACCTTCTTCATAATTGGCGTGTCTTGTTGGATTGTCAGAATTTGACTTTGCAAAAAACTTCATTTTAGGCCAATTTCCTTTTAGAGTCTTTGGACATGAGGACAAAAGTTACCAAACCTTTTTCAAACACTCTAATATTTTTCTTAATGGCTTTTCTATTTTTAGAATGCTATGTGACAATTCTCAGGCTACAGCTACACCTGACTGCCCCACGCGTGTGGTGACCGCAGCCGGCATCTCTGGTGAGTGCACAGACGTTCAGACCTTTGTCTGAAACCAGGGCCAGCTGTGGCACGATGACATTTTAGACCAAGTCAGCCTGTGTTTTGGGGACTGTCCTGGGCATCACAGGATGTTTAGCAGCACCCCAGGCTCCACTCCCCAGATCCTGTCTGACAACCAAAAATGCCCTGTGACGTTGCCGAATGTCCCCTGGAGAGCAAAATCACCCTCTGTGGGGACCACGATCCTCAACCATTTGGGGAGAAAACTCTAAACTCCCCAGACTTTGTCATAATGGAAATATTCCGACAGCTCCATGATGCTATTAAGCACTTGAAATGTGGCTAGTATGAGGAATAGAATTCCTAATTGTATTTCATTTTAATTATCTAAATCCTCTATATATTGTAAGGACAAGATGCTTCAGTACGGAAAATTAGATATTTGATATCTTTGTTAAAAGTCAGATATCATTTATGGTTGACAGACAAAAACTTAGAGACATGGAATGTTAATATATTTAAAACTTTGCCTCATTTCTACTTTTCTCTACTGAATAGTAACGCTCATCCTACCTTAGAAGCTTTTTTATAAGACCTATTTCTAAACATTTAAGTTTCATTCTGACTGGGCATTTAATTCATAATTTAAATTGTGAAGTTCAACATTTCAATTATAGAAATTTAAATCCTCTCTAAGTGATAAAATTGCTTTTGCATGATAGTGGTCACAATACGAGAATGCAAAAAAGGTGCTCTAAGTGAATTCTGATAAATAGAAAGAAAAAAACTGAAGTGAAAGGAAAAACCAACCAGGATTGAAAGAAAGACATTTATTCAATCAAAATCAATACTTTATTTTTAATATCTACAAGCCAACACTGAAACTCACTTTATTCAAGGATGAACACAATGTACAAAAAAAGTATGCTTATATTATAAAAATAAGTCAATTTTATCTTCTGGGTGCTGAGCAGAAGTCATTTTAACTAAAATCAAGGCAAACTTGTTCTTTATCATTGAAACTGCTGTAATTTAATAACAAAAGTGAAAGCTAATGTGCTCACAAAGTATTTTTCAAGGCCCCCTGATCCTGCTGCCCTGGCAACGCTGACCCAGTGTCCCCTGCCGTCAACGCTCCCGCTCTGCCCACGGGCACCAGGTCACGCCCACGGCGTGGAAAGTACCGTTTACAGAAGGCAGAACCCACGTGAGTGATCCTTCGTTCGGCTTCCCTTAACAGTTGTTAGCATACGTTTCAGCAAAGCATTAACAGTATAATGCATTTTGAGTAGTAAAATCCTATTTAGTTAGTTAGCTTCAATTTAAAACTGAGATACATTACTATGGGGAACAAATGACCTCCCCAGATTTACAAGCAATTCCATTTGTGAATGTGGAAAGCTGCCTCCCTTCACACTCTCCTCCCTAAAAAGTGTATGTCCAAGGTTAGTACCTAACTTTGTTTGCGATTTTCTGGCACTGTCCCCGGCACCGCTGGCCTGTGGACTCCCTGGCGGCTGCAGAACAGTCACAGGCTCGAAGGCCCAGCTTGCCGTGGAGAGAGGGAGAGACAGTGATTGGAAAAGAGAATCAAATCGAATTGCGAGTTGGGAAAAAGGGACCATGGTTCCCTATATTGTAGTTCCAGGAGTTATATGACAAATAGAAAAACCGGACTAATTTAAACAGTCAAAACAGAAGTAAATTAAATAGCATCAGTGCTGATAATGCCAAGAAAATCCAATCTTTTCAAGAGCTTGCACACGGCAGCGTCGTGGCAGAGCACAATGACAGCAGCGTCCACACAGTAAATCAAAGTTTGTAACTTAGTAAACAAACTGTAAATTTCCTATTTTGAGGAGTCTCTCTGTCTTCCCTTGACAGATTCTTTCTGGGATTGACACTGACGAAGATTCAAAGTTGCAAAATGCCCCACCGGACTGGCTAAATTAAATTCCAAAGACGTGGGGGAGAAGTGCTTTATAAACCTAACATTTCTTCAGTTACCTGTTTCACAGAACTTGGGACTAAGGTAAGGAAGGTAAAAAGTATTTCCTTTCTTTACCTAATTCTTTGTAGCTCTCTAAGTTAGTTTTCAAGTAAGCCCCATTTGTAGCATGAAATGTTAATCTTACCAAATGTAGTTTAAATCCTGTGTCCAATTCAACATTTTAATGAGAACACAAACTGCTGACTCTGGCTTAACACTACACTCTAAGAGAGGAGAAGAAACCTTTACAAAAATATACGAATACACAAAATTTGTGGAGGATAAACATATACTGGAACCTGAGCAAAAGGCTTCTCACCAATACCAAAAAAACTCACCATACTGGTGGTTTTTTCCACTGGCAACAATGTAGCCAGGTCAGTGGGTTGCTCTTGGCAACCTCCATGCCTCCTAAAGATGTAGACTACAGAAAGGCCAATGACTCTGGCCGTCTACAGTTACAGTACAGGCCAGGAGTTCAACAAATTGCTACTGGAAACCATGATATTAAATATAAAATTAAAAATAAGAGTAAGTACACCGAGAACGAACAGCCAGTAAGATGAAGATGCTCAGAATCAGACTGGAGGAGAGTATTACCACAACCACACCTGTTACAATCTCAGGTCCTTGCTCTCAAAATAAATACATTGAACATTTACAACAGAATGAATGCCTCATGAACGCAAGCTTTTCTTTTGCTGCAATTCTAATCAAATAGACCAAAAAGTCCTACTTCTAAAATAAGCTCCCAGTTACCTTTCTCTGTGCAGATGACGTGCCTGGTGCCACAGCGAACCTTCTGCCTCCAACAGCAGCAGTGTCCTCAGCCCTGGGCTCCCATCAGAACAACTTCACAAAGCATGCGGATAATCTACTCTGCTCAAGTTTCAAAAACAAATAAAAATGACCATTGTGCTTGTGGGTCTCATTCCTTCCAAAGTACACACAAATGGTGGTAAGTTAACAAATCATAGCAGGTCCTTCCTTTCTAATTAAATTATAAAAGGCAGAGGGTTGGCGGTGCATAGAAAAACGTTTAAAATCGAAACAAATTGCAAAATGGTTTAGCATTCACAACACATAATCATGCGAAGATCAGATGCGTGTCGATTCCACACGAGCCATCGGCCGCAGGCCGCAGCGGACAGGCGGACCCGTCTGACGGCGTCTTCCTCAGAGCAGGAACGTGGCACGGAGTAACCAATCACAGGGTGAACAAGATGCCGTCACACTTCTTTTTATAATTAAAAATAAACCACAATCACGAGACAAAAAAAATTATAGTAGAGGAAGCACAGAAATTCACAATGACCTATAAAGCCAAAAGAAAAATTCACATTATTTTTATACTTTCAGAGTTCATCCTTTTTAAAAGTAGTCTTTTTTAATCTGAAAAGTTTATAATGAAAGATTTATAAACAAAGTATTCTAAAATTACTTCATTACTCATGAGATTACCTACAGTATCAATACTCACTCAAAATAATAATTTCACTCTTGTTTAAAAGGAAACATAAGCATCTCATCACCAGAATCTCAGGCAAAGCCCCCTCCCCAACCGGATGTGTTGAAGCATTTAAAGTTCTTCATAAAGAACCTAAAACTCATATTCAAAACGCAGTAACTGCACCTAGCTGAATAAAGTAATTCTGACTTTCCCAGTAAGCTTACAAGTAACAACAAATAAGAGAAAATATATGTGTGTGTGTGTGTGTGTGTGTGTGTATATATATATATTTTTTTTTTTTTTTTAACCCCCAAGAATCAATGACCCGTGGTGTCAGCTATTTGTTGGCCCTGAGGTCCCGTCCCCGTCCCCGAGGTCCTGGTCCCCGAGGCACTCACTGGCGGGAGCCGGGGCTATCCTGCCTTGGTGTCCACGAGCTGCAGCTGCACGCTGGCCGCCACCCCGCCGCCGTAGCCGCCCTTGGACTGCATCTGGCTCTGGATGGAGCTAACCTGCGGCGACACACACAGGACACACGTCAGGACCCAGGGCCACCGCAATGAAGTGATTCTTTCCCCAACATTGTAGCTGGGATACTTTTTCCAGAAGAGCATTTTATTGAAAAAAAACCTGTTATTTATAGGCTTAAACAAAATTTTCTGGTTATGAGGGCAAATGGGGAGGCTAATAACTGAAACATTTTTTACAGCAACTCCTGCTTCCCCCCGTCTCTACTTCCCAGTTACTAGAAGTTGGTTTTATAATTTACAAGGTACTTGTGACATTTCAAAAACAGTCAGAAATACACAGATCAACTCAACTTTCTGTTCCTCAATCTCAAATATCTGAATTTACAGATACCTCACACAAATGGTCACCTCAGTTATTTAGAAAATAAAAAAACAAGGATGAATGAAACTGGACCAGCTAATTATAAATCTTAAAAGTCTATGGTAAAATTTACAGACTTAACATAGTCTGATAAAGTCAAAGTCCAATAATTCAAAGACAGAGTGTACTCACAGTTTATTAATATTGTAACTGGGTGAACTACTTTTATCTCCTCTGAGTACCAGGCTGCTTATCTGTACGTGGCTGAGGTGACGATCCCTCCTGACCACACTACAGGGCTGTTTCCTCATAGATTGGGAGACACAGATGTGCTGGAATATTGTTTTACTTTTTGCTCAAACAGCAGCACATAAAGTCATCTGCAAACTGTGAAGTACGTTTAGTGTAACATTATTATCCAATCTGAGGCTGCATAAGTTAGCAGCAGTATGGAAGCAAAGAATCAGACTCGGGCCACACTGGTAGGAGGACATGAGCAATAAGAAGATTCTGGAGGTGACGGTCCAACCGTGAAAAGAGTCCATCAGGACGGCCGTCCCCAACCTTTCTGGCACCAGAGACCAGTTTCATGGAAGACAATTTTTCCATGGACTGGGGCTAGGAGAGATGGGGACGACCCAAGCGCGTTACATTACTGCGCAGTCAGACCGCTCTGCTCCTGAGAATCTGCATGTGCGGCTGCTCCCCAGCACCCGCGTCACCACCCAGCTCCACCTCAGACCGCTGGGCGTCACATTCCTAAGGAGCCGCAGCCCAGGTCCCTCCACGCCCGTCCACAGCAGGGTTTGTGCTCCTGGGAGAATCTGACAGGCAGCCAGGCCTGGGCAGCGCCGGGACGTCCCCTGGGCCGTGCTGGGACCCTGGGCAGCGCCGGGACGTCCCCTGGGCGGTGCTGGGCAGCGGCTGCAAACACAGATGAAGCTCCGCTCACCACCCCCTGCTCACCTCCTGCGGTGCAGCCCAGTCCTGGTCCGGTCCGTGGCCCAGGGACCGGGGGCTGCGGTGTCAGGTGTTCCCTGGACTCAAAGGGCCCTTCTCACTCCCGCGACGTGGCGGGAGCGGCGGCTGGGCCCCGCCAGCCGGTGATCTGACCACGCACTGGGCACTGTCACCCAAAGCACACGTCAGGGGCTTTCTCACTGGTGATGCTCAGTCAATACATTAAATACTGTACGTTTAAATAAAGTAACACGACTTCGCCAAGTCATTTTTGCAGTTAGGCAGGTTTAAATATATATGATAATAGAAAAGAATGGCAAAATGTAAAATGCATCGTTTACTTAAGATCAAAAGGGTCTAAATGAGAAAATGGCTCTTCACTGGGTACATTTTTACTGCTGTGGGAAATTTACTCACGTGGAACATGTTATTCCCATAGTACATACTAAGGTGTTACTGTAATGTGTGTTTACATTAACCAATGACTGATCTACAGACTTGCTCAGTGCACGCCATCTCAGCAGGCCACTGCCTGCCACGTGGAACCAGTTCACGCCCACAACGGCCCCTCCCTAGGCAGCAACACCACGCCCACGTGGCACAAACTTGAGTTCAGCCCTGATACCAAGTAATTTTCTGCCTAACATGCCACGTTGCCATTTATAGATATTTTAGGCCTCTTTAAAAAACAATATCATGTTTTTACCCTGTTCATTTATAATGCCACGTAGATTCTCATTAAGAAAAAAAGTATTTTTCCTACAAAAGTCAATTCTTCAATTTCAAACTGAAAGGTTCGGATTCTGTAATAAGTAACCTTTCGGTGTTGGGACTGAATCTATTACTGGGACTGTGATATACCATAATTTAACACAATAGGGTTCTATTATTGAAAGGGTCACAAAAATCTTTTCTGGCAGTAAGTTAGTATAAAAGACAGTCTTGGAAAGAACAGTGTATTTGAGGAAAAAAGAAACTCCAAGTCATCTGACCGTTCAGCGCAGGCCAAGCTGTTCCACACGCATCAAGCCGTGCTCACAGTTCCAGTTGCTCAGCTCTTAGGACAAACTTCAGAGACAGTATTTTTTTGGATTAACACGACATCTATTTACGGTTTTGTCTTATTTATACCATTATTGCACAGAACATAATTTCTCTCAGAGTCGGGCTTATCAAAGTTAGAACTCGGTGCTCTGTGAGGGCTGCGTGCTGAGTATTGCTTTAGAGACAAGAAACTCGTGTGTGAAATGGCTACCAAAAATCTTCGGGAGACACATTTGGTTCTAAAGCTGAAATGCTCCATAAAAAATCCCCTTGGGAGCAGAGAAGGCTGCCTGGAGGCTGCAGGACAGAACTCTGAGAGCAGCTCTAAGCTGCAGGGGCAGCCAGGGAAACCCTGCCAAGCGCAGTCCTGAAGTTCCGCCTGAACTTACAGCAGGCACAAGAGTTGGGTCACCCAATGACAGGCTTTTCACTGAGATAAAATGCCAGGGAGGAATCTTAAAGGAAATTCTGAAATGTGCATAAACAAAACTTAAAACGTTAACAAACACCACGAACTAAAATTTAATTTTTCCTACACAGTTGGATTTTTTTAAAAAATCTGAAGTGGCAAAGTGACATCAGCTGATGGGAAAAAAATTAAAATTCATCATTATATAATAAATTTGAGGTCACTCATTCTATTTTTATATATAATAACCATATTAATAAAAGTAATAGTGTCCCATTTAGTTTTTTCACTCCATGTTGATCCAGGAAACAAAGCAACTGACTGTTTTGACAACGTGATGCCCCAGGCAGGTCCACAAAGGCAGGTCCACAAAGGGCGTCATGTGACACAAAGTACTTTTCCCACAGATTTAAAACAACAAACAAGCTATTTCCTTTCCAAGAAGCTACAAATGTCACTTCTTTGCTCACCTAGTAAGTGACTGACGAATGTGGTGCTGTATCCAGGGTAACCGTCTACCTATTAAAAGTCTCTGTTCTCTTGTTAATGCTGTCTAGTGAGTCAGGACACAATGGATCATAATTTTGTTTATAAAAATCTGAATTGACTTTCTGGTTCTGAATACTTTAGGCATCACCTAGACACTTGCTGACTTTAAGCCTCAGGGAAAGAGGCCTCGATGCGTAGTGGCTTGCTCAAAGGCAAAAGTGACGCAGAGCCCTGGTAGGAACTCTTGTTTGGCATTTTTTTCTATTATACTGCATTCTGGTTTTCTCTTAGAGAAAAATTAAGGAATAAAAGGTAAATCTCAAGTCAACTCTGAAATTCACTGAAACCTCTGTAAGAGACAGCAAATAGATCTTCCCTCCTTATTTCTGGTTCTTCCCATCTTCCTGCCAACTATGACAAATTTTTGCTGCCTTGCCCTAAAGGAGTACGTGCAAATCTTACTCCTCTGTTTAGTGCATGAGAACTTACAATAAACAAACAAATCACAAACATTCATACTTCTTAAAGTAAATGCAATAAAAATGTTTGCAAAAGTCAATTAAGTGAACTTAAGAGAACCAAAGAAATTAAACATTATTAGTAAAAGGCTGATCTGCAAGTCCCCTGGTGGAAGCATGACAATCAATAGGATGTCAACCTCCACTCTGAACTCAAATCCTTTAAAGTTTCAAAGTATTCAAGAACATGGCAGCTATGAAGACATCAGTACAAGAAACAGAAACAAATACTTGGCAAATTAGAGGCTTAATTTTCGTAATTTTCCTCTCCCTTCTATGCTCACATTATACATTTACAGTCACTGTCTACAAATTAACTTGGCGCAGTGTTACTGAAAACGTATGTACTTACTACACGGCTTGCACACGCCTGTCTGCGCGTTCCACCCAGCGCACTTACCGAGTTCATGCCACTGAAGAGGTCTCCGGACCCCACGTGAGCCGTGTGGACGAAGTTTGTGGGTTCTCCAATCATACTGCGGTCAATCCGCCGTCGCCTTTTCTGAAATACGGGGAACAACGTGTTGGGAAAATGATCTTATTATCAGAAAACTTATTCTGATGGGTTTATATACTATTGATGAATGGCTTTAATATAATAAATTTACCTAGAACATAAAAATGCCTGACTTTTGGACTACCACAGTTACCTCTTATGATGAAATCCCCAAAAGAAATATACGCACAAAAAAAATGATTAGTAAGGCAAAACAATAGGTTATTATTTAGAAATTAATAGGCTATTTGGTCTAGCTTTGGCCATCCACGTATCTGCATAATAACCATTCAAGTTTTATTCTTTTGGAAAAAATGAGACAAATGTAAAATTATCAGTCACCATTATTGTTAGCAGAGAACAGTGTGATCTGAGCACAGTGCTCTGATTTTAAACATTACCTTCCAGCGTTCATCAACAAATCTGCTACATTTTGATGGTCATTAATTAGATCTGTGGTCCCCAACATTTCTGGCACTAGGGACCGGCTTTCTGGAAGACGATTTTCCACGACAGGTGGGGGGGGTTGTTTGGGGTGAGCCAAGGGCGTTGCATTTACTGTGCAGACAGACCTCTGTGCTCAGCTCCCCAGCACCAGCGTCCCCTCAGCCCCACCCCAGGCCATCAGGCATCACAGTCTCACAAGGAGCCGCAGCCCAGGCCCCTCACACGCGCAGTTCAGGTTCCTCGGAGAGCCCGCTGCTGCTGACGGACGGAGGTGGAGCTCGCGCAGGGTGAGAGCCGTGCACAGAGCGCTAAACCCAGACGAAGCTCAGCGCGCTCGCCTGCTGCCTCACAGGCCAGGGATGGGGGTTGGGGGCCACAGCCTCAGACGACACCCAGTGGCCTTTCCATGCTGGAATGAATCTGTCATCCAGCCGGCAGGGGTTAGAGGGATTGATGGATTTGGTTCTGGTCTATGCTGTTTTCTGGTCCCTTCTGGCTGGGAACAAAACCCTATATAAACTCAACCAGGCCGGGTCTTACCGACTCTTCCTACTTTGTGACAACCACTCCTTACAGGGTGCTAGACCCTGTCTCCCAGTAAATGTAGCCACCACCGAGTGTCCCGGCTCCCACCGGTGTGCCCTTCCACCTCACTAGAGACACTTCCTCACTCTACTGCAGCGTTTTACTGATGTGAGATCCTTCCAGAGACAGAGTTATCTGAGATCAGTCCCCCGTGTTCCCTGGCTGCACAGGTCCCTGCACGGCTGGGTTGTGCCGCTATCAGCTCCGCGGATCTTCCCTTTCCAGCGTGCACTGCTCCCCAACTTGCCACTCCCGCCAAACCACGCCAAGCTGCAAACTTGTGGGACCAGGCTGCCTTTAACATCCACATCCACTGAAATGTCGGCATGATCCTAATAAACCCTAAAATTTCATCAAGACGGCCACATGACAGCTCCTCAGGCACAGAACATGGTTTTCTGTAAAACCACAAACGCAGTTCATGCATCTATCCCAGAAGTCTGCACACACTGTCTTGCTGCCCTCTGGCTTTTACTTTCCCAGAGTAGAAGCCAAAAAGCCGCCTGATGCTTTTACTCTGAAATATTTGTGTTCTTTATCCTCGGAGTTCACCAGTGACGCTGGGCTGTCCCCAAGTGTGCTGGGTTTCCCTCCAGTAATTCGTGCAGCCCACGCGAATGTCTGGACGCTGGTTTGCTGCAGCTTAGGGAAGGTTTCTCCTGTCACCCTTCGAAAGTGCTCCTCTTGTCCCTTGCTGCTATTTCTGGAATTCCTGCCATGTGGACACCTGAACATACGTGTGTGTGTGTGTGTGTGTGTGTGTGTGTTTAATCTTAAATGTTTCTTGTATTTTCACCTATTATTTTTGTTTCTCTTTATAATTTCACTGCATTGGAAAATAACGCCACTTAATCCTCCTCAGAAGTCCACAATTTTTTTCTAAGGCGCCAGTCAGTATTCTAAGCACGAAGCCAACGCAGTCTCCGCCGTGGCTCTGCCGCCGCAGTCCGGACGCAGCTGCCGGCAACGCGCGGTGAGTGCGGCTGTGCGTCCACACACGCAGGCGGCAGACCAGACTGGCCTGCAGACAGCAGTCCGCTGACCCCCGTTCTCAATCAGTACAGTTTTCTGTAGTAACCACACACTTTTATTTATCCATTATGGTTATTTTTCAGGAGGTCTTTGTTATGTCATTGCAGTATTTTTTAATCTCTTTGAGAATTTGTATTATAGGTTTTCACATGTTCCCCCAAAATGCATGACCGTACAGTCTGCCACCACTAGGGAGCAAAATACTCTCATTTCTTTATTTCTCTAAATTTAGTTACTTCACGCCCTTTCTCGAAGAGTTGGTAGGAAATTCAGTCTGTCTTTTGGAGCCCTGCTCCACAGGATCACATAAAACTTTCAGGCTAAAATGGTATCAATAAAGCCAAAACAGGGTCCAGATCCTTTGTCTATGTTTTTTAACTCTCTATTCCTTAACACAACACGCTGGTTTCCTGCTACCTTCTTCCTGCATTTGCTCAGAGGCGCCTCAACCGCAGACTTCACACCCACAGCCGCCCGCGGCCCCGGGTGCCCTGGCCGGCAATGCCCACGTCTGCTCCACTCCGGTCCTCGCCTTTCCCAGACTCGGTCTGTCTACCCCCACTACCTCGTTCAACATACTTCTCGTCATACTGTTCTCTCTCATCTGGGATGATTAAGCTTGATTCCCTTAAGGACCCTTAAGAAACAATGCTAGCTTCTCTGTCTTACGATGAAGGTAGGGAAAGAAGACACTAGTTTTGTGCCTCTTTTCTTTCTTGATAATAAAGTGTTATATTCCCATCAAATGTGCCTTGTTAGGAAGCTGTTTGTCCAGGCACATCCAAATCTATCTTCACCGTCAGAGGACATGAATTTTCTCAGCATGTGGGCAGCACAATCCTTGGGGTTTCCTCCCCAGTGAGCCCCCAGCCTAAGGGTGGAGGTTCTTGGGACCCTCCAGACATGAACAGAAAAGGGTGCAGTTAAGTTCCGCATCTGCAGGACGGCAGACTCTCGCCACGGCCCTGTGCCACCACCTCGTAAGGACAGCTGCTCCCGACGTGCAGAGAGCCCCCGGCTCCGCCAGACCAGCCCCTCCAGCAGTGAGGGGGCCGACACGTCAGAGAACCAGACTACGGGGAGACTCCATCGCCCTGGCCCTGCGAACATGCAAAGCAACTCCCTGCATCTCTGCATCTGCATCATCTCCTCCGGGAGGGCGTGTCTGGCGCTCGGCAGAAGCTCCCCTTGGACCTCGCCTCCACCTCGAGTGCCTGCGTCTCTCAGCTGAGCTCCGCAGACGCTGCCTGGGGCAACGTCACCTGCTGCCCTCGGGCCCCACCCACGCACGCAGGACCGTTTCTCGGAAGCGGGCCGTGGACACGCACTCACAAACGCTAAGACAGCAAAGGTTCTGATTAGTCGGGGACGATATTCAAAAGCAGGTCACTACACTGGCTACTCTCACACTGAAAAACAAAGGCTGGGTGACTTCGGCTTCCTGCTATCACACTGTGTTACTGGATAACCAATTTATAATGTAAATCTGAAAACAGCGGATATTTTTCAACTTGGACTTCACTGCGTTGAGAGTCAGAATTTAGTACTGGAAGGTTTCTTCATGCCACCTAGTCTAACCTCTTTTAGAGATGAAAGCAGACGCGCTCAGTCCCTCCTCCTCTACGGCTGGAAGGAGCACAGCTGCTCCAGGCACCGACAGGCCTGTGCTGCTGAAGCCAGCGCGCGAGCAGGGGCCTCAGAGGAGCACGCTCACGTGGGCCAGAGCCAGATCACACGGGGCGTGAAGGACCGGCGTGCGTGTCCTCTCCAGAACGAGGGGAAACAACTGAAAGGCTTTTGAAGCAGAGGAATGACACAATCAAACGGTTTCGAAAGGCCACTTCGCGATACCTACAGGTGGAAAACAGGCTCCAAGAGGCCAGAAGGAGAAGTTATTACAGTGATGTTGGTGAAAAGGGTCACCTGGCTCCAACTAACAGCAGAGGTGAAAAGAAGTGGTAGATTCAACAGGTGTTCCGTGGACGAAATCAACAGCATTTGGTTGTTGGCTGGATGTGGTAACTGAGAGGTAGGAGCTAAGAAAAATGCCTTGTCCAGACACAGTGGCTCACCCTGTCATCCCAGCACTCTGGGAGGCCCAGGCGGGAGGATCGCTCGAGGGCAGGAGACCAGCCTGAGCAATAGCGAGACCGTCTCTACTAAATATAAAAAAATTAGCCAGGCCATGGGGCTGTGCGGCTACAGGCTGAGGCAGGACAATCGCTGGAGCCCAGGAGTTGGAGGCTGCAGTGAGCTATGACGATGCCACTGCACTCTAGGTGGGCGACAGAGCGAGACTCTTTCTCAAAGAAAAAAAATACGCAGACTTCAGATTTGAGTAGAATACGAGCAATTCACTGGGTTCCGAAAGAAGCTAAACAAGGGATAAGAGATTCAGAGTTACCAGCAAAACAAAGCCCAGTTAAACAGATGTACTAGGGAAAACGTGGGTGAGGAACTCTACATCTGAGGTTGAGCGGAGGAGAATGAGCCATCAAAAGAGGCCAAAGAGAACAGTCTAGAGGTCAGCAGGGAAATCTGGAGACTGGAAGCACCAAGGAGGGAGCAGGCAACGCAGGCGAGAGGTGACGCGAGGTCAGCAACAGACTGAAATCCATTCGCGTCAACAGGCTCACAGGCGCGGAAGACAGAGAGGACTGCGCGGGGCTGCAGGTGGAAACCGGGGAACACAGACGACCGAAGACAGCCTGGTCCCCTGGACGGGAAAAAGACACGGCGGTCAGCAGCCTCGGGGAGAAAAGGGCATGAGCACAGAGTGAACTTTCCCCTTTAGGGTGGGAAAGTCTTGATTATGCTCAATTTCTGGTGGGAAGGTCCAGTGAAAGAGGTAAAGAAAAAGAAAGAGAAAAACTGAAGGTAAAGAAAAAGGACTTTCAACATTACAAGGTTCCAGAGAAGGTAGGAAGGATGGATCCAGACACAGGTTGAGGTGTTTTTTAGACTCTTATAGCATTCTTAACGAATCAAAAAGCTAGATTCTAAGCATAACTAAATATTCTAAAATATAAAAATATACTATTTTTCAGGCACAATGTGGACATCTAAGGAATGGCACCCTTTTGTGGTGTGCTGTATTAAGAATTCAAGACAGACACAAGATTTAACTCGTGGGCGAGCAGGGGAAATTCCAGTCAGGCCTCTGCAAAGAAAAACAGGAAATGGTGCACTCTGCGCTGATACTGTAGCAGCTGCTGTCAGTGGCAGAGTCACCGTGTTTCCTGCAAACAGACTGTTCTTTACAGGGAACTTCAGTAAGACTGTCGACCATCGGAATAATCCTTGCCAGCCTTAAAATCCTGACTTTTATTATGCCTAAGGGCAAGGACTAGCCGTCCACCCAAATGAGGAGTTATGTTAGTGTGGAGGGGGTCAGACAAAATGTCTCTTCCTGTGACGTTTCCACATAGTTATATCACAATAAAATCATTATTAAAGATAATGAACTAATAATCTGGAGTAGATGCAAGGAGGAGAGGAAATAAAAAAGGTTAATTTCAATTCCCGTGACGTTTCCACATAGTTATATCACAATAAAATCATTATTAAAGATAATGAACTAATAATCTGGAGTAGATGCAAGGAGGAGAGGAAATAAAAAAGGTTAATTTCAAAGTATTTGCTACTGTGTGAACTAAACAAACCATCTCTAAAAATACATTAATGGGACAATAGCTAAATCTGAAAACTGACTGGATATTAGATGACAATAAGGAAGTATTTTAAACTTACTTTTGTTTTGGGTGCGTTAACAATTGTGATTATCTTAAATAAAAAGTTCTTGCTCAGGCCAGAAGTGGCTCTCGCCTGTAATCCTCGCACTTCAGGAGGCCAGGGCAGGAGGATCGCTTGAGGCCAGGAGATCGAGACCAGACCACCCTGAGCAAGAGCAAGGCCCCGTCTCTACTGAAAGTAGGAAAAATTAGCCGGGCGTGGTGGCGCAGGCCTGTAGTCCCAGCTACTTGGGAGGCTGAGGCAGGAGGATCACCTGAGCCCAGGAGTTAGAGGCTGCAGTGAGCTGTGATCACGCTACTGCACTCTAGCTGGGGCGACAGAGGGAGACTCTGTCTCAAAAAAAAAAAAAGAAAAAGAAAAGAAATTCTAGAAGATGCAAACTAATGTGTGGCAACAGAGAGCAGGACGGTGGTGGCTGGGGAAGAGAGAGATTAGGAAGGTCCTGAAGAACTCTGGGGGTGACGGACACGTTCCCGAGCTTGGCTGTGACTGCTGGTGGTTTCAAGGCACACGCCAGAAATCATCCGACTGTGCAATTTCAGTATGTGCCGCTTACTGTATGTCAGTTACGCCCCATGAAAGCTGTTTCCTTAAGAAGCACTCGTATGTCTCAGAGACACACACACTGAAATACTCTGGGATGAGATGAGAGACCCAGAATTTGCTCTAGAATTACTGGACGGGGGTGGTCTGCAGGGAAACAAGGCGCCCCCTGGACCTACTGGGGATGGTGCTGCATACACGGGGTTCTCTGCCCTCTACCTTCCTGCATATATTTGATAATTTTCCTAATAAGTTTTTAAAAATCTTTTGTTAATTCATGTAGTTTCCTGCTACTCTTACAACTTTACATAAAAACTTACATACTGTGTATACCAGGAGAAGTGGTGCCACACAGGGACGAATAATAAACATTTATGATTTCATGTCTGGTTTCCCTCAGAACTCAATCTTTTCTTTTTTCTTGAGACAGACTCTCGCTCTGTCCCCTGGGCTAGACTGCAGTGGTGTCATCGCAGCTCACTGCAGCCTCCAACTCTGGGCTTCCGTGATCTGGGCCTCAGCTTCCCAGGTAGCTGGGACTGTGGGCCTGCGCCACCACGCCCACCTCATTTTTCCTACTTTTAGTAGAGTTGGGTCTCACTCTTCCTCAGCCTGGTCTCTGGTCTCTAACTCCTGAGCTCAAGCAAGCCTCCCACCGCAGCCTCCCAGACTGCCAGGGTTATAGGCATGAGCCACTGCACCTGGTCCAGAACTCAACCTTGTCATTCTTTCTCATGCCTCGCCGTTCTAAAGTAACTCCCTCCCCACTTCCTGTCTTCCTCCCAAAACCGTAGGATGACATCGTGCTCACATTTTGAGTTTTTAAAATATGCACCACAGAGCTCTCACGTGACATTTGGCTAGCTACACTATCCTTCACTGTAACACTGCTGTTCGTACGCATCATTTATGCACACACATCACACGCTGCTTCTCCGAGAATAACTTAACCCAGAACAGAAATGGCTGAAAGAATAAGGACCAGGGGGCAGCGTGTTCTGTACCGTTCAGAGCTTCTGCTTTGTTCTCTACAGTGTTTCCTTTTTTTGTTTTTTGTTTTTTTAAGGTGAGGTTTCTGGGCTCAGGCAATTCTCCCACCTCCCCAACAGGGGACTACTGGCATGTGTCCCTGCACCCAACTCTCGCTACGTTTTTCTCAGCTCTGCCCGCCTGCCTCCTCCTGGTGTCAGTTTGAGTTTCAGGCTGGTGCAACAGGGTTGCAGCAAGTCCGGGCCTTCCGTCTGTGTGCAGGGCATCCAGAGGAATCGCTCTTTATTAAAAACAAGGGGGGTTTCCCCTGATGGCTCCAAACGACTTCCTCTGGCATCTCTGTAAGTTCTACCCCCTTTCTTGAACCAACCTCTCTAACTAGCAGAATGTCTTGGCCGGGCGGGGTGGCTCACGCCTGTCATCCTAGCACTCTGGGAGGCTGAGGCAGGTGGATTGTTTGAGGTCAGGAGTTCGAGACCAGCCTGAGCAAGAGCGAGACCCTATCTCTACTAAAAATAGAAAGAAATTATATGGACAACTAAAACTATATGTAGAAAAATTAACCGGGCATGGTGGCGCATGCCTGTAGTCCCACCTACTCGGGAGGCTGAGGCAGGAGGATTGCTTGAGCCCAGGATTTTGAGGTTGCAGTGAGCTAGGCTGACGCCACGGCACTGTAGCCAGGGTGACAGAGTGAGACTCTTACCAAGAATGTCTTACTTGGTCAAGCTCTTGAACTCGATCCGTGTTAAAGATGAGCCCCGGCAATGGGCACAGGCCTCCGCAGCGGTCACAGGAGCACTCTGCCCGCTGCTCCAACAGCAGCAGAAGGGCGGAAGGGACGCGGTGCTTACAGTGATAATGTCCATCCGGGCAAATGTCGTAAGTCTTAAAAATTACTAGACATGTATTTCTAAAACTTGGAAGGTAAAACTAAGAGAAAGGATTATTTTTAGATTTTACTTAGGACACCCCTCTTTTCTGGTTTCCAACTAATCTCTCCGCTTCTGTTCATCTTTGTGTAAATCAGTGTTTTCCAGGATATCCTAGGTCCTATTTCTTCCCTCTCCCAGGTCTTCCCTTTCTGACATAATTGGGATGTGTGTCCCCTCTAAACAGCACGTTGAAATCTGATCCCAGGGTGGGACGTGGGGCCTGCTGGGCGGCAGCTGGGTCCTCGTGAAGGGCTCGGTGCTGGTCTGCTGAAAAGATCCTGGCATCTCCTCTCTCGCGCTTCCTTCCTCTCCCTGGGTGATGCCAGCTCTCCTCCCCTTCTGCCATCAGTGGAAGCTCCCTAAAGCTGTCACCAGCAGCAGATGTTGGCATCATGCTTCCTGCACGGCCTGCAGAACCGTGAGCCAAAGAAACCTCTCTTCTCCAGAAAGTACCCAGCCTCAGGTATTTCTTTATAACAATGCAAAATGCACTAGGAATCTTTCAAACTCTATGCTGATGACTAGTGCGTCTGTTTTCTCTTTTCGGGGTTCCCGCTGGACACTCAGCTGCTCGCTGGACTCCTCCGTGTGAGTGTCGAGAGGGTATTCAAATTTCCTGCGTCCAAACTGAAAACATAATCTTACCTCCGTAACCCCGTCCTCCTCTTCACTCCCTGTTTTGGGAAACAACACTTGTGCCAGTTATTCCAAGCCGGATTCTTGGGCCGCCCCTGACTGCCCCTCGCGCTACCGTCTCAGCAGCGAGACGCCGTGCGTTCCGCCCTGCCTCGCTCCGCCGCCCAGGGCCGCAGGTCCCCTCGCCTCCAGCGCCGCCGCCGTCTGACCGACTCCCTCCGCGTTGCGTCCTTCCCTTCCCAACAGTCTTTACGCTCCATCCAGATCTACCTTTCTAACGTACAGACATGATCACGTCACTAACCAGTTTAAAACATTTCGATGGCTTTCCAGATAAATTCAAAACTCCACAGCATGTGACGTCCCGTTTCTCTCTCCAGCCTCATCTTTTCTGCTTCCTTCCTTTAGTTCTAGGCTTTCAGCTGCTGCCTGCAGCGCTCTCGGTACGCGGCGCCCTCCCTCGCTGCCGCACCGCGCCTGGAGGAACCTTCCCTTACTGTCCCTTCATCTGCCCAACTCAGGCCTTGCTACTTTGTACCCCCTGGCCCGGGGTCAGGCCCTCTGTGCTCCCAGCCTGCTCCGCGCTCACCCACAGGAAGCGGAGCTGACCCGCAGCACCAGGGCTACGCGGCCCCTGGACGGCGGCTACGCGGCCCCTGACGGCAGCTACGCTCCGGTACGCTAAGTGTGAAAGGCGAGTCCGCCAGGGCCAGCGCCGCACCGGCACAGCGCATTCATCAGCAAGTGTTTTCTGCATGGACAGATTCTCCTATGGATAAACGTTACATTCAAACAGTTTTTAAGGATTAATGTTTCAAATACATTTTTTGTAGCAATATTAATACTTTACCTCCCTCAGATTTCAAGCATGGTGTCAATTACAGCATCTCAAATACAGCAACTATGTAATCACTTAAAAGTTAAAACTTCCTCAAAGACTATTCCCTGGGCAGCTTAGTAGGCAAACATGCCCTGAGGAGGAACTGAAGGCCAGGATCCACGGGGCTAGCCGGACCCTGAAGGCAGAAGCACAGGACTGCACAGCCTCGTGCAGGTCTAGAAGCAGACACAGAGTGAATACAGAAAATGAAAATTCTTGCCATCTGGGACAGTGGAAAAAGCAGGAACTTCCAGGGTATAAAACAGCATCATATATGTAAATGTGGCGTAAGCAGATGAAACGTTAAAAGATACGCCACTAACACGATCTAGAGAAAGTCAGTTGGGTTGTGCCACTGAGTCCCGTCTCTGTGAGTTGTGTCAAATAAACCCGTGATGTCCAAGCTGTGTGCCGACGCATCCCAGCACACACCCAGAGGTGCGAAGGGTACTTCAGCAGTGACACTGAACATACAGATGACACTGTGTGACCACTGGCTTGAGATCATTTGCATTTTCAACATTAGAGCATACGTTGTTTTCACTGGCATGTATTTGTGAAGTAGAGTTTTTACTGGCTGCAGTGGGGAAAAAACAACCCAAGCACTGTGCCAAAGTCAACATGGAACTAGGAAAGAGGCTGGTGGTATCCAGTCTGATTCCAGAGTTTGAGAAACTGCACGACGTCTAACAGGCACAAACTTAAGTAAGTAATTGTGGTTATTTAAGAATGAAATGAAATTATTTTTCCTTTCAATTTATGTCTATTACTTTTCCAAATGGCACCTAGGTTGTCATGACGTAAGTCGTTACTAGGCTGTTTGTACCAAATGACTGAATAAACAACCCTATACAGCATTTCCCTTGGCCCAGGTCACCGTGGAAAACATGACAGAAGTTGAGTTGAGGGCACCAGACACAAAGTTTCGCAGCCTATGAGATGAGCTGAGCTTCCTGAAGAATCGACAGTGCAACAGGCAGCCGGCACCTCTGAAACCACCGCCTCCCTGCGATGCCCGGCAGGGACCCCGCGCAGAAGCTGCTCTCACGCTGCCGCCTGCCGTCCGCCCCGTTCACAGGACAAAGACTAACGAAAGTTTACAATAACATAAAAATGAATCTGACATTTTTTGATACAAAGGAAAAGGATTTTCCCAGTGGATCTTCATTAACACAAGTGAAAATACCTGTCAATAAACCACACGAAACGCCCCCACCCCACATCTCCCCCACTTGGCAATCATCTGTTCTCGCGTTAGGGCCCACTCAGATCTAACCTTCTAAACCGAGGCTGCTGGATGCTGTCTGAACATTCAGAGCATACGGCTCACATCTCAACTGGAACACTTAAAACACTGAATTATAATTTATCTGCTTACAGTCTGATTTTCCTACACTGCTCAGAGTTCTGTGGCAGTGGCTGTGCCTGACACACAGTAAAATGACTGGTGAATGAATAAAAGGCTTTTAAAGAAACAATGTCAACTCAGTTCTCTAAAAACTCAGTGTCTTATCCAGCATTATGACCAAATATTTCTCAAGGACCTACTGTATTTGGAAGATGTAAAAAATGTAATGCCAATTCTACTGGAGTTTATATTTCCACATAAAAATTATTTATCTGCTCGCTTAATTTTCTGTTTCACAGAAATGCTGTGTCCTACAGAACAGTTTCCATTGTCATCACAGTTTCAGTTTTCACACTGTGTGGAAATTCTAAAGCAGGGGTTCTCAAACGTTAGCGTGGATCAGAATCCCTGCAAGGTTTATTAAAGCCTAGGCTGCTGAGCTCCTAGTCACAGAATTTCAAATTCAGCAAGTTTGGGACGGGGCTTGGATTTGCACCTCGAACAAGATTCCAAATCATGCTGATGGCTCAACGGCTCCAAAGGTTAAGAGCAGAATATTTAAAAGGTAAAAACGGATAATACTTAAGAGTACGTGTTAAATGCCAGGCACAGTCCTAAGAACTTTAAACACATGACCGCATTTGCCAGCAGCGTCACAGCAGCGGCGGCGATTTTCACACTCCCGTCAAGAGAGATCCTCTGGCAACTCTCACTCCGTGTCCCTTGGCCTGTGCTCAAGTCCTACCTGCTCGCCTGTTCTACTCCCTCAGCAAACTTTTGTAATCTGTGAGTCTATTTTCATTGTCTGGAAAGCCATTAGGTTGAATGGTTCTTCTCATTAAAAACAACTCTACAACAACCAAGCCACTAAACAACATGATTCTCAATTTTTTTAAAATAAAGTTTTCATCAAAAAGAGGAGCCCATTCGTTTCTCGTGGACTGGAGACAGCGAAATGAGCTTCCAGCGTTCTCTCACATCACCTACTGCTCACCATTTTCGTTCCTCACCTCCGGGCCCCAAACAAGTTTTCCACAGCACACTTCAAGTGTGAGTCCTGGTTTTATTCCCACGACGATTTGATAATCGATGCTTACACAGAGATCCCTATGTGACAGACATCTGTTTCCAGGTACCAGTGATAACTTGAGCTACTAAATCCACTATCTCCCATCTGAGGCCACGGGTTCCTTTACTGTTGTATCAGACCACGTTTGAAGGTATTGTCTAAATTATACTCTCCTGTACTTATAAATAGTCAAAATAGAGTAAGAAGTTACAAAAAAATCATTAGAAATAAAGGTAGAATGAAAGGCATCATTAGCATGACTTTAGAAAATACAAAAAGTAATTCATTGCAAACTAATTTATCAACATGCATTTAGTAAATTCTGACACAGTGTTCAAAATAATATACAGCCATTCTCCTCTAAGTGCTTGGAGGAGGGTGAAAACCATATAAACACACTGCTGGGGTAACACAGGAAGCCTCTACCTTTTGCTCACCATCTTTCACACCAAATTCACTTAATATGGTACAAAAGTCAAAGACAACTGGACCGAAGGGTTTACAGACGCTGGGTTCACTAGAACCCTGCTGAAGGTAAATAACAAACATTGAGTCTCCAGCTTTGCTTTGACTTTTTCACTTTAGTTATTCTATCAATACAGTGAGAAATCACCTCAACATTTATTTCAGTATTTGGTAAAGAGACTCAAGTTTCTGACATTCAAACCACCAATTAGCTAAGCCAGGCACAGTGGCTCACACTTTTAATCCTAGCACTTTGGGAGGCCAAGGCAGGAGGATTGCCTGAGGCCAGGTGTTCAACACCAGCTTGATCAAGAGCGAGACCCCATCTCTATAAAAAATAGAAAAATTAGCTGGGTGTGGTGGCGCATGCCTGTAGTCCCACCTACTCAGGAGGCCGAGGCAGGAGGATCCCTTGAGCCCAAGAGTTTGAGGTTGCTGTGAGCTATGATGACACCACTGCATTCTAGCCCAAGCTACAGAGCAAGACTGTCTCAAACAAAAACAGAACAAAACCCTATCATTTATGAAAAGACAAAGAGTTCTTTGTGCAATTCATACATCCTTAATTTTATTTTGCTGATTTGCGTTAATACATTCATTTCAACTTTTTTCTTTTTACACCTAAGCAGAAGTTTAGGGTATTCTAGACTGACAATGTGTAATAAATATTCTATAGTTCTTAAAATATTTGAGGCAGCTTTAATATTCATTCCAGAGTGGTTAACAGATACTCAAACTGACCAACTGAGATTTCATTTCTCCCCTTCTGCATAAACAGCCGTAACTTTCCAGTGGACACAGGCCATTTCTGCACACCTGGTTTCTTCTGGACTACAGCCTCCCTCCTCTCCTCTAGGGAAACCACCTCTTCCTGACCCCAGTCATGATGCTGCTCGGCTGCCGACCACGCTAGTCCACGTGGCACAAATGGGGCCAAAATCCCTCCCTGGGAAGGACTCGAGCAGAAAGCAGCCTTCTTTTCCCCACGGTAGTCAAGCTGGGACGATGAACCTGGAGCTGGGGGCAGCCCTGTTTCCTATAAAGGAAAAATCACCCACCTATAGGTCGAAAACTAAGCAGCCAAAGTGCAAAGAAAAGAATAGAGAACGAGACAGTGACGAGTCTTGGCAGTGGCCCAGGTCCTGGGTACAGATGTTTAAGAAGCTGGACCCATCCTTTCCATGGGGGGTCACACGAGTTGATGAAACTGCCTGGGGAAGTCTGGCTTCTGGGATTCTGGTTCCTAACCAAAAATCCCTGATTAACATGTTAAGCGAAAATGGAAGAGAAACAAAGAGTTAGATACTGCAGAGACTGAAAAAAATCTGCTCTTTAATAACTGACCATCCTACTTTGGATTCCAAATTCTCATATTTAGGTCAAAACTTCAGAAAATAATAGACCTTTTCCATATACGAATTCATACTATATTTTCCACTGTGGGAAAAAATAAATGATAATTCTGCTTGTGTGGCTTCCACTCAGTGGAATGCCAGCAGTGGCCCTCAGGTGACAGTTTATGTAAGAGGCATTTCTGTAAGAGATGAGAGTCACACCACAGATCACCACAGAGACATCAAAACAACGAGCTAGTGTTACAAGCAGGGAATTATCTAAGTCAAAGTACAGACAGGTAAAATATTTCATGATGCAAATATTTATAAATAAATAGGTGAGTTGCTGATAATGCACTTAAAATCCAATCCTAAGTGCAGTGCTGTCTGTATTTTGTCCTTTAGGAGTTTAATAGATAACTTTTTCCCACTCAGTATACATTTTACAGCTTGTGAAAGATGAGAAGTTTGCAGGAGGCCCCAAAATTTGTTTTTAAAAGGCATCTCTAGGCAGGGAGTGGTGGCTCACGCCTATAATCCTAGCACCCTAGGAGGCTGGGTGGGAGGATTGCTTGAGCTCAGGAGTTCGAGACCAGCCTGAGTAAGAGAACCCATCTCTACTAAAAATAGAAAAACTAGCCAGGGCGGTGGTGGCACATGCCTATAGTCCCCGCTACTCGGGAGGCTGAGGCAGGAGGATGATCTGAGGCCAGGAGTCTGAGGTTGCTGCGAGCTATGATGATGCCACTGCACTCTACCCAGGGCGACAGAACAAGACTCTCAGGAAAAAAAAAAAAAGGAATTTCTAAGCAAATCCAGTGAACTTTTCAAGGGCAAAACTGCTAAAAGCAGAACTGAAGGAACTAGTTGTTCTTACCCCTCAGTAAGAAGTCCTTTAAGTCCTTCTACTTAAAGGTAGTATCTGGTTTAAGTCACATATTCCAAATATGAAAACTGAAGTACAAAACAGGTTAAAATAACCTTATCTGAAATAGCTTTTTAAGTACTAATGAGATACACATATGTTTTTAATGGTGTTAAAAGCCTTTATACTAGAAATTTCTGTCACCCTGGGTCCATCTGAGATTGTTTCTGTATACTATATGTCTATGTGTTATATACAATATACCTATTAATAATTTCAGTAAGTAATTGATAAAATGCCATGTATACTACACAAAGAAAATATGATTGTAATATGATAGCCTACATTGATTTCAGGGTAGAAAGCCCCATACTGGACTTCTAGAACTGTAAGGTAAATTTGTGCTGTTTTAAGCCAATAAGCCCGTTACAGCGGCCACAGAAAACAATGCACCCAGAGAGATCACATTATAGGCCATTAACTATAAAATGTCCGATTTCGAATCAAGAGTGTAGTTTGTTGTATCAAACAAAAAGCAGTACAATTAATCTCCGTATGCACCTGAACTATCAGCACAGTTTTGCCATCCTAACAGTAGCTTGTGTACGCCGGCAGCAAAGAAGCCTGGAGAGCAAGTGGTGATGAAATCACAAAACGCATTTTCCTCAGCTTGTTGAGAACTGAGTATTTTTCCTTGCAAGAAGTGGCCCAAAGCCTGGAAACAGTGGTAGCCAGTTGGTGCAAGGTCTGGTGAACACGGTGGATGACAGAGTTTCCACATCCAGCTGCTGTAGCTCGAGCAGCCTTGTCTGTGCGACATGTGGTCGCAAGAGGATTGGCCTCTTTATCCACCGATCTCTCGGCTGCTGAACGACAAGCATCCTCATTATTTTGTCCAACTGGTTGCAGTAGACATCGCTGTAATCGACTGACCAGGTTTCATGAAGCTGCAGTGGATGTTACCAGTGCTGGACCACCAGACACCATTAGCTTTTTTGGATGAATATTTGGTTTTGGACTGTGTTTCGGCACTTCACCTTTACCCAACCTTTGTGCCGAATGCCTGCGATTGTCATAAAGAATCCATTTTTTCATCACACTAACGATACAGTGTAGAGATGGTTCACCTTTACGTTGTGACAGCAAAGCAAAGCCAGCTTCCAGGCGATGTCTCTGCTGTCACTCACTTCATTCCTGCAGAACCCATGTGTCCAGCTTCTGTACCTGGCCCATTTGCTCGAATGGTCCAACACTGCTGGAATAGCACCATGAAACCTGGCTGCCAATTCTCACACAGGTAGAGATGGATTCGCTTCCACTACAGCTTTCAGCTCAGCATGATCCACCCTGGTTTCAGGTCACCCACGTGGCTCATTTTCATGATTAAAATCACGAGAACGGAACTTCTCAAACCACTGACGTCTGCGTTCATGAGCCACATCCTTCCCACACACTTCGATGGTATTTCAAGCTGTCTGCACTGCATTGGTTCCATAATGGAACTCATATTCAAAAGTAACACAAGTTTTTTACTTATCCATGGTTTCACAAAAGTTGCTCTAAAAACAATCTGAAAGGTAATCACGAGCCAAAATGTGAATTTGAAAGACTGAGGATGCACCTTCACAAGAAAAATAAAGCAAGAAGTGTCAAAGTGAAATGTCAGAGTGTTAGAGACATCAACTGTCAAACTTCATATAAGAAAATCGGACATTTCATACTTAATAACCCAATAACTAAAATATGACTATATTAAGTCCCAGATTATTACTTAAATCCTAATTTTTCTTTTTTTTTTTTTTTTTTTTGAGACAGAGTCTCACTCTGTTGCCCAGGCTAGAGTAAGTGCCGTGGCGTCAGCCTAGTCACAGCAACCTCAAACTCCTGGGCTCAAGGGATCCTCCTGTCTCAGCCTCCCGAGTAGCTGGGACTACAGGCATGCACCACCATGCCCGGCTAATTTTTTCCATATATATTTTTAGCTGTCCATATAATTTCTTTCTATTTTTAGTAGAGATGGGGTCTCGCTCTTGCTCAGGCTGGTCTCGAACTCCCAAGCTCAAACGATCCACCCACCTCGGCCTCCCAGAGTGCTAGGATTACAGGCTTGAGCCACCGCGCCCGGCCCTAATTTTTCTTTAGTCACAGATTACATATATGCATAAACATTTTCTACAACAATGCATTACCTAGACTTTACCTGCTTATTCCTAATTCTAAAAATAATAAAATTTGAGTTCCTTACCAATTCCTTTCCCTATTTGTGTACACCAAGGCCAGCTGGGAATCAGAATCCAAGCCACACCAACTCTACACAAAGAAAAGCTTAATCCTTCATTCTTGTTCTGTCTAGGCTCATAAAACTCAAGAGTAAGTAAAATAAAATTTCATGCCATTGGTGTTTTAGAAGTGACTTTAAGAATTTACCACCTTATGAAGAGGCAGATTTTCACATCATTTACACAATGATGGAACTCGTAATTGAAGACCGTGTTTTCTAAGTAAACATAATTTCCCAGATGTGGTCAGATGACTCGCAAACAATAGATCTTTGAAGAAATGTTTCAGTATTCATAGAAGCTGCCAGTTAACAGAAGCTCACACTGGTTCCGCTTAACAGGGCCTCCTAGATGAGGAGGATTTTCTTTATGAACATAGGATAAACAGCATTTTCTAAGGGGCATATAGAAAAAAATTAAAATTGGGGCTTATCTGCCATACATATTTTTAATTATTTAACTCCAAGTTTTTTTTTCCCTCCTATTCATCAAAAAAAAATTCCTGAGTTTCTTTTGTTTTCCTTTACATAGTAATTATTTTTGTCCTAGTAAAGGCAATATGATACTGTTTAACCCCAGAGCTCCACGCTCTAACTTGTGTCATCGATGGCTTGCAACGTGGGGTATGCTCGCTTGAGGGAGGATCAGGATGATCCATTGGGAAGTTAGAGGAAAATACTAGAACTTTCATTTCTATTTTTCATCTTTTAAATAATTAAGCTCTAATAATAATTAGTATACAGGGTGACAAAGATGCCTGGTGGCTACAATGTTATTTCTACAAGAGTTACTAGGAACAGAAGAATAAGGAGAATGTGCTAAATTAGATTCATGCCTAACCATACTGGAAACTAAACATAAGAAAGAAAGATGTTATAGTATATAATGTCTTAAATTAATCTGCTTCAATTTATCTAAATGTGCCTTTTTCTATACCTTGAAAGAACTGATTTTATGTTATAATATAAATAGAATATGAACAAAAGTGTGGAAGACTTCAACTGGAGAATTTTACTTTAAGAAATCTCTAATTTGTGTGTATAATCTTGAGGTTCACAAGGTATTAGTCAAACAAGTCAGGGTTACTGTTCACTCTCTCTTTTGGTTTTTCTTTTTATTTTTTTTTAAGACAAGTGCAGTAGTGAGAAGAGGGGAAAGAGCAGAACAAGGCGTTCAGTCTATAACTGACTGTGAACAATCAGCTGAGATAACTGACTACCTTCAGGCCAGCCTGTTCACTCTCATATTAAAATGTAAGACAATACAAGGCTAAACTTAAAGAACCGCTACTACATTCTTCCCCAATTGATAAAGATTTTAAAGTCTGAAGATATGAAATAATGGAACACTCAAACTGCTGGTGAGAATGTAAAAGAATAACATCAACTTTGAAACAATTTGCTCTTGCATGGTCAAGGTGAACTCTTTAGACTTTAGAGCCAATAATTTCACTCCTAGGTATATACCCTAGAGCAGGGGTCCCCAACCCTTTTTGGCACCAGAAACCGGGTTCATGGAAGATAATTTTTCAGAGGGGGGGTGTGGGGAGCCAGGAGGAATGGCTGTAAACACAGATGATGAAGTCGCTCATCTCCTGCCATGCAGCCCCCCAGTTCCTAAGTTTAATGGAAGACAATTTTTCCCACGGAGTGGGGGGGGGGCTATTCTGCCACCTGGTCATGGGGGGCATAGCCCTAGGGAAACTCCTGCACATGTTCACCAGGCTACACACACACAAATGCATAAAAGAGCAATGTTCTTAATGGTCGCATCAGGTATCAACCCAGATTATAAAAAAACTATAATGGAGGCCAGGCGCGGTGGCTCACGCCTGTAATCCTAGCACTCTGGGAGGCCGAGGTGGGCGGATCGTTTGAGCTCAGGAGTTCGAGACCAGCCTGAGCAAGAGCGAGACCCCATCTCTACTAAAAATAGAAAGAAATTATATGGACAGCTAAAAATATATATATAGAAAAAAGCCGGGCATGGTGGCGCATGCCTGTAGTCCCAGCTACTCGGGAGGCTGAGACAGGAGGATCCCTTGAGCCCAGGAGTTTGAGGTTGCTGTGAGCTAGGCTGACGCCACGGCACTCACTCTAGCCTGGGCAACAGAGTGAGACTTTGTCTCAAAAAAGAAAAAAAACTATAATGGATAAATCTATTATGGTACAGCCATACAACAAGACAATAAAGAAAAATGAACATGAAATTTAGCTGCCTACATGAATATGGATCAATCTTATAAATAAATATAATATTGAATTAAAGAAGAAAACACGAAGGATCACCTCCAGTTATGACTCCATTTAAAGTCAAAATAGGCAAGCTAAACTGTATTGTTTAGGGATACATACATAGATGGTAAAAATCATGGAAGGAAGTAATTACCATAAAAATCCGGAGAGCAATCCCACCAGATGTTGGAACAGGAACGTATGTAATTGGAAAGGACACAGGAGGCTTCTGGGGTGCTGACAATGTCCTATTTCTTACCTTGAGTAATATTTGCTTCACAATACATTTGCTTCATAATTATCATATGTACATTTATGTGTAAATAAACCCTTTTAAATTATCAATTTTTTATATCATAATGGTATTGTGGTTAAGTCTTTTTTAGGGATACATATAGAAATAATTATGGGTAAACTGATATAATGCCTCAGATTTGGTTTCAAAATAATAGAGGAAAGGAAGAGAGTGGATAGAATAAAGTAAAGATGAGAATTGAAATTGTTGAAGCTGAGAGATGGATACATGGGGCTCATGATACTACTGTCTACTTTTGAATATGTTTAAAAGTTTTCATTAGTACAAAGTTTTTTAAAAGTCTTTATGGAAATAACTAAAAAATGAAGACATACACTAGCTTCATAAATAGGAATACTCATATCTACAGATTTAGTGCAAGTCTAAAGTCCAACAGGGCTTTTGGAAAACTTAACAAACTAATTTGAAAATTTATATGGCCATCCCGTGTAAACATAATATATATAATATATAAATATGCATAATATTTATATTCTGTATAAATATTTACACAGAGTGGCCATATAAATTTTAAGAATGGCCAAAACATTACAAAAGAAGAACAAAAAGAAAGGGACCTGCCTTCCCAGGTATCAGGACACTGTAAAGCAAACTGCAGAAGACACTGTGGAGTTGGCACGATGATGAACCAGTGGGCTAATACAATCTATAATCGAACGCATCATGGATGGGAGCCCGATACACTATTCTACACTGCACACCAGTGGTGAAAGGAAAGACTACTCAGTAAGTACTTGTGAAACAGAGGGTTCTGCATATAGAAAATAAATGCAATTAAATCACTTTTTCAAAAATCAATTCCAGGCTTCTATGTAAAAGGCAAGCTTTTTCAACTTTTACAAGTAAATCTGGATGAAATCTTTACTACCGAGTGTAAGAAACCATTCTTAAACACAAAAACATATGCCGAGAAGATGTTAGGTAAGTATGTTTTAACACATATAACCAACAAAGAATTTGTTTTCAGAACATAAAGGGAGGCTTATGAAAAAACAGAAAAATGTGCAAAAGACATGAACAAGCATGATTTCACAGAAGAAACCATACCAAGCAATTAAGCACATAAAGAAATGCCTAACCTCTTAGCAATCAGAAAAGAACAAGTCCATGAAATCCCATTTTACCCATCAGATTAGCAAAAATTTAAATGTTGGAAAAAATCAAGCATTGATGAAGATGTTAAAGTGGAACTTACACACAGTGACGTGGGAGCAATTATCACTTTGGAAAATAATGTGGCCCTATCTTGTACAATTGGTCATGCCCACACCTCACAACTGAGAATTCCACTTCTAGATATATGTTAGGGAAACAAGGATACTAAAAGTCAGGGGGGTACTAAGATATAGGTACAAGAATTTACATCATAGTCTGTAACAGAAAAACTAAAAAGTAGAAACTACTCAACTGTCCACCACCAGGACATCTGTATTGGGTGGGGGTTTATACCTGTTTATTGGTGTGCATCATTACATAAGCTTTATTTATTTATTTTTGTATAAAACAGTTTCAAAGGGAATTAAATTTTTTCTTTTAAATATTATTGATTACTTTTGCTGATGTCACATTTTAAGTTACTAAAAATTGCAACAACCTCATGTTTGCTAAGAAATGACTCGCTTTGGCTGGGCGCGGTGGCTCACTCCTGTAATCCTAGCACTCTGGGAGGCCGAGGCGGGAGGATTGCTTGAGCTCAGGAGTTCGAGACCAGCCTGAGCAAGAGCAAGAGCGAGACCCCGTCTCTACTAAAAATAGAAAGAAATTAGCCAAACAACTAAAAATAGAAAAAATTAGCCGGGCATGGTGGCGCATGACTGCAGTCCCAGCTACTCAGGAGGCTGAGGCAGGAGGATGGCTTGAGCCCGGGAGTTTGAAGTTGCTGTGAGCTAGGCTGACGCCACGGCACTCTAGCCCAGGCAACAGAGTGAGATTGTCTCAAAAAAAAAAAAAAAAAAAAAAAAAAAGTCTTGCTTCATTTTGAGGTATGTAGTTTAAAAACTCCAATCTGAACTGAATAAAGATCAATTTAAGAAAAGCATTAAAGCAAAATTTCCCCTGACACTTACAAACCTACAAAGACATTATGATTTCAAAAAATAAAAGGCTTTCTACTAACTTCTTACCGCCTTCCCCACATTGAACTCACACTGAATGCTGTGGACATTAGATCACCAACGGACAGCTCCGAGCTGGTTAAGGACACAAACAACAGGGTGGACACACCAAAACCTGTCTGCTCCACTGTTTTGCCAAGAGACGTTCTAGTTTGTTTGCAAGTACATATGGCCAAATTTGAACTTTCTTCACAGTTATGTTAAAGGAGCTGCAGAGGTGTAATCCACAGGGAATACCATCTGCTACACCCCACAGGGACTGTCTGCAACAAAACAGGGTGGCCACTCCTAAGGCAGCAGAGACAGTTCCAGTATATTAAATGGCCTTTGGAACTTCTAGGTTTAACAGTACAGGTAAAACATTTCAATCGGTCCTCTAAGAAGCCTTTCTAGGACGTATGGTTCTTTTTCATGTCTCAACTGATAATTTTCTATTTTTATTAAGTGAACTCATTTATTTGTTTTGAGATGACTGGTTATAGAATGTGGTTTTGTGTGAAATTAAACAAATCAAGAACATGCACATTTGTGTTTTCAGAAAAAGAATAAAAGACATTGCTATTACACTCACGCCTCACTTAGGGTGTGGAACGTGGTTCCCCAAAGTGGAGGTGCTGAGCGAGCCTGCGCCGTCCGGGGCGCCTTCAGCACAGCGCTACGGAGACACAGCGCACTGACCAGCCGCTCCTCTGCTTTACACAAATCCCTGAAATCAGGGAACGCCCCAGTTAGAGTGTCTCTGGCCACCTGTCATAGAATTGTTGGTTAATCCCCTCAGGCTGCACTAGTGGCTCTGATGTTTCCAGAATGTCTAATGGTCTTACAGCAACCCCCAGCTCTCTACTGATCCGTCCCCCCTCCGTTTCCTCAGTCACTTCCCCTGAAGAAAACTCGAGCTGTCCACACAGTGAGCACAGTGCTCTTCCTTTGCTTCACCAGGGCAGGTCCTCCGCCGTCACCAGCACACATTTGCACACCCCATTATCATAGGTTAAAACTGTACAGCAGAACAATAAATGGCAGAAAGAAAAGCCGCCACCAAGAATAAACAACCTTATTGCAGAACGTGCTCTACACTCCATTCCAGACAGCTGAGGGGTCCCGGGGGAGTGTGCGGAAGGAGCAAGGTGGCTCGCGTGGCCAGAGGGGACAGCGTGGCCAGTCAGTGCTGGTTCTCAGTCGGACGCATGGTGAGCCAACCACTAGAAAGACTGCATGTCCTGTCTCTTCATTTTCAGTCAAAACCATTCAATGATAAAAAGAATAAAAACCAAAGACGTTCCATGACCTGGAAGGCCAAACATGAACTGCCTTTGGTCACCTCTCTGGCCTCACTCCCACCCCTGGCCCCGCGGCTCGCAGCCACTCTGCCTTCTTCAGTGTTCCTCTCGCACACACAGCTTGGCACTTCCTAATCCCTGATGAAAATGCTCCGCCCTCCGGAGCTTTGCGGCTGACGCCCTTAAACCCTTGCCTGTGTTTCACCTCACTGATGCCTTCCCTGAACACCTTATTTAAATTAACATCTCCATTTCTCCCACATTCTCTATCTTCCTTGTTTTTATTTCAGAATATTACAGGGGTACACATGCTTTGGTTACATGGATTGCTTTTGTCATTCTCTATCTTCCTTTTCTGCTTTCTTTTTCCACAGAGCAGTTATCATCCCCTGGTATCATATACACATTTGTACAGTAAATATCTTCTCCACTAGAGTGAGAGCCACGAGGGTAGAAATGATGTCTGTTTTATTATTATTTCGTCAGTGCCTGGCTCATTATAGAAATACCAGAGTGTTACTAATTGTACAGATGCCTGGTAACTGCATATATGTCTAAAATGATACATTTCAGAGACAAACAGTATCACAAAATATCAGTGCCATGTGGGAAAACATTAGAAGGGAAGGCAGATAATATAAACAGAAAAGTGGCGTTTTTTTCTCCTGTAAATCAGTGTTCATTGTTTTTAAGCTCACCTTAGAAGTTCACCAGCACTGTGATGCCCAACAGTAAGTAGGTAAAGAATCCACTACAGTTCTGTAAACAGCTAACAGATCTTTCTCTTTTGTTTTAAACTAAATTGCAAGGCAGCCACCACCCAATTTAAAATCCATAACCTTTGCTGTATCTGGCAACAGCAACTCCAGCACTTACAGTCAGTGAGAAAGTTTCAGATTACCACAGCTCAAAACATTGGGACCTTATTATACTCTGTATTGTACTGTGTTAAAATGAAGGAGTAGGAAGAGAAAAATGATTCTTATGCTACTACTGAGAAAAATGCATTCTATTTTCTTCCCAATATCGGGTTGTTCCTTTTTCACACATGGAATGTGCAAGAACAGGGGTGATAGAAGAACAAGTGGGAGAATTGGCACGCAGCATTTTATTTCAGTAAATACTTTAGAAAAGATAATTTCAGAGATGACCAAGCAGCTTTCAGATAAGGCAGTCTTGCTACTGTCCAGTAGAACGTTAAGGATATTTTTGCAGAATGTAAAGAGACATAAAATTATTAATGCTTTCTTTAAATCTGTTTCCTGATGCCAACAAGCAAGCTATTATTCCACTATGATGACCATAGGCCCTGCAGGCCAAAAAGGTTAAGAAATCAGATGTCCATGGAATTTCTGTGGAATATTTCACATAAACATGTATTTATTAAACAAACACAATGCTGACATGTTAAATATTGTATGCAAAAAAATCAAGTTGCAAATCCTCAGCAGAAAATGTATTTCTGATGTTTCATTCTTACAACTCTAAGGCTTTATGTTCCTGCTACTTAAATTTCTAATCTGTGCCTTTCTACTTTAGCTATTGATAAGTATACCTTTATAAAATGCCTGAATAGAAGTCGCTTTATTATAATGTGAATACTAGCAAGCAATCAATCAATCAATCTTGAAAAAATATGGCAATCTGACTTCTGGTTTCCGATCTGTAAGGAGCTTAGAAGTCATCATTCCCATCCACAGAACAAGAAAAAGGCTGAACAAATGGAAAACCCAACATCTCAGATCCACTGGAGAAATGAGGGTACACAGGAAACTGCTGCTCCCCAAACGAGAGAGACAGGCAGGCAGACACAGAGAACCACAACTCAGCCAGAACAGAAACCCACAAGCAGAAACTCTGCAGGACCCAGTACCAGGGCAGGAAAATCTAAACTGTAATTTATGACTAGCTGGAGGCTCAGCATAGACAAGTTTAAGAGTTAAGGACGCCAGGGGTGCCCGGTCTTAGGCAGGCCCCCACACGTCTGTGGGTTTCACCTCCAGGAACCGTCCTACCAGGTTCCCACAGTGAAGGTCAGAGAAAGTCTCCTGTGCCTCAGCAAAGGGAGGGGAAGGCAGCCATGGTGCAACACACCAGCGCATTCTGTTCTCCTAGTAAGGCTGCCCTCGAGAGAAACTTTCACGGAGCCTAACCAACCGGGTTTCACCAAAAACTAACCTAGTTGGGGGAGGGAAAATAAATATCCCACTCCAGTCTGCTCCAGCCTTTTTGTCTCACTTGGGGGTAGAAACAAAACAAAACTGAGAAGCACTTTTGTGTAGGTCACAGCCAGGGGCACAGACTCACTGAAAACCTGAGAACCAACCACAGCACTGTCTAATGTCTCCCCTCCCCCCACACCTGGCCACACACCTACAGGGCTCCCACATAACAGGATGACAAAAGAAACAAGCGCCTTCTTAGTCTCAAACTCAAAGACAAGAGAGGACAAACATAAGAGCACAAGAGGAAACTTTATCCTCCAACACCTAAAGCTAGTAAATAGTGAATAGTAAAAGTAAATAGTAAAACGGCCTAAACCCCAACCAGATAAACATAAAACCTCACAGTAAATGCCTATTTACCATGGCGCCTTTTACCCAGTATATCATCATGTTCAACAAAAAATTACAAGGCATACTTAATATGGCAATAGGACTCAAGTGTTCCACAATCTTTTACAACACTGTTGAAAAATGTAATCTTTGATAACATGGTCGATTATAAGAAGTCAGGATAAGCAGGGATATTCAGCCAACATTAGCACTATTCAACATTATACTAGAGGTCTTAGCTAATTCAGTTAAGATTCCAAAAGGATAAACAGTTTAAATATCAGAAAACAACTAAAAAATGCCACTATTTGGAGATGTTTAGATGATATAAGCATTTCAACTATCAAACTAACTGAAAACCAGGCCCAGCAGTGCATGCCTGTAGTCCCAGCTACTAGGGAGGCTGAGGACGGAGGATCACCTGCATCCAGGTGTTTGAAGACCAGCCTGGGCAACATAGCAAAATCCCGTCACAAAAAAGAAAATGATGATAACAATAAAAATAAAATTTAAAAAACTAATTCAAGTGTTCAGTAAGGTGTCTGGATTAAAAATTAGCATATAAAAATTATAATAATCAGTTAGGAAAATATAAAAATAGGACTTCAAATAGCAAAAAAAAAAAAAAATTCATAAAATGCCTAGAACAAATCTAACAAGAAATATGCAAACTTACATAATAAAATTTTACAACTTTACTAAAAGAATATGAGACTGGGCGCTGTGGCTCATACCTATAAACCTAGCACTGTGGAAGGCTAAGGCAAGAGGATTGCGCTTGTGCTCAGAAGTTCAAGACCAGCCTGAGCACAAGCGGGACCCTGTCTCTACAAAAAATAGAAAAATTAGCTGGGCATGGTGGCACGTGCCTGTAGTCCCAGCTACGTGGGAGGCTGAGGCAGGAGAATTGCTTGACCCCAGGAGTTTGAGGTTGCTGTGAGCTATAATCACACCACTGCACTCTAGCCAGGGCAAAAGAGTTAGACCCTGTCTCAAAAAAATAAAAAAATAAAAAAATAAAATGAAAAGATCTACATAAATGAAGATATATGCCATGCTTCTCAGTGGGACTACACAAAATTCTAAAGATTCAATTCTTACCTAATTACTCTCTAAATTCAATGCAATCACAAAGAAAACACTATAAGGTTTAAAATATGCATTATGAAATATGACAAAGAAACATAAAGAACATACTAAAGATACACGTAACCACAATCTAGCTCAAAAAAATAGGACATTACCCATACAATTAAAAAAGAGCTATGAAGAGTTGCCCTGTGAGACAGGAAAACATATCAAATAACTGCAGCAATTAAAAAAGTAAGGTACTGGCATAGGTGTAAACACATGTACCAACCGAACAGATTTCAGAAATGGACTCTAAAATGAAAATGTAATATATATAATAAAGGTGACATTTCAAATCACTAATAAAAAGATTGGCTATTTAGCATACTGTCTTTAGATAGCTGATTAACATGAAAAAAGTCAGACCACACAAATTAATCAACCTTCCATTCCACATGGATCAAAGAGTTAAATGTAAAAAGCAAAATTAAAAAACCAGTATAAAAATAGGGTAGTAGGCCTTTAAAATATAACAGTGGTGAAGGTATTCTTAAGGAAAACTTCTCTACGATGAAAAACTCCACAAAGTTAAAAAGCTAGCTGATATACTGAGAGAAACACCTATAACAAAAGATAGTATTCTTAACCACAATATAGGTATGGAGCTGCAAAAACAAAGTCAAACAACCCAATTAAAAACTGTAAAGGCAACAAAGAGGTAACTCGATCAAAGAGGAAAGATACAAATTTACACTAAATATATGAAAAAATTTTTAACTTCTCTAGTAATCAGGTAAGTACAAATTCAAGTAACATGTATATAAATTATGACCATCAAGTAAAAAATTAAATATTATATTTCTGTCACAAATACTAAAGCCTTTTTAATACAAATGATTTCAATTTAAGCATGAAATATCTGAGATCATACTGTTAAGTGCAAGTGACAGAATATGTAGTGTACAAAAACATTTACTTAAAAACAATGAAACCTATATAAATATGTATGTATACATTCACTGAGAGATGCCAATCTCCAAAAGAAATTTCCCCTGGGGATCAGAGAGCCAGGGGAAAGGGGCAAAAAGCATCACTTTATAAATTTTGTCTGTCTACACTATGTGAATTTTTTTTTTTTTTTTTTTTTTGAGACAGAGTCTCACTCTGTTGCCCAGGCTAGAGTGAGTGCCGTGGCGTCAGTCTAGCTCACAGCAACCTCAAACTCCCGGGCTTAAGCGATCCTACTGCCTCAGCCTCCCGAGTAGCTGGGACTACAGGCATGCGCCACCATGCCCGGCTAATTTTTTGTATATATATATTTTAGTTGTCCATATAATTTCTTTCTATTTTTTTTAGTAGAGACGGGGTCTCACTCTTGCTCAGGCTGGTCTCGAACTCCTGACCTTTAGCGATCCACCCGCCTCGGCCTCCCAGAGTGCTAGGATTACAGGCGTGAGCCACCGCGCCCGGCCACTATGTGAATTTTTGTAATAAAAATTAATTTGTATGCATTCAATTACATTTTTAAAATTTAATCCTTATTCTTCCTTTTATGTTGTTACAAATGTAAATAAAATAGAAAATACAAATTTATTTGTTCAGCCAGCCAGCCAATCAGCTGGCATATATACCTACATTCTCCAAAGTATTACATTTGATCCTGAAGATACAAAGTAAATATGGTCAGGACCCCTACAGAATTCAAAATGTGGTGGAGAGGCCGGGCGCGGTGGCTCACGCCTGTAATCCTAGCACTCTGGGAGGCCGAGGTGGGCGGATCGTTTGAGCTCAGGAGTTCGAGACCAGCCTGAGCAAGAGCGAGACCCCATCTCTACTAAAAATAGAAAGAAATTATATGGACAGCTAAAAATATATATAAAAAAAAAAATTAGCCGGGCATGGTGGTGCATGCCTGTAGTCCCAGCTACTCGGGAGGCTGAGGCAGGAGGATGGCTTGAGCCCAGGAGTTTGAGGTTGCTGTGAGCGAGGCTGACGCCACGACACTCTAGCCTGGGCAACAGAGTGAGACTCTGTCTCAAAAAAAAAAAAAATTAAATAAATAAATTAAAATGTGGTGGAGAGACTGTAGAACAGCTACTTATCGTACAATAATAGAAAAATGAACTAAAGAGCTATAGGAATACAGATGAGGAATTATCTAAGGCTGGGGAAGATTCTATACAGGTGACGTTTGGTTTAGGCATCTTAAAAGATGAACAAGAATGTGCAGATTGGGGGACAGGAGTCTGGTCTAGATACCAACGTGTGCGTGGTTAGGAAGGACAAGGGACAAAGTGGGGCATGCACCAAAGACGTCAGTCAAGACCACTTACAACATACATGACTTTGCGCAAGAAAGTGAACCTGCTTCACTTGGGGAAAGGCCCGCAGGAGGTGCTGTGTGGAAAATGAGACAGCAAGTTCAGAACGGGAGGGCAGCCCGGCCGCCTCACCCCACTCACTGATTTCGAGAGCTGACTTGGCTATTTTACCTCAGTTATCATCTCCTTTCTCGCTCACAGCGGCTCTAGAAGCTGTCTGTCTGGCAGAACACCGCCTTCTCAGTCAGGTACAATGAATGGTCTAGCACAGTTCCTGACACACTGTTTACTCAAAAAAAACATTAACTTCTTTTAAAAACAACAACAACAACAGATGTTTGGAGTTCCACTGAACTGTTCTGTGCGACCCTCCCTAGAACTGCCCTGCGATTACTGGGGGGTCCCCACTCCCAGCATGAGAGCCAGCGGCATGTTTCGTGAGCGCCCGACCCCACGCGTGCACAGACTCCATACTCACAGGCTGAGGCTGTTCTGCGATACAGCAGTTGAAGCACAACCAGAACTCACTCATGCTTACAGTCCACGGTGTACACGAGCACCAGTGAAGGTTCCAAATCTCAACTCAGGAAGTTCCACAAAACACGCTCCAGTGATGCAAAATGATAATATTATTTCACTGTGTCTTTTGTTCCTGGAAGCCAAGTATCTTATATAGTCAACTGAATAAAGAAAAAGATTGTTTCCTTTCTTTGCTTCTGGTTCTACAGACTCATTTTTGAACCACCAGGAAGGTATAAAAATTGTTGTCTTGACCCAGAGCCTATACCAGGTAATCTAGGAGAAAAAGAAAAAGTAGAAGAAAATAAGTTAATTTTCCTTATTCTTGAAAGCTTTTACTTCTTAAATCTATGATAAAATTAAAATTAAGAATAAATATTACCCAAAAAAGTAAACACTGAAAAAAAAAAATCAAGATTTTTAACGGACACTCATTCAACGAATTAATTTTTGAGCACCTTTTGAGTGTCAACTGCCAGGGATATAGCAGTCAAAGTACACAGAAATTCTGTTTTCATGGAGCATCTTATTTTATGACCACAAAAGTATGCATTATTTTGATAAGTTGATTTTTTAAAACCACTAATTAGAACATTATGATTACAACATATAAGTTTCTAGTTCCAAGAAGAAATACTCATCATTTTCATATAGGTTTCTTCAGTTGAGTTCTTTATTGTCATAGACAACTCAGTAATTGACAAAGCAATGAATCCTGAGAAGTCAGGTAATCAAGCAGCTACGGCTCATCAAAAACTATAAATAAAATTATCACCTTATCCAGTGAAATTAGAATTGTACACGAAAGATGGATACGGGTTAAGTTAGGCTTCCTTCTCTGAATCGAACCACTAGATTCCTGCCCCCACCATCACCACGGGAATGGGTGCTGGTCAAGATACTTTTTTCCCACCACGGCACGGCAAACCAAGCTGAGTCAATGAGAATCCTTGGTCAGGCAATTTCCTACCTGCAACTGGACAAAGTGTAAACCTACTTTTTCTTCCCAACTGCCAAGTTGTTGACTTTAAGGACTTAAGGACATCCTCAAAGTCAACAGAAGATGGTTCTGAAATAATGCTGACAAGGAGAGACAAAAGAGGAAGTCCAGATGACAGAAATCCCTGGTTCTAGTCATCCCTAAAGAACAGTTCGACCTATATACCTGAGGATCAGCCTGAAGCTATGTTGAAGCAGGTTTATGTCACTTACAGCCTACCACAAGGGCCAAGTGAGATGTCCAACAGACAGCTGGATACACAGGTCTGAAGCCAAGGAGAAGTCTTGGAATCATCAGCAGACTGGGACTGAAGCAATGAATGCTGATCTCTAGGGAAAACAGTATCCTGAGAAGCAAAGAGACCTCTTAAGAAGAGCAGCATTTAAATGATGGGTAGAAACCAGGCATGGTGGCTCACGCCTGTAATCTCAGCACTTTGGGAGGCCGAGGGAGGAGAACTGCTTGAGACCAGGAGTTTGAGACCAGCCTGGGCAGCATAGCAAGACCCTGTCTCCATAAAAAATTTAAAAATTAGCCAGGCGCAGTGGCACATGCCTGTAGTCCCAGCTACTCCGGAGGCTGAGGCTGGAGGACTGCTTAAGCCCAGAAGTTCAAGGATGCCGTGAGCTATGTACTGTACACATAGCTGTACCACTGTACTACAGCCTGGGTGACAGAGCAAGAGACTTTGCCCCTTAAAAAAGGAGGAAAAAAAAAAAAAAGGAAGGAAGGAAGATAGGTAGAGAAAGATAAGTCTACAAGGGAGATTTGGTTGTTATCAGAGGGAGAGAGAGAGAGGGGGAGGTGAAAAACCAGTTAAATGTGGTATCACTAGAGCCTCTTTTGAAGAGGAAGTGGGTAACAGTATTATCTGCCAATGAGATAGGAAAGACTGAGAAAAGCCCATCCGACTGCAGCAAACAGATACTTGGTGGCCTCGGCTGCAGCGGCTTCCGTGAAGGAGCACAGGCACAGGCCAGAACACAGCTGACGAGTGCGTGAAGGGCCAGCAGCGGAGTCAGCAAGTGCAGACAATGTTTGCAAGAAGAAAGGACAGAAAGTTTAGTGAGTAGGCTGGTAGGCAGAACGAGGAGCTATGCCTGAAATGAAAAGATCAAAGATCAAAGATGTATTAATTTGAATATTCAAAACACTGTTAACATTTTTGTCCCAAGTGGTTAAATATAAATCACTTATTTATAAATTTTTGAAAAAGACCTCATACATTTATAAGCTTTGCCAACTATACATAACAACCATATTACAGGATCACAGAACCATGAAGATTAAATGAGATTAAATTCCTCCCTTTTGCTTTCTCCAAAGCCATGACTGTAAACCTGGTAAGGCAGAAACGGTAGTTATTTTTATTTTATATAGATCAAGATCTTTAGTGAAAACAAATGCACGTGTGCTTAATGTCACAAATCTAGGTAGTAATGAGGCATAATCTGGGAGCCTGATTCTACAGAGTCCAGGGGACAGGTGTTCTAACGTGTCTTAGGAAAACGACATGTTAATATTTAAGCATATGTTCAAGGAATATCAGAATGAAGAAAAAATTACATCCTTGCCATAATTAAAATTCAGAACCTGGAATGCTTCTTTTAAGCAGGGATGAACACTTATTTCACCCAAACTCTAACCCAAGGACGTGGCAGTCTCTTTGTCCACTGAGTTGGGTAAACACTGCGAAGTTTTGTAAGCTCAAAAGAACATTATGTTTCACTTATTTCCTCCATTCAATCTTAGCAAGAATGTAAGAGGAAAGGGTTAAATTCACAATATAATGAGCATTATTTCAGTGTTGCTATTTAAGTTTAACTTCACCCTAGATCACAGACGTTGGCCATTAAAAAAGTCACTGTGAAATAGGAAATCTCTTTTTAACCAATTCTATGAAAACAAATAGGCCTTTGTTTGAAACTGAAAATTTCTAATGCCCATCATTGTTGTAGCATATACAGATGTGATGAAGCTACTCTGATGTTTTCAAATCTACTGTTTGCTTTATTCCATCAATATCACATTTTTCTATTTACATAAAAAGCTAGGCAATTTTCTTTTTATTTATAAATTACCTTTGCCAGAAACAACCTTCAAATACTCATTTTACACTAGAAGGTGGTGTATATTCTTTTTTCCTCCTTTTTAACAAAGTGCTCCTTCTGTTTAGTCCTTAAAATAAGTAAATGGCTTCCCACTTTACAATACATACTAAATACTTCACAATCTGCATTTCCCCAAACTCAAATTTTCTTCCCATTAAAGTAAAGCTATTTATTTTGTGATCTTTAAAAAATGTACATTTTCCCACCTCCATGCACTATTCTGAGAGTGAAATTCACAATACTTCCTCTTTCACTCTGTCTAGTTCAAGAATGACTGTTTAAAGCACAGTAATCTTGCCTCCATGTATTTCCACCTACACAACAGATCTCCCTGAAATGTATTTTCAAACCAGGGGTATGTGTGCAACGCCACGGGTTTTTATTTGTTAAGTAAATATATTCATCTTATTAATAAAACCTTTTAAATATGCCTTAGAATGTGTTACCAAAACATTTTCTATCCTCTTTTCTAAACAAACTTCCCTTTTTAGGATTTTTCCCCAAAAGTATAGATACTTAGAACACATTTATATATAAACACCTTCAGAGAAGTACTGAATTCTTCACAAAAACTTTCAACACTACCGTAACCATAATAATAGTTACTTTCACTTCTTGAGCCGAAAGTTACTTTAAACATGACCATTTTAAAAACCTTATACTTTCTGAAATCTTTAGATAACAAAAGGAGTGTCACTCTGGGATAATATCAACATCTAAACTTGGCTTTAACACGGCTCAGCACATTCCACACGTAACTAAGGGGTCAGACTGGTCTACAGCACAAGACAGTATTTCACCAACTCAGATTCATAAGACGTAAGATTTTACAAATGGAAGAGACCTCTGAAGATGACATCATGGAACTTGCTCACTAAATAGCCTGAGGTGAATTATCCAAGGCCCCTTAGCAAGTGACTGACAGGGCCTCCCTGAATTAAAAGCTCAGTCTCTTGACTTCCTCGACTGGCACGAGAGAAAAGTGTAGTAGTATCCTCTGGTCAAAATACTAGCCAACATCAGTCCTCCCCCCACCCCCCAATTTCCCTTACCTAAATCAAATGCTAGAGACATAAGTTTTCTCCCTGTGTGAACAGTTTTGCTGCAAAAGTGCTTTTTAGGTCAACTTCCAAACAAAAACGTAGTTAAGCCTTGATTTGAAAAGCTGGACAGTAAGTTCAGGTACTGAGCATGCTAAGTTTGTAAGAAACTGAATCAAAAGTTCAGAATTCAGACTCTAAAAGCTCTGTGGCAGTTACAGGACTTTGCTAATTTTTAGAAATGTTAGCTTAGGCAAGTGACAAGCTCCACCATCCTCAGATTTCTCAGTTATATAACAGAATGCTGGCTGAGCGCGGTGGCTCACGCCTGTCACCCCAGCACTCTGGGAGGCCGAGGCGGGAGGATCGCTCGAGGTCAGGAGTTCGAGACCAGCCTGATCAAGAGCGAGACCCCGTCTCTACTAAAAATAGAAAGAAATTATCTGGACAACTAAAAATATATATAGAAAAAATTGGCTGGGCACGGTGGCGCATGCCTGTAGTCCCATCTACGCCAGAGGCTGAGGCAGGAGGATCACTTAAGCCCAGGAGTTTGAGGTTGCTGTGAGCTAGGTTGACGCCACACCACTCTAGCCTGGGCAACAGAGTGAGACTCTGTCTCAAAAAAAAAAAAAAGAAAGAAAAAGAAAGAAATAATGAGGGTAACTTTCCCAGAATTAAAGATAAAAGAAGTCAATATTATAAGGGCTCAAAGAGCCAAATAACAGAGTAAACTATTCCTAGAAAATTTAAGATTACCAAAGAAAAAATTCAAAAAGACTGAAAGAAAAGAATAGACCAACGCCAAAGCAAAAGAATAACATTAATATTATGTATCACAGTAAGTAACAATGGATACACGATGGAGTAACCCAAATTCACAATCCATACTTCTTGAGGCAAGGGTTTTATTCAGAATTTAAAATTGCTATAGCTTGAATGTATCCTCCAAAAAGCATGTGTTGGAAACTCAATATCCAATGCAACAGTGGGACTAAGGATCAGCCCTCACGGACCGATTCATGCTGGCCCTGCCTGAGAGTGCGTCCATCAGGAAGGGTCCATTGCAAAGGGGCGAGTTCCCCGACTGCCGCCCTTTCTCTCTCCCTGCTGCCCCAGCGAGATACCAGCCTCTCGCTCTTGGACTTCCTATCCTCCAGAACTGTGAGCCAATAAACTTCTGATTCATTATAAACTACCCAGTCTGTGGTGTTCTGTTACAGACAGACAAAACAGACTAAGACAAGAATTTTTCAGATTTTACAACAGTAATATGGTATATATCATATATTATGTAGCATCCAGAGCAGTGTCTAAGGCACTAACCCATAATTGAACTCATTAATATTTTGAAGCAAAATCTGTAAACACTCACACTAAATGAGCTGAATAAAAGCCATAAATACCCTCATGTCAGTTAAGGTTGGGTTCTTCTGTCAAATGAGCCATAAACAGCCTCATGTCAGCTTGTTGGGTTTTGTTGCCAAATGAGTTACAAGAAGTCCTTTGGTTTTCAGATTTTTTTTGATTTTGGAATTCCAGGTAAGGGATTGTTACCTCTATTTTCAAAGTCTTGAATTAAAAGAACTTTACATTTAGAATTTTCCATCCAGACAAAATATCATTCCAATATGTTAGGCAAAAATATTCCCAAGAACACAAAGCCTCAGAATGTCATAAAAAGCCCACTAAGCACAATCTTGGAGGAATATTGAAAAGAAAAAGAAAAAGGGAGAGACAAAGTAAAAGTAGTCAAATGCCTTGATATCGAAAAACTCTGACCTAAAATACTAGCAATACATTCATTGGGGACGGAGTCAGGACACACACCCAGAGAACATAAGAGTGCGCTAGAGTATTTGTCATATGTGGGGGAAGAAAAAGCTACTTTAAGTGTAACCAATATGCAGAAATAAGCAAGAATGGGTCTAAAGGACAACCAGCATAAGAACAATAATAGAAAAGAAAACTCAACCTATCCAATGAAAGGCAGGAAACGGGGAAAGGGCCAAAAGTAAGCCCAATTAGAGTAATTACAACAGGGGCCGACGCAGGAGGATCATTTCAGGCCAAGAGTTCACGACCAGCTTGAGCTAGAAGAAGACCCCATCTCTACAAAAAAATAGAAAAATTAGCTGGGCATGGTGGCATGAATCTATAGTCCCAGCTACTCCAGAGGCTGAGGCAGGAGGACCACTTGAGCCCAGGAGTTTGAGGTTGCTGTGAGCTATGATCTGATCGTGCCACTGCGCTCTAGCCTGGGAGACAGAGCAAGACCCTGTCCCAAAAAAAAAAATTACAATAATGTAAATGAGTTGAACTTTACGGTGGGTTAAAAAATGATAAAGCAATATAGTCCCTACAAGAGACACATTTAAGACAGGATACATCAGATGAGTATGAACCAAAAGAAAGCTACGGTAGCAATCATAATAAAATTTAAGGCAAAAAATATCATAAAGGACAAACTGAGATCTTATATCCTGATATAACAAAAATGTATCATCATCATGAACACATCCTAGCCAACAAGAAAGCTTCAATATACGTCAGGAATAAATACCACAAATATGGGCGTCAAAGTTCAAGGGTAGTTGAGAATTTTAACATCAATTGATCAAGAAGAGAACAATGTAAGCAGAGATATTGAAGACCCGAACAAAAAAACTAGAGAATGCCTATTATTTTCATGAGCATACAGCATATATACAGACTGGTCATGTAATAGAAAAAGCATGCCTCAAAACACTTGAGAGGATCAATACCAGACAAACTGTATTCTCTTACAAAAATGGGATAAAATTAGAAAGTAATGACAAAAAGATGGTTTTTAAAATCTCATGTTTGGAAGCCATATACTAGATAATTCAAATTAAAAGGTAAAAACGTAAACATTTTTTAAAATACTTATTAGCACTTAATGGTAATGAAAATTCAAGGCTACCCTCTAACTGGATCAACTTGGCTGACCTGTCATTCCCAAACCAATCACTGCGGCCAAAGGAATGGTAAAAACCAATGGGTTCTTTAAACCACAAGACTAGGATTAGGCTGATTTGCTTAGGCCACAGGAATCCACAGTATAGCAGAAGCAGCAGGGGCAGTGGGAAGAAATCTGGTATCGTATCTGGAAGAGCAAAGAGGAGATACACGGGAGAGTATGGAGGCAACGATGTCTACAGAGCTTTAATTCCAGTTCGGCCACAATTCCCTAAGGTTAATTACTGATCATGTAATTTGGGATGGGATCTCAGTTTTCTTAGGTGAAAAATGAAAACACTAAGAGTCCTTTTAGCTCAAGGAGTTTGCAATTACATCGTGCTGTTTTGTTCAAGCTATAACAGGGTCTGGCACTATTGGTATGTACATACAGAATGAATGAGAAGTTTACCACGTTCAGTGTGAGAGATTCTTAGGACTATTATCTAAAACAACTAATGGATTTCCAATAGATAAATGGGAAAAGGATGCAAAATTTACAATCCACAGAGGAAAAGCTGGTAGGTTTCTTTTAAAATGTTCAAAGTTCCTAATTAAAGAAATTAAAATTAAAAACAAAAAATGCAACTACCATTTCACATCTATTCAATGCATTTTAAAATGTGGTAATCAATAAAGGGAAAGAAGTAGAGAAACTGCCAATTGCATACACACTGTCAGAAATTATTGAAAATGTTTACATTTAATGCATTAGTAACACTTCTGGAAATACAGAAATAATCCTGAGTAATCCAAAAGAAAGCACAATACCTATATGGACAAAAATGTTTTATTGTAGTATTTCCTACTATAATAGGAGGGAAAACCCAGATGCAACATGATTGTATAAAAACCAGGTAATAATGAAATCATGGTTTAATGATAGATTATATAGTCACTGTCATAGTATTAGGAGAATATATTCAATAAATTGTATTATTTAGGGGAATCTATGGAGTCCAATAACCATGCGACATTCATACTAAAATCGCTATGACCATTTAATTTTTAAAGTTATTAAAACCTCAAAGCTTGTTTTTAAAAAATCTGACAAATTTGGTACCCTGTGTTTTGAAAACATCTAGACTTCACCAAGAATGGGCCAATAACCACGACATTTTAGATATAATTTGCAGAGATATTAACTTCCAAGAGTATTTTTATACTAAAAGAGAATATAACATAGCTACTCTTATAGAATGGGCAACTTATGACAGCTTTGGACTTTTTAAATAATAAAATGTGTGGAAAATTTTCAACTCCACTATGCCAAAGAAAGTATTGGTCTTATTTCTACCAAATGCTTTATATTTTATCTGTTTCATTGGCTCAGCTCCACATGAGACCAGGGCCTGCCTTGATTTCTGGAATGCTGCCCCATGCTTCTCTCCTAGGCTTTGTTGCCAGGGTTGCAGCTGCACAACCAATTCTCATTAAAATGTGAGTCATTGAAATGCAGGTCTATGGAAACGGATATAAAGGATTTCATCATCTTCTCACAATGCACAGTGAGGACTGAACTCCCACTCTTCCCAAGCCACACAACTACCTGAACCCTCCTCTACCAACTCACACACCAGATAGAATAAATGCAGCAGTTCAGTCCTAAATATCCAAATAAAAACAGTCATAAAGGAGAACATGGCACAGTAACGAACCTTACAGTCTGGTAAAAGTTATTTCAAAATGACTTCTAATACTCATGATGTAGGCATAGGTTATAGCTGGATACTCATACAGTGATGTGATTTTAGAGATAATACTTCTCAAGAATAAATACCTGCCAGAAAGAATGGGCACTCGGCAATAATAGTTCCAGAATAACAATTTCAGAAACTTCAAGTCAGGAAAACAAATACCGCAAGTAATTTACTCAAAATGCAAAATACTCCATAAGCTATTAATTTTGTTGTAGAACACTCACACCCTAAAATTTTCTTGGAAATGGAGGAGAAAAATTTAAGGACAATTTATATTTCTTTTCCTTTTTTTACTAGGATCTTAGTATTTTCAACTAAAACTAAACAGCTCAAATTCTCTCATGCAAAGTAAAAATGAAAGTCAGTTTTTTATTAAAACATAGTATTTTGAATGTTGGTATGCCATTGGAATTCTTATAACATGTAGAACCTTAGAATTTTAACTATATTGGAGAAAAGAATTAAGGTGAGCAAAACATCTTGGGGTTAAGTACACACAGCTGAGTCTGTTCCCGGGGCAATTCCTTTACAGCTAACTAAATAAAAGAAAAAAATGGGGGGGGGAGGGAGTGAAGGGTATTATCCCTAGACAATCTGATTATACAACATGTACTTTAAATTACAGAAACAAAGCACACAGATAACAGTTCTAAAACGTGACTATTAGTTGCATTTTTTAGGTAATCAAACTAAAATCTTTAAGTGTACTTCATAACTTCATAAAGCTTTTTAAAGTATATGAGAAATACATGATTTTTCTTTTAAGAGACGTGGTCTTCCTCTGGCACCCAGGCTGGAGTGCTACGGTGCCATCATAGCTCACTGAGGAATACATCAAAATGCTTGTTAAAAATATAGATTAGGATCCCCTCATACCCCTTAGGATGGCTACTATCAAAAAAACAAAAAATAAGTGTTGGTGAGGATGTGAAGAAATCGGAAACCCTGTGCACTGTTGGTGAGACTGTAAAATGGTGCAGGTGCCACGGAAAACATGATTACAGGTCCTCGAAAAATTAAAAATAGAAATACCACATGATCCAGCAATCCCATTTCTGGGATATAGTCAAAAGAATTGAAGGCAGGGTCTTGAAGAGATATCTGTACACCCATGATAACACCAGCACTATTCACAATAGCCAACCCAAACGTCCATCGAGGGATAAAGAGATAAACCAAATATGGTACATACACAATGGAGTATAATTCAGCCTTAAAAAGGAATGGAATCCTGCCATATGCTATAACATGAATAAGCCTTGTGGACATCATGTCAAGTGAAATAAGCCAGTCACAAATACCGTATAATTCCACTTATATGAGGTATCTAAAGCAGTCAAGTTCATAGAAACATAAAGTAGGTGGGTAGCAGGAGAAGGTGGTAGGGGGAAAAGGAAAGTTACTGTTTAATGGGTATAGAGTTTTAGTTTTACAAGATAAAAAAGTTTTGGAGATCTGTTTCACAGCAATATAAATATGCTTAACGCTACTAAACCATACACTTAGAAATGATTACCATGATAAACCTCATGTTATGTGGAGTCTTTAAAAATTTACTCTTCAACTACACCAATGTTATGTGGTTTTTACCAGTACTATGGAAAAAATTTTTCCAATGGAGACTGGGGGTGATTTCACCCTTGGAGATTCTGATAAGTTGATAAAGATGAAAATTTGGTGGAATTTTTTTTTGCTTTTACCAACTATCACTTTTCCCCCCCCAGATAGGTCTTATATCACTATGGCACTAAACTCAAGATGCAAGATATTAATTATGAGAACTAAATCTCCTTCCCACCTTACCCCTAGCACCCAGTTCTCCTCTAACAGCCACTAACACTAGCTTCTTCTGTAGCCTTTCACAGGTATTCAGTATATGTAAAAATATTTTTACAAAGTATCATATATCAGTGGCACCCTACTTTTTCACTTCATACTACATCTTGAAAATCAGGCAATAGCAATAACTTTTTAAAAACTACCTCCCCTCAATTTTTAAAGGCTGCATTTTTGTATCAGTATAACTAGTCTCTGACAGATGGAAAGGTAAGTTGTTTCTAATATTTTACTATTATAAAAAATGCTGCAAAGAATAACCTGTATATTCACACATGTGGAAATATGATGAAGTAAACCCAAACCTCAAGGATTTATCTACAGGATAAATACCAAGAAGTGAAAATGATTAATCAAAGGACACATACATTTAAGCTTTGGTAGGCATTTTTAAATTTTGGCAGATATTTCCCAAATCTCCTAAGAGAATGTACCAACCTATACTTCCCCTAACAATGCATCAGAGTACTTGTATTTTCTATCTTTCAAAAAATGTTTTCTTGAAAGGCTTCCCTAATTGCAAATCTAAAAAGGGAAAAAAAATCTGTATTTCTTCCCTGAAGGATCTGATTTTTTTCCTGATGACTACCCAGCTATATATACTGCCAAAAAAAAAAAAAAAATCCTTATCTCCTTTTCACACTGAAATGTGCCTTCATTATATTCTAAATTTCCATATGAATTTGGGACTACTTTTATTCTGTACCACTAATCTAATCATATACCTGAATCATGATGTTTTGACTGCTGTTAACTTTAGAATATACTTTTAATGTCTGGGAGAACTAGTTCCTTTTTAAAAGTTCCTTTTTTAAAGAATTTTTCTGGATAATCTTATTTTTTCCTTACAAAATTTTAGATTCAGCTAATCTAATCCTTAAAAATCCTGCTGGTATTTTTATTGGGATCATGCGATATTTTGATTAAAGAATAACATTTTTCACATATTGAATCATGATGGTGAATCTCTGTATCATCTTTTAGGTTTTAGATGATTCTGCTATAGGGGACCTGCATTTTGAGAAACAGCCCTGCCCGTCCAACTGCAGAACAGTGGTGCCTGACAAGGGGCGAGCGAAGCCACTGCACACAGTGCAGGCCGCGTCTAGCAGCGGCTGCAGCCTAACAGTGCTATGTATCAGCGCAGATTTACCCCTGTTAGGGAGATCAACAGAAGTTCCTCCCAGCGGCAGAAACTGCACTCCAAACCACTTTCTATGTCCCTAGGGTAGAGGACAACTGCAGCTGAAGAGGTTCAGAATTCCATTCTATACAAGAACTTAAAAATCAGTGGTTTATTATAGGTTTAAGACAACCAGAATGACATGAGACCCTGGGTGTGGGGAGGAAAAATTAATGCTATGACTTGAAAAGATCATTCTCCCACCTTCCACTCCTAATTCACTTAAAAGATCAGCATTTCAGTTAAATATACTAAGTTGCATAAAACTAAAACCTATGTGACTAAGTAAGTCTCAGCTGAAAGGAATAGGCTCAAAAAGGCTTTTCTTTTTTTAAGAGACAGGGTCTTGCTCTGTTGCCCAGGCTGGACTGCAGTGGCACAATCATAGCTCACTGCAGTCTCAAACTCCTGGGTTCAAGCAATCCTCTTAGCTCAGCTGGGACTATAGGCATGCGCCATGATTCCAGCTATTTTTTTTTTTTTTTTTAAGAAACAGGGTCTTGCTATGTTGTCCAGGCTGTTCTCAAACTCCTGGGCTCAAGCGATCTTCTCGCCTCCACCTCCCAAAGTGCCAAGATTACAGGTGTGAGCTACAATGTCTTGCCCCACAAAGGCTTGCTGAAGTGACAGGCAGAGCTTTAGTCTATGAAAAGCACTCATCCTAACAATGGCCAGCTAATTAAGGTTACCAACTCTATTTACATAAGCATATCCCCTTAGATGGCAATTATTTCCAGATACTTCTTATCTGGACCATTAACTAAAAAACTGGAAATTTAATATCAGTTTCCATTCCCTAAACTTTAAACTAGTATCAGACTTTAAAATATTTTCTATCGGCCGGGCTCGGTGGCTCACGCCTGTAATCCTAGCACTCTGGGAGGCCGAGGCAGGTGGATCGCTCGAGGTCAGGAGTTTGAGAACAGCCTGAGGAAGAGCGAGACCCCGTCTCTACTAAAAAAATAGAAAGAAATTATATGGACAGCTAAAAATATATATAGAAAAAATTAGCCGGGCATAGTGGCACATGCCTGTAGTCCCAGCTACTTGGGAGGCTGAAGCCGGAGAATTGCTTGAGCCCAGGAGTTTGAGGTTGCTGTGAGCTAGGCTAACGCCACAGGACTCTAGCCTGGGCAACAGAGTGACACTCTGTCTCAAAAAAAAAATATATATATATATATATTTTTTTTTCCTATCCATAGGCCAGACATAGTGGCTCATGCCTATAATCCCAGCACTTTGGGAAGCCAAAGCAGGAGGATTGCTTCAAGACCAGCCTGGGCTAAATAGTGAGACCTCATGTCCACAAAAAATTTAAAAATTAGTTGGGAATGGTGGTGCATGCCTGTAGTCCTAGCTACTTGGAAAGCTGAGGTTGGAGGATAGCTTGAACCCAGGAGTTCAAAGTTACAGTGCGTTATGATTGTACCACTATATTCCAGCCTGGATGACAGAGCAAGACCTTGTCTCTTAAAAATATATACATATTTATATACATTTTTTTCTAGCTATAGATGAAGATTTTCACATTGGATCAAATTCCCAAAACTGAAGAGCTAATACCAATTATTCTATTCCCTGAAAGTTTCCCAAACTCCTTCTTTATAGATATTAACATTTAGAAAGGGAGAAACTCAGAGCCATTAAGGCTGACGTGTGAAAAAATATCCCATTGTTTATTTCTGTGTTTTAAAAAATTTCAATTTCTACAATGTGTACATTCTCTCACATTTAGTGAACAGATTATTCCTTTTGTCTCTGTGGGGGGTGGGGGCTCAATACCTAAACCCAACAGATTGCTTCTAGTAGAATGGTACGCATAGCAAGATGCCATGAAGTCAGAATGGGAAATCAGGATCAGAAGCCAGCCAAATGACCATGAAACCAGGAAACTGAAACTGTTAATACTGCATAAACATTTTCTGAGTTTTTTCCATCTCTAAAATTGCTATATTCTTTTCCTATCTCCAGTGAAAAAATAAGCTATCAAGATAACTTACTAATCAGATAATTACAAAAATTAACTTATTCAACAAATATTCATTGAGCTCCTACATATTAGGACCACATAGATATTTTAATAAGACATATATAAATTAAATATAAGTCAACATATTATAAAACTGTAATATTTTTAGAAGCACAAAAATAAAATAAGCACTATATTCTTGAAATTACCATAGAAGTAAAATATTTATAGACTACCAGAGATTAACTACAGTGAAGTTTAACTAGATAAAAGTAACTTTATTTTTAGCTTGTAGCAACTGCAACACAGTGACAATTAAACACTTTTTAAGATCAGTTTAAACACATTTCAAACAAATTTAAACACATTTTAAAATCTGGCCTATAAAGATGTCAAAATTGAATTGACAATATTCAATATATACTTCTGATTTTAAAAAGTCTTAACTAGCAAACCGCTCTCTTTCACACATATAAAGCACACTGAAAGGCCGACATAATGCTTAATGGTTCCTAAGACATAGGTGCATCTTAAAAAAAGAAAAGAAAAAAATGCTCTATGTCAAAATATTATAAACATTCCAAAAATGTAAGCATTTAATGGAACATCAGAAGCATTAATCAATGAACAAGACAAGATGCTCATTACAATCACAATGTTCTAGAAGTTCTAGCCAATGCAATAAACAATCTGGCTCCAGAGTCCATTCCTCTTAATTTTCTACATCTCTCTTCCAAAAGAATAATAGATTTGTAAAGACCATTCAAAATCTTTTAAAATCCTGAAGGAAAAATGAAAACAGGTAAAAAAAAAAAAAATACATCAAAAATGTTAAATGTAAATACCAATTAAAGAAATAAAAATGAAGAAAATAACAAATATTTTCTGCTCAAATGGGCAGACTTAAAAAATATTATAATTCTAAAGATTTCATGAGTTCAGTGACTAGTCCTAGGATTACAGACCAGAACTTCATAATTAAAGTTTAAAAGACTAACGTGCCGTTGTCCTTACCCCTAGAATCCCAATCCCAGGAATCAAGTTTCAGAAAATACTCACGGATGTGCCCAGACTGAACCTGGGAGTGGACACTGGGCTGCGATTACCCTTCCCGTGTTTCTGATAGACAACACTGATAGAATTTTATTTTAGAAAATGTGGCATCAGAGATATGTTTCAATTTTCTTAGCCCATCATGTAGCTGTCATATGTGATGGGTTAAAAGTGCATTTTAAAATTTTTCTTTTTCCCCGTACAGTAAGATTTCAAGACAGTCCCTTCTTCCCCCTTCCCTTCCCCTTTCACCATGTCCTCAAGAAAGTCCCTGCTGAAAAGAGCAGTAACCCAGTGGGCAAGACATGACGCCTTCCGCACTGGCCCTGAGCAGCACAGCACAATCCACAGTCTCAACAGCGGTTAAGGGCACAGACCTCAGAGCCAAACACTCTAGGTTACAATCTCAATTCTCCTATCTCCTAGCTGAATGAACCTTGATAAAGTCACTTAACCTCTCTAAATTTTCTCAAATATATAAATGAATACAATTTATTAAACAGGTAAGTTAAGATAATACAGAAAAGTACTTTACACAGAGCCTGGCATTTATTTAGTAGTTCAACTAATGTTAAGATATTATTATCTGTATTATTAAGAAAAAAAAAAAAAGCCACCTGTCCATTCCTTAAAAAAAAAAAAGATTGTCTTACCTGTTCGTGTTGTTCTAACAGAATACTTGAGGCTGGGGAATTTATAAATAAAAGAAGTTTATTTGGCCCACAATTCTGGTGGCTATAAAGACCAAAAGCATGGCACCAGCATCAGCTCGGCTGCCGGTAAAGGCCTCAGCTGCACTAGCACATGGAGAAACGGAAAGGCAAGCAGGCAGGTGTGAAGGGAGACCACACAGGAGAGGACCCTCACTTTATAGCACCCACTCTCGGGGAACTGACCCATTCCTTCCCACCAGGGAGAGAACATGCTCCCTGGAGAGGGCATTAGTCTCCTCAGGAGGGATCCACCCCCCTGACCAAACACCTGCCACCAGGCCCCACCTCCCAACACTGCCTCACTGATTGTTTTGGCAGGGACGAATCACATCCAAACCACAGCAGAGAAGTCACATTAAATACACAGTATGTACAGTCCACCCTCAGGATCCAGGGGTTCTGCATCCAGGGATTCAACCAAGCATGGATAGAAAACATCTAGGGGAAAAAATTCCACAAAGTTCCAAAAACCAAAACTTGAATTTGTCACATGAATAAAGTGATATACAGGCATCATAATGGGTATTAGAAGGAATGATTTAAAGTATATGGGAGGATGTGTGTAAGGTACATGTAATTACAATGCCATTTTATATAAGGAACTTGAGCATCTGTGGTCCTGGAACCAATTTCTCACAGATAATGAGGGATGTCTACCAAACTAACCTTTCTAAAATATAAAAAGTTCTGAAATTTAAAAACACATGTGGGGCCGGGCGCGGTGGCTCACGCCTGTAATCCTAGCACTCTGGGAGGCCGAGGTGGGCGGATCGTTTGAGCTCAGGAGTTCAAGACCAGCCTGAGCAAGAGCGAGACCCCATCTCTACTAAAAATAGAAAGAAATTATATGGACAGCTAAAAATATATATAGAAAAAATTAGCTGGGCATGGTGGCGCATGCCTGTAGTCCCAGCTACTTGGGAGGCTGAGACAGGAGGATTGCTTGAGCTCAGGAGTTTGAGGTTGCTGTGAGCTAGGCTGACGCCACGGCACTCACTCTAGCCTGGGCAACAGAGTGAGACGCTGTCTCAAAAAAAAAAAAAAAAAAAAAAAAAAAAAACACATGTGGGACCCAAGATTTTGAATAAGTGATTGTGGTCCTGCACCTTTATAAACTCTCCTTATGAAAAAATAATTAATAATGACTTATTGTATTTATTTTAAGTCAGCCAGATTCCAAGTTGCCCGTAATTGTTTATTTTACAGTTCTAGAGGTGCCAAGGGTTCAGCAGGAGTCCCTGCCAAAGGGCCAATCACTGTAGATGAACACATGCTCCTTTTTTCTAGAACCCTAACTTCTGTTGATAAGAATACATTCATAGGAAGACTGTTCACATAACGTCAGTCTCGTCGAGTTAACAACAAACTCCATTTGCAATGGCGTGGACTACATATTTGTTTACCACCTCAGTCCTTGTATTTGGTACTGAAAAAAAATCAGTGAGTAGATTGCATTATCTGCTACCCGGCATAACTGTATTACAGGCTCACTTGCCTACTTCACAATTCAAGATTTAGTGAGTTACTTGAGCTCTCATTATAAAGGTATGGAATGAGTGATGAGAAGGACGTATCAGGACATTTTCACATACATGTAAGAGAAAAAATCCAAAGCAAATTGGATTAAACAAGGTGTTACTGACTCGTATAACTGAAAGTGTAAAGGCATAGCACCTTCACAGAAGGCTTGAGCTAGCAGCTCAACTGAGGTGACCAGGGCATGGTTTTTCTCCACTCTGTTCCTTCAGTGTTGACTTCTTATTCAACTAGTTTTCCTTTGATGGTCAGAAGATAGCTGCCAGGAGTTCAATGACTACGTTTTCAGGTTGAAATTCAGAAAAAAAAAAGTGCCTTCATCCCAGCATTCCTAGCAAATGTCCTAAGATTCATTCTGACTGATCAGGCTTAAGTCACATGCCTGCCATGATTGGCTTAGGTAAGACACATGATCCATTCCTACAAACCCATCAAAACTTATATGAAACAAAGCACATTAAAGTTGACCTTAGTGATTTAAATTTCTTATATTACTAAACAACGATATTACTGCATTTAAACTGATGGGTAAAGCATATCATATAACTTTCCCTATCTTCTTAAAAAGTTACTCTCCCAGATTTTCATCACAACCTATCAAGAAAAAAAAATTAAAATTTTCCCTTAACGTAAATCACTTTTTGAAGGATTCAAAATGTACTACTAGATTACCTGGTAAAATCAAAACCACAAGTTCATGATTGTTCTTGTTAACATCACTGAAAGCAACACCATGGATTTTCAAGAAGAAAAAGAGCTCCTTACCCCATACTTTTTTGAGATTATAATAACAACTTAAAAGATAGAAGAGTACAGGAATATCTTGACTTTGGCAAAAAAGAAAGAAAGGAAAAAAAAAAAAAAGTGGTTCGTTTCATACAGCCTTAAAATATAAGCAACTAGATAATCCATCCTATGGCTCAAGACCCCTCTTACCATACTCACCACCACACCTCTTCTCTTGCCCCGCCCAAAACACAGGTCCTAGGAACACAGTGGAGGATGAGCACTTTAGGAAATCTTACTGTGAATGTGCACTCCAAAGCCAAATACAAATCATTCCTGAACTATGTTTCCTACTGCTCACGTCCCTCATTCTTACAATTAGCACAGAAAACACAAAGTTTATTCTCAGATTTTACAATGGAGAAGAAAGCAAAATTGCATTTATTAGACTGAAAGCCAATACTCAAACATGTAGGAGTATTCTGGCTCTGATGGTAAAGTTGCAGAAAAACAAAAGGCAAAATCCAAGCAATATGTTTTAGAGTAGAACTAACCACCTGAACATATATTACACACTAGTCATCTTAAATAAAAAGTCAAACTTCACTAGTAATCCTAGAGGGAAGTAGTGTGGTTAAAGAAAAGGATGTGAATTAGAAGAAAATCTCTATTCAATTCCGTGGACTGGTTTCTCAAATACTCCACCATTCAAATAATTCAGTTCAACAACTATGTACTTAGGAATTCACTAAGAAGAGCACACTAATGTCAGACACGATAGGGATATAAACATAGCCTTTGACTTCAAACATTCCTGAACAGCATAAAACATAATCAAGTAGAAATGCCTGAGACACTAAAAGATAGGGCTTTGGGTAATCAGAAAAGGAAGAAATCAAACGAATGTGGATGATTTCTATAGCAAATAACAGAAAATCTCAAGGCAAAACTACTTAAACAATAAAGCAATTCAGGTAGGGTGGCTCCAGGCACAGTAAACGGGGCTCCAGTTCTACTTTTCTGCAATCCTGTTGGTGCTGCCCTCCGTCATGGAGGCATCGCCTTCGAGCTACTAGAAAAACGGCTACAGCAGTCCCAGATGTCACATCCAGATAAAACCAGCCCCGGAGAGAAGAGGAACCATCTTTTTTCTTCCTTTTCTCAAATGCAAGAAAACCTTCCCAGAAGCCTCTTGCAGAGTTCTCTTTTATCTCCCATCAGCCAGAACTGTCTCTCGTATCCATTACTAGAACAATCACTTCCAGAGGGAATGAGATCCACTACAACTAAGATTACCATGGATACCAGTAACCATCATGACCATCACTTCAGTGGTGGCTGCATATTTCAAGAATATTTCCGGCCTTGGAATGAAGAAGAAATAAAAAAGAAAAATTCATAAGCAAAGGAAGAGATGTGCCTAACTGGAAGAAGAAAGCCAAGTTCTGAAATCATACATTAAATACATTGTAGGGATAAAGAATTCTCTTAGACTGCACTGTTGTCTTTCCCAGTGATACAAAAATTAACTTACTGTTCATCAGTAAATGCTAAGAATGCAGCAGTCATCCTATTTTTATGGAAAGGATTGAGGTTATTTAATTATCAGTGGGGACAATCAGACTTACCACTCCTCATCAGTGGAGCCACCCATTCAGCTACGTCTGGGCTTAGAACATTCCACATTATGCATCCAGATGACGCTGCAGACTCACTGCCAGTAGTTCTTCCTTGAAGGTTTCTTCTCATCTGGGGAAGAGGTTTCACTCAAAAATCCAGGCACTCCAAACCGGCCCTATCTGCAAATGAAAGCACGCAATTAGGAGGCAAAAAGCTGCAGGGAGCAATTCCCCCTCCCCCATCTATAATTAACAGATCCATATGAAAACTGAACTCAAACATCAGACTAAGCACCATGTTTAAACTAAGCAACCTACACTTCAACACTTGTAATGTGCTTATTATATGTGGTTACCACCCTTTTCCCATCATGTAAATCTGTTGTTGCTTCCACAGTATACCGGTACAACCCTACCAAACATTGCCAGTAAGCAGAATTCAGCAGACAGATATTTTTGTTGGACTCACGCAAGGTTGGTCTCCACAGTGTGTTAAAGGATAGCTACCTACATTTGTAAATCAGAAGACTTCACGTGAAAAATCAAGACTTCTAACTCTCTTGAAAAATCAGAAAATCTGGCACTACTGCACCACGTTCCCACATGGTAATAATCTGCTGGAGCTGATTAACAGTGAACCCTTAGGTGGGGCATGGACTTCGCCGTTCTCCAAAGACAACGCCACTCTTTCGTGTTACAACCTGGCTCACGGTTACCTGCCTGGACTCCACAGGCAGCTGAGCTTCCAAACTCTGCTACGTATTTCTAGTAGCTCCCAGGGAACATTTTATTATTGCCAAAGCCAGGCATGTTTTTCTGCCTTGAGGATATAATATAGCATAAGGGAATAACAACATGGGCTTAGTCAGAGCACCCAAGACCTGAGTTCCAATTCTGTAAATGACTAGCCATGGGACACCTCAGGCCTGTTTTTAACCGAAAATACATTTCTTCATTTACAAGCACCCAAATAAACCTACAAGCATTTAACACAGTAGGTAAACAGGCCTAAAATCTAACCCACCCAAGCTGAATTGATACTCTTAAATCCACTGCTTCCTCATTCTTCCTCATCTCAATAAATCATACCATGATCCACACAGTTCTGCTCAAGCCACAAACATGAAAGTCCTTACCATGTACTCTCCTTGTCCCCCCAAATCATCAGCAAGGCAATTGATTCGCCCTCCAAAATACATGATTTGAACAGATGGTTAGAATTCCAGCCATGAAAACAAACAGCAATTCCTCCATCAGAATCAAATACTTTGCTGAAATTGCTTATAAATTCAACTACTTAAATAATAGTAGCTTGAAATATCAAGGTTCCATATTATGAGAAATATTAATATTTCACTAAAAGAAAAATGAAAACAAAATTGGGGATGCTGCACATCACTCCTTGCAAGGTATTGATATCACAATTCATAAGCTTACGCAATTCTTCAACTCTAAGCTGACAAGGAACTCAGAGGCTATGCTAAATCTTATAATGAAATTGGGAAAACCAAAAGACTACTGTTAGCAGAACTAATAAGTGATTTTAGGAACACTGCAGGATACATGATCAATACTCAAAAGCGAACTCTATTTCTATAAAACAATTGTTCAAAGAACAATCAGAAACTGACACTGTAAACAAAGTTCATTTATAATATGAAAAATATGAATTATGAATCAATTATCAAATGATTTCAAATTGATAATTTGAAATCAATTATCAAATTATCAAATGATGAATCAATTATCAAAGACAAATAGAGAGAGATACTATGTTCATAGATCAATGCAGTCAATGGTGTTAACATGTCAGTTCTCCCCAATTTAAGCAATAGAGTCAGCACAATTCTAATTAAATCCCAGCAGACTTTTTTGTAGAAATTGACACATTGATTCTAAAATCACATAGAAATGCAAAAAAGACAGAATAGTGAAAATAACTTTGAAAAAGAATACCACTAGAAACCTTATACTATGTGAATTCAAGGTTTACTATAAAGCTATAAAAAGAAAGTACTGATACATACAACATGGATAAACCTTGAACATACTAAGTGAAAGAAGACAGTTACAAAAGGCCACATATTACCTACTGTGCTGACAGAAATGTAAAGTTGTACAGCTACTCTGGAAAGCAGTCTAGCAGCTCCTCAAAATGTTAAACGTAGAATTACCATATGGTCCAGCAATTCCACTCCTAGGTATATATCCAAGATAAATTAAAACATATCCACACAAAAAAACCTGTATGTGAATTTTCATAGCAGCGTTGTTCATCACAGTTGTTTGGGTTCACTCACTCACTATCTATTCATTAGTGAATAGATAAGTCAAATGTTGTATATCCTACAATGGAATAATATTTAGCCATAAAAGAGAATGATGTACCGATATACACTGTCCAGATCAAACTTGAAACATTATGCTAAATGAAAAAAAGCCAGCTGGCCACACAGCATAAAATTACATTTATATCACATGTGCAAAGAGGCAAATCTAGAAAGACAAAATATGTTAGTGGTTGCCAGGGGCTGAGGAGAGGGAAGAACGGGGAATGACTGCTAATTTTTTTTTTTTTTGGGGGGGGCGGTGATGAAAATATTGTCAAATTAGATAGTGGCAAGGGCTGTATAACACTGACGTATGTACTTTAAAAAGGTGTTTATGTTATATGAATAATCTCAATAAGGCTGTTACAATAAAAAAAAATAATTTCTCCCCTCACTCCCGCAAAACAGAAAAATCGAAGAAACCTTCAAGGAAGAACTACATCCTTATTTCCTTAGGATGTACTCTCGGAAGTACTGAGTTCCGCTCTGTGACATGTGCCAAAGTGCTTCTGAAACAGGTTCCACAGATTGTACTCCCTCCAGCACTGCATTCAGCACCTGTGTCACTGTGCGCATGTCTGAATCAGCATCTCTTAAATCTGATAAAAAAAGTTTTTATTATTGGTTGAACATTTTTCCCTCCTATTTTCATCATATATTTCTTTCCAAAGGGTCAGTTCTTAGCCTTTAAAATTTACCATCTTTATGCATACAGCACAAATGCTTCAATGTCTCAGGAAATGTAGAAATAGTTACTTTCTTGACATTTTGGTCAGCAATAATTAACTCATCCCAACTGGGTTCCATTTCAGCTTTTAACAATAAAACCTGCCTTGAAGTCAAATATTTTGAACAGTTATAAGAACCACTCTGAGGCCGGGCGCGGTGGCTCACGCCTGTAATCCTAGCACTCTGGGAGGCCGAGGCGGGTGGATCGCTCAAGGTCAGGAGTTCGAGACCAGCCTGAGCAAGAGTGAGACCCCGTCTCTACTAAAAATAGAAAGAAATTATCTGGACAACTAAAATATATATAGAAAAAATTAGCTGGGCATGGTGGCGCATGCCTGTAGTCCCAGCTACTCGGGAGGCTGAGACAGGAGGATGGCTTGAGCTCAGGAGTTTGAGGTTGCTGTGAGCTAAGCTGACGCCACGGCACTCACTCTAGCCTGGGCAACAGAGTGAGACTCTGTCTCAAAAAAAAAAAAAAAAAAAAAAGAACCACTCTGCTTCTCAGACAGGGAAATTAAGAAGGTCACTACAATACGAGTCCACCTGGGTTACGTCTATTTCCAGTTTCCCGACTGCAATTCACTTTCAAGTGAAATGTCCAAGTGGCTCCCAAGATATTTTAAAACCATAAGGTGTAGCAGAAAGGAAATGAAACATTTATTAGCATCTTGTACAAGCCAAGTGCTTTACGTGTATTACTTCATTTAATCTTAGTAAGCCTATTACCCTCACTTAAATGAAAAGGAAAATAAAAATCACCCAGGGTAGGAACTTGCCATGCAGCAAATATGTGCCAGAGTTAGGGATCAAACTGAGGTGTGTCTACCTCCAAAGTCCATATTCTTTCTGCCACTTTACAGGGCTTCCCAAGCTTACTGACTCTGAAAACTCAGAAAGGACTTCAAACGTGAGTTCTGCCACTTACTGTGTGACTAGTTTCTAAGCTTCTTTAGAACAGTTTACAAAAACAAAATAAATGTAAAAAGAGGAGGCTAAAAACTCACTGTGGAATAAAACTTTTAAAAAAAATAACATTTTTTTAAAACAGCAAAATGTATGGAATAATTCTAAACACTTTTCTTGAATTTATCTCAAGATTCACTTTACCTTCCAACAAACAGAGACACCTGCATGTCCATTCACAAACATAGAATGTGGATGAAAAACCTTTTTTAGTGACTACACTGCCAGTCTCTAAACAAGAAATACATCATTTCTCAGTAAAAAAGTCCAAGGTGACTACACTGCTTTTTATTCTTCTTTACCCTGTGAGAAGTGCTTTCCGCAACACACGCACCGTCCAGGATGTGGCATTGTGGGCTAAGAGAAATGGCCACTGAACAGAAAAAGACTACAAGAGCTTGCGAGCAAGCAGTAATACAACACAGGAAAGGACACAGCTAAAAACAAGGCAAAACAGCAACAGCCTACTCTACCCTAGGTAACAGGTACCTTTCCTGTGGCAAAGGAAAAAACATTTAAATTATAAAACCCTTAAAGGATCTTTGATTGGCTTTAAAAATTGCTACTTTAAGGCCCAGCACAGTGGCTGGCGCCCGTAATCCTAGCACTCTGGGAGGCCGAAGGAGGAGGATGCCTTCAGCTCAGGAGTTCAAGACCAGCTTGAGCAAGAGTGAGACCCCGTCTCTACCACAAACAGAAAAAATTAGCCGGGCATGGTGGCGCATGCCTGTCGTCCCAGCTACTCGGGAGGCTGAGGCAGGAGGATCGCTTGAGCCGAGGAGGAGGAGGTTGCAGTGAGATATGACGACTCCACCAGCACTCTAGCCCCAGCAACTAAGACCTGTCTCAAAAAAAAAATTGCTACCTTAAGACCCAGACAATTACTTGACAAGATTGGGGCTGGTAATTTCCAAGGATGCAATACACCAATACATCTCAGCAATTCTTCCACAAGAATTTTCACAGTCATAAAACAAAAGTCAAATCAAACATTAACGTAAGAATTCTTACATGCTAAATTTTCTTTTTCTAAGAACTCCCTCACTCTGACACATAACAAGGGCAGCAATATCTAATAAAACTGTCATACTACACATAGATGAAGGCTGTCAAAAAACATTTTTCTTCTAGAAGTATTTTAATATTAAGACATCAGTAGGACTTGGGCAGTCTAAAAAATATGAACGTATTTACAGGCCCATATTTCACCACAGGGCTATTTAAAATAATTCTACTTTACATAGAGTCAGGAACAGTTTTAGTTAGCTAGTATAAAACAATCAGCCTATTGTACAATGGTGAGAGAGCTCTTGAGAAAAAAATTACTGCTTAAGTAATTCTTGTCTCCAGTTGACTCTGCCACATTCTGCTCTCCATAAACACCATTGTTTTTAATCACAACTTTGCTGACAGCTTTGCCCTTGTCAAACAAAATTTTCACTTTCCAATAAGACCCTTTCAAACTGAAGTAATAAAAAGCAATGCTTATAGGATCATAATATTTGCTAAGGTAAAATGTTATAGAATACTATGTATAATAAGATCTTACTTTTGTGAAAAAGCATATATTCACTGATTTATCTGGAAGGACATTCATCAAAATACTACCAGTGGTTGGTTATCCTGCGGTGGTAGGAGTAAAGGTTTCTTCTTTAGCTTACATGTACTTTCTGATGCTCTACATTAAACACTTTTTTTTTCACATGTACATAAGAGAGAGAACAATTTGAGTTAAAGGATAGGAAATGCAGGTGTCATATTTTATAATAATTCAATACCATCAGTTCAAATACATTTATTCAGAATTAACATAAAGCAAATGTTGCTCAAGAAATACCAATAAATTCCCCTGAGTCAACAAAGTTCAATTTTTAAACAATAAACTTCCTCAAATAAGAAAACGATGCCTGTAATTTCATGTCTCTTTACTGGAGAGCTGGGGGGAGGGTTGGAAATGGGCTGGAATGTCCAGGTAACCATAGGAAAGATAACAGGAAAAAACTCGAGAAACAAGAGAAAATCATTTCATTGATTTAGTTACATTTATTTATAGAAGAAATCACGGAGTAGCAGAAGTAAATGATCACAAAATGTAATCACTTCAAGAGTAATAATGGGCAAACGAAGAAAAAAGCCAGAAAAAAAAAAAAAAACCCAAAGAACTGAACTCGGACATATTTATGTAAATCATTCTGGGGGAAAAAAGGCTAGATAATGCTATATCACTACCTGAATCAGATCTGCTTTCTGGACGAGAAAAGGTACACCTTTCAAAAGGCTTTTTTACTGCTCAGTAGCGAAACCAAGAACACTCTCAGAGGAATCTGAAGATCTTTTGTGCCTGCTTTGGAATAAGCTAAACTATTAGATATACAGTTAAATAATTAACATACAAACATATACATAGCTAATTATATGCATTAGGTGAATCTCAAAGTAATCATCAGATGTGAAGAGAACATAATTTTGAAAAAGAAAGTAAAGCACTGAGGTAATTTTAGTAACTCCTACGAAGAAATTATCTTTAAACCAAAACAGGTAACTCTACTAGGTTAAAACATAAGAAATTGCCAATATTTGAGCAAACACCAGCAATTTCACATGGGCCCACCCAGTGGTCTCCTAATAAATATTGAACCAAAACCTCTTTTGAAAAAAAGAGCCCTGGCCGGGCGTGGTGGCTCACGCCTGTAATCCTAGCACTCTGGGAGGCCGAGGTGGGCAGATCGTTTGAGCTCAGGAGTTCGAGACCAGCCTGAGCAAGAGCGAGACCCCATCTCTACTAAAAATAGAAAGAAATTATATGGACAGCTAAAAAATATATATATATAGAAAAAGTTAGCCGGGCATGGTGGCACATGCCTGTAGTCCCAGCTACTCGGGAGGCTGAGACAGGAGGATCCTTTGAGCTCAGGAGTTTGAGGTTGCTGTGAGCTAGGCTGACGCCACGGCACTCACTCTAGCCTGGGCAACAGAGTGAGACTCTGTCTCAAAAAAAAAAAAGAAAAAAAAAAAAAGAGCCCTGATTTGTAGCTTTTGCCCATTCCCATGTTGGAACTGTCCCACCACGGCCAGTTTCAAGCTGCCAGACAATGGCACCAAGAGCGGAGTCAGAGTGAGAGGCGCAGGCACCTCCCCAACTCCAGCACACCACTGGCTCCACGGAACACGCTGAGGATCAGAGCAGGTCCCAAACTGTCTCACCCTGTTCTAAAGCCAGGCTTTTGTCTGATTGATCCAGGTTCTGTCTTCCCTAGGTTAGAAGAAATATGCTGTTGACAGTTTAAAATACTAGTACACTGAAATCATTCATAACAAAGAGCAGATGAGACCGGTACCTGGTTTCATCCATTCAACACTTTACTGCACACCTGTTTGGTGCCAGGTAGCGTTCTGGGCACTGTGGACAGCAGGGAACAAGCAAAGGAGGTCCCTGCTCTCATAAGAAATATATATAAAAATACATAATTTCAAGGACTGAGAAATGCCATGAAGAAATTAAAACAGTAATGGGGAAGCTATTTTAAACTGCGTGGTGAGTTAGGTGATATTTAAGCTGAGACCTTAAAGTTAAGGGGCCAGGCTCAAGAAGATCTGGGAAAGACCATTCAGACAAAGGAAACGACTAGTGGAAAAGTCCTAAGGCAAGACCAAGCATGGCATGTTTGAAAAAGTGAACAGACTAACTTGGATAGAGTCTAATGAGCAAAGGTGAGATTGTCTGAGAGGTCGTCAGAGGCAGGAAGATCTCCTGAGCCCAGGAATTCAAGACCAGCCTGGGCAACACAGCAAGACCCCATCTCTAAAAAAAAAAAAAAAAAAAATTCTGCTCAGCTGGGCATGGTGGTACACGCCTGTAGTCCCAGCTACTCAAGAAGCAATGGCAGGAGACTGCCAATGTAAAAACCTCCAATAGAAGTCTCCTAGTTTTAGGGAGGGATTTTCAGTGTACAAAAATGTATTGGAATGCCTGTCCTCTTGGTACTGTGCCGCCTATTTAGTCACCTCTTAAAAAAGGAGAGGAGTATAAGTACGTTTATTGTTTTGCACGGCAAACTAGCAGCTAGCCACAGCAATCCCAGGAGTTATGATCACACCACTACACCCCAGCCTGGGCAACAGAGCAAAACCATGTCTCTCTCTCAAGAAAAACAAACAAACAAACAAACAAAAAAAAACCCATGACTATAGCTGAACTAAACTTAGTGGTAGGACTACACACCAGCTCAGAAATAAGGATCTTATTAACCCAAGATGGTTACTTCATACGTGAAATGCTAACATATGAATCCAAGTACGTCAATGTGGAATTCTAATGAAGATGACCTAATTAGTCTAATAAAATAGATTCACTATGTTGTTCAGGCTAGGATTATTTCAAAACCATAGGCAAACACTTCTAGTGTATTATCCAACATCATTTTATTCATTTTATTTGGTATGTAAAAAGACTTTTTAAGAATTATAAAGGTCATGTTTATTTTAACGTGAAAAAAAATATATAATACCAAATCTGATTTTTGTTCAAATTAGTGCTTAGGAGCTAAAATATCAGCATATCAGTCTAAATTACATGTTCATTTCACAAAAACTGTAAAGAAATATACACACACATACACACCCACACTCCCTATAGCCATGAAAACCAAGTCCACATTATGGCCACATAAAAGTCCCACAAGTCAATAAAGACAAATTTTTGCATATTACACAAAAATAGGAAATTGCATAGACTGGTTTAAGGAGAATTTATACTTGCACATAAAATTATTTATTCATTCAGGAACTACTAAGCTACTCATTTCAACAATTTATCTAAAAGATTTTTTTCGGTTTTTTTTTTTGTTTGTTTTTTGTTTTTTTTTTTTTTAATCAACCAACAGGAAATGAGACCTACAGCTCAGGGAAAAAAGGTTAAAAGAAAAAAATCTTGTCTCAGCAGAATGAAATACTAAAAATCCGCATATCATTAATTCCCCTTGCACTCTCATTTCCCAACTAAATATCAGTTAAACTCCATTTTTAGACTATGCATTTAAGTCTGTACAAGCATTTTTCTTTTTTTTTTTTTTCATTTAAGAGCACAAATAAGTATATGCATTTAATACTACTCCATAAACTTGTGATTATTGTAGCTAGCTGCTAGTTTACCATGCAAAACAATAAATGTACTTATATTCCTCTCCTTTTTTAAGGGGGGACTAAATAGGCGGCACGGTACCAAGAGGACAGGCATACCAATACATTTTTGTACACTGAAAATCCCTCCCCAAAACTATGAGACTTCTATTGGAGGTTTCTACAAAAAAAATAAAAACTGCTAAGAATACCATTAGGCTTTCTCAGTAATTTCTCCTTTTCTTTAACAAAAAGAGTTGAGCAAAACACAGAAGAACAATGAAGTTTTGGCTCCTGATCTCACCTGAGCCTACATCCCTGATAAAAAGAAGGGTATAATATAGTGTCTAGTCCATGAAAATCACCAACACTCAGAACTCGAGAAATGTAACTGAAAAGAAATATGGGACAAGCCCAGAATAAATTTTTTACATGTTGTCACCCTATTTCCAAACCAGGTTTTCCTCTTCTTTATTTCATTTGCCTTAGCTCTCTTCATTCCTTTCCTACCTCCTCTGTCCCTTACCATTTCACTGTGTATTTTCACTTCCCATACACTTTATATTCTTCTATCTAAATTTGTTTCTACTTAATTCTTACAGGACTATACGGTTTTAGGTGAAGTTCAAATACTTTTGTTATAGAAACATGCATATAGGCTGTAACCAGAATCAGGAGTAACAAGACAAGCAGCCCTTCATTCAGGAACTGTGAGTGCCCATCATGAGCCAGCCACCATCCTGGGGACTCTGCAGTGAATAAAACAATGCTCTATCCCTGAGGGCACGAAAGCAAGACTGCCCTAGGCAGGTTCAAGAAACCTGGAGGATGCCTGGGGGCCAGAGTAGAGGAAGCCAAGGAGAAACCTGATTGTGTAGGACACAAAACCGGAGAGGCAGGAGGCACAGATCAACGGAGGCTCTTATAGGCACAGTAAATATTCTGGCTTTGACTCTAAAGGATATAGAAAGCCACGGAACGGTTTGAACACAGGAGTGAAATAATCAGACTTTCATGTTGAAAGGATCACCCCGGGCTGGGCGCGGTGGCTCACGCCTGTAATCCTAGCTCTCTGGGAGGCCGAGGTGGGCGGATCGTTTGAGCTCAGGAGTTCGAGACCAGCCTGAGCAAGAGCGAGACCCCACCTCTAAAAATAGAAAGAAATTATATGGACAGCTAAAAATATATATAGAAAAAATTAGCCGGGCATGGTGGTGCATGCCTGTAGTCCCAGCTACTCGGGAGGCTGAGACAGGAGGATCCCTTGAGCCCAGGAGTTTGAGGTTGCTGTGAGCTAGGCTGACGCCACGGCACTCACTCTAGCCTGGGCAACAGAGTGAGACTCTGTCTCAAAAAAAAAAAAAAAAAAAAAGGATCACCCCGGTTGCTGCATTGAGGATAGAAAAGTGCAGAAGCAGCGGGGAGACGAGTGACTATGAAAATAACACAAACAAGAGATTACGGTTGCCTACAGGGGTGGCAGCAAATTGTGGTTCCATTTATAGTTAAGGCAGCATTTAAAGTACATAAAAAGAATGTACTTTCATGATAATATTTGGATTAGATGTGGGAGTATGAGAAGGAAAGGAGTCAAGATGTCTATGAGGTTTGGGGCCAGAGAAACTGAAAGAGGGAGTGGACATTTAAAAGATGAGGAAGAATGGAATGGAAACAATTATTGGAGGGGGTGGGAGAGAAGAAGGAGGCGACGAGTTGTTCAGTTGTGACATGTTAAATTTGGGATCTAGATGTCTAGTTAAATTAGACATCTAGCTGAAAATGTTGAGTACGCAGATGAACATACAAGTCTGGAGATTAGGAAAGAAATTCAGACTAAAGATAAAATTTTTAGTTAGAAATATATAATTCTAGCTAGATGAGATGAGATCACAAGGGACTAAATATAAATACAGAAGAGGTCTAAACATATATCCCTGGAACACTGCCTTGTTTTTTAGAAGTTGGAGTGATGAAAAGGAACCAGCAAAAGAAACTGAAAATAAACAGTAATATCCCAGAAGCAAAGAGAAGGTTTCAAACAAGAGAACTTTATCAACCACATCAAATGCTGTTATTGCTGCTATATTCACTGACATTGGAATTCACCAAAGAGGTCACTAGTAACCTCAAAAAAGAGCTGCTATGGTAGAATGGAAGAGAAAAAACCCTCACTGTAGTGGATCCAAGAGAGAGAGGGAGTACTGAAGACCACAAATATCAACTTTTCTGGAGAGTAGTAACGAAAAAAAGATGTGGTGTGGAACAAGGTTTTTTAAAGATGGGAGATATCAGTATCTATATGCTGCATATATATCTATATGCTGACAGGAATGATCCGGTAAAAACAGGACACTGACACATGTCACTGGCATGCACGAGGGGATGGACACGGAAGCAACGCAGTGTCCTTGACAGGAGGAAGGGAGAGAACCCAGGGCAGCCGTGCAGACCGGGGGGAAGAACAGCAGGAAATGCAAAGAGCATGGGCAGAGGCCTGAGGGACATGGAAATGCTTTCTGATCCCTTTCATTTTTCACACACGGGAAACACGTTATCAGATGAAAATGGAGAAAAGGGTAGAGGTTTGAGGAGAGAGGTGTAAAATAGTCCTTTAGGGGAATGCTAAAGTGATTCAACCAGGGAAATGTCCCGGGATTACACCACTGTCAGCAACACAAAGGGCCTTCCTGAGGTCAGCGTTCAGGCACTGAACGGGAGACCCGGGTCAGCATGGCTGTGTTTTCCTCAGAGCACGGTCTACTGCCCAGGTGCAGGCTGAACCGGACGGAGAACTGCATGTAAACGGTGTGGGGTGGAGGGCTGGCCAGGGGAGTGCAATGGAGGAGCGCCCTACATGGAACTGAGGGCGCATGAAAGGGAGAGATTATAATAGTGGACCATGGATTCAAGGCAGGGAAAATACTCAAGTAAGGATGTGCAGGAAGGGGGACAGTACAGAGGTGGCAGAAGCAATGGACTGCAGGTCCCAAACAGACAGAAGTGCTGTCAAGGGGGGTTACAGTTGTCCCACGGGGGTTTGGTTCATGGAACCCCACCATACCAAAATCCCCAGATGCTCAAGTACCGTATATAAAATGGGTAGGTGTTTGCATATAACCTATACATATCCATAGACTTTAAAGCATCTCTAGATTACTTATATGTAAATGCCATGTAAGTAGCTGTAATACTGTAGTTTTTAAATTTGTATTTTTTTTAGAGACAGGGTTTAGTATTTTTGATCCACAGTTGGTTGAATCCTCACATGTGGAACCCACAGGCACAGAGGGTCTACTGTATTTGACAGAAGTTGGAAATAGAGGATGCGGAGGCCCCAGTGGAATTATGCCAAATCAAACATCCTTAGTAAAGTATGGGCAGTTCTGGTTAAAATGTTATAGAACCACCTTAAACACTAAAGCAGAACGTCACCCTGGGCAAAGTGGGCCCGCAGATGAGGAAAGCTGGGAAGCGAAATTAAAGATAGAGAATTATATCACAGGAATTATAGCTGGGGGTCCCAGACATAGAATTCTCCAGAAAACTATTTCCAGCAGTCCTAGGGAGTCAGCTTTGAACAACCTGTCCAAGCCAGGAGGCAAAAATGCCAGATCGCAATCAGATCAGCTAAAATAAACCATACCTTTCCCCTCAATCCTTTTTCCGCACTGAGCTGGACCCTGAGCAGGCGAGGACGTCATACTGAAGAGAATCTGGCAAAGTAACAAGAGAAATCAAGTAGGAATCTTCCTCCAAAGCAGGCTTCTAGGTCTGAAACAGTGGGAACCAAAGAAGAGTTCAGAATTGTGTGAGCGTCTCAACACTGATTATACTGAACTGCACCTCCTTATGACTAAAATAAGATTATGAATGACAAGTGACCACAAGAGTTTTTATTACCTGAAAGTTACTGGAAAAGCTATCTGATCTTACTAAGAGCTCATCCAGAGGTAGAGACTGAATCTATGGAGGGTCTCAAGGCACAGTGAAAACTGTTTTCTGCTTAACCTTACCAAGTCCCATCCACTGAACATACCAGTTCCACAGATAAACATAAATTCCCACTACATGTAAGGTATAAAATATACACAATGCTACATGTAATAAAAATTCATTTTTGCTTTACTAAGCAAAAAATGAAAGCAAATTATTAAGTCAAATAAAACAAAAGTCATTTTATGTTTGAGTACGAGTACAAAATTTGATCATGGAAGATGTCATAAGACATCTTAGCATGAGTTTCTAAGTGGGCAAGCAACAAAACAGAAATATCAGGGCTCACCATTTAGTCATTTTCAAAGTCACCTCTATTTAATGTGGACTCATCTAATGCATTCTAGGAAAAGGAGTGAGTATGTGTTACCATAATTTTGACTGAAATACATTTACAGGTATTTTATAGTGTCAAGATAAAGACAATAAAGACAATTTATGACCAAGTCTTTTTGGCATTTCAATTCAGAAACCCCATTTGGATGCAGTCACAGAGCAGTCTCAACGAAATTCTATTCCATTCATAATTTGGTAGTATTACAGAAAGATTCAAGCATACTTAAGCTTTGAACTGAGGCAGCAAGTCAATACTTAATATGCTAAATTCCAAGTTTTTCCAGGAAGTATGAAAAAAAATCAGAAAAAATGCTATCACCTAACTAGCAAGCAAGCATTAAGGATAAGCACATGTTTTACTCAGTTCCTCTCAAGAATACACAGGGAACCTACAATGCCGCCCATTCTGACACATTACTAACATTTAACATTCAATAAAATGTTAAAATATTTGTTTCATAAAAACTGAGATTAAAAAAACACTAAAACAGGCCAGGTGGGGTGGCCAGTACCTGTAATCCCAGCAGTTTGGGACGCAGAGGCCAGGAGTTCCAGACCAGCCTCGGCAACATAGCAACACCTTGTCTCTACCAAAAATTTGAAAATTAGCCGGGCATGGCAGTGCAAGCTTATTATCCCAGCTACTCGGGAGGCTGAGGTGGGAGCACTGCTTGAGCCCAGGTGTCTGAGGTCGCAGTGAGTGACAGTCATGGCCACCGCACTCCAGCATGGGTGACAGAGTGAGACCCTGTCTCTAAAATTAAAAAAACAAAAAAAACAAAAAAAAAAAACCACTACAATAAATCAAAACCAATAGGCATGTTTCATTGTGAGTGAAAAATCTTATAAAACCTTAAAAAAATCCCAGATTCATCCTAAAGCAGATGAGAAACTTAAACATTTCAACGTTTTTTAAAAAGACGACTGGGAATTAAAAACATAATAGCAACCTATACTGGACAATGAATGTGAGAAATGTGTTCTATAGCATTTAAATAAAAATTTTAAAATTCAAAAATGTTTTCTACAAATGCTAATTAATAAACTCTCACAATCTACACAAGCAAACATGGGCACAGCTGCAAATGCCTCGTTAGCATCATTCTTCATCACTTGATTAATTGCATCTGAGAGAAAAGAAATTCCTTCTAGATCACTCTGAAGGGCCTTACAAAAAAATGAACCACCCCCCACAGCAGACACATCTACCTCGATGAAGAAAACACCAACATTTCAAATATTCCAACAATTACAAAATAGGATAATCCTGGCATTTCCTCAGCCTCAAAACATTATGAACTACTCTAATACAGGAATAATATTTTAAAAATATTTACAGTGTTTTCTAAAGTACAAAAAATATTCATTATGAATCCTGATTTCTTGGAAAAATTATTTTAACATGTCTCAATGCTGTTGATTGTCAAGAATTCTGATGATGTGCTTATCCAAAAAAAAATGCCAGGCACTTTTTATTTAACATATCACGGCCTGCTTACATTGCTCTTTATCATGACTGTTAGATTTCATATGAACACCAGACTGATAGTGGTAAATTGGTTTTTTTTGTTTGTTTTGTTTCGTTTTGAGACAGAGTCTCGCTTTGTTGCCCGGGCTAGAATGAGTGCCGTGGCGACAGTCTAGCTCACAGCAACCTCAAACTCCTGGACTTAAGTGATCCTCCTGCCTCAGCCTCCAGAGTAGCTGGGACTACAGGCATGTGCCACCATGCCCGGCTAATTTTTTCTATATATATTTTAGTTGGCCAGAAAATTTCTTTCTACTTTTAGTAGAGATGGGGGTCTCACTCTTGCTCCGGCTGGTCTCGAACTCCTGACCTCGAGCGATCCTCCCGCCTCGGCCTCCCAGAGTGCTAGGAATACAGGCGTGAGCCACCGCACCCGGCGTGATAGTGGTAAATTGTCAAGAAATACACATTTCTTCCTCCAAGAAATACACATTTAAAGAAAAACTATCACAACTCTCTACCACTAAAATTTGAGGAATTCCTTCCCTTATTATTCCTAGGAACAACAATCATAAAAAGCTAATAGCCAGTAAGTCTAAAATCTCAAAGTTCTATTTGAATGTATACATTATTTTCAACAATGTATAAACTATTATAAGCATTGACAAGTCAAAAGGATCCACCAAAATTCAAAAGCTAACTGCAAAAAAATTAGTAATCTACATTATTTTGTAAAGATCAAGATTGGCTTTGAGGCCGGGCGCGGTGGCTCACGCCTGTAATCCTAGCACTCTGGGAGGCCGAGGCGGGTGGATCGCTCAAGGTCAGGAGTTTGAGACCAGCCTGAGCAAGAGCGAGACCCCGTCTCTACTAAAAATAGAAAAAAATTATATGGACAACTAAAAATATATATATAGAAAAATTAGCGGGCATAGTGGCGCATGCCTGTAGTCCCAGCTACTCGGGAGGCTGAGGCAGGAGGATCGCTTGAGCTCAGGAGTTTGAGGGTGCTGTGAGCTAGGCTGACGCCACGGCACTCACTCTAGCCTGGGCAACAAAGTGAGACTCTGTCTCAAAAAAAAAAAAAGATTGGCTTTGGAGTACATTAACTCAGACTTCTGAAGAGGCCAAATACTGTTTTTAAACATATATAAATAAGATAAAAATAGGCAATGCAACCTTAGAATAAATGCTATACCAAAAATTTCATCCTCTTTTTAATAAGCAGTTTTATCAGTTGTAAAACTACAGGTAAAGTCCATATATGGAACCACAAATTATTACTAACAATCCTTCCAATTTCAGCACTATCAAGTTAATACTGTATTTGTTTGTAAATAGTAAAGAAAAGGACAAAATAAAATTCCTGAAATGATGCTTTACTTAAAAACGTTTCTTATGGAAAAGGAATCCAATGTTTATCATCAGTGATTTTTAAAAATAGAAAATATTGCTGTTGCAAAGATTATTTACAGAACACAGAACCAGAAGTCCATGACCTTTCAATAAATACACTGTACTAAAATCTTCTTGTAAGAGAGAGATAATGAAAACACCAGTTTGTTAAATCTCTTCCTCCCTTCTTTTTAAAATGTAGATAGATTTCACTAAACTGACAATATGAAAGTGGAACCCAATAATCTTAGCCCTCTTAAGTTACTTATTAACTTTTAAATAGACTGTTATGAATTTACAGTTCCTGCAGTTCACCTGCCACCTTTCCCAACCTAAAGCAGGCACTAGGGGTTGAAGACAGTCTCCACTTGCAACATCGATTATAAGAACGAACTTTATGCTCGTTTTAAAAAAGGATTATTGTGAGTTTTGTTCGTCCCCAGAAACACCACTCAACACAGATCTCAGCACATAATAGATGTTTAATGAATATCTGTTGAGTAAATGGTAACGTTTAATTGTATTAGTGCAACATTAGTTTTTTTTCCTCCTTCAATTTACAGTTCTCCCTTGTTGGAAAAGACACTCAAGACCACAGCAGTCCCTCAAAAGCACATAAACAACTTTATTCACAATGAAAAATAAAGCTGGGTCTCAAAATACAATCCCAGCGACTCTTTATGTTCTCCATTATTTTTAAAGAAAATGAGAAATAAAGCCTGTTTTTAAGAAATAGATAATGTATACCAACTTTTCTCAAAATAAAAAATTCACATTTCAAACTTATTTTCTATGTTAGTAGTACTGAGAGTAACAACTGATTGTTCCAAAGTATGCATATATTGGGTAAAAATCGAAAACAAGCATATAAACAAAACTACATGTTTTTTGCCAACATTTTTTCCTTAATCTTAGTCAAAAGGGTATGTGCCTAAATTTTACTAGATGTGAGACCAGCTTTGTCTGATGCTTCCAGATTCATTCGTTCAACAAATATTTTAATGAGCATCTACTGTATTCCAAGCCCTTTAACGTTTGCGTTTGCAAACTGCACACCACCACCGAATTCCTCTACGAAGCCTTATCATTTAAAAGAATGGCAAGGTAATAAGGAATCTCAACACCGTTTCTTGCACACATTAAGTCAGTGGATTGGGGCGCTTTTTCAGCCGTTAAAGCCGCATCAGCGAGCCGCTGCCGACCACACCCGGGACCCAAAATCACAACCAGCAGCCACAGCCGGTGAAACCACCTGTGAGAGTCGCCCGCGCTCCTCCTCCGACGAGGTCGCGGGGACTTCCGCTCCAGCCCAGCGAGCTCCGCTGCGGGACCGCGGGCGGGACGCGCCGGGAGCCTCGGGCGACAGTCGGGGCTCCGGAGCCGGGTCCCCGTCCCGCCAACCCTCACCTGGAGGCCCCGGGCTGTCCCCGCCCGCCCCTCGCGCCACCCTGGCGACCCCCAGACCCGCCAAGTGGGGGGAGGGGTCTGCGTTTCCGCTTTACCGCGGCGGGCGGTGGGCGCCTCGGTCGCCCCCTGCCTGAATTCCCAGCTGAGCTCGGGTCCCTTCCTCAGAGGGAAGGGACGAAACCCGAAGGGCGGGTCCTCGGGGAAGGGACCTCGCCGGAACCTGGAAACGGAGCCGCAGGCTCAGCCCGCAGCCCACAGCGCGCGGCTGGCAGGGCCGGGCCGCACTCACCGCGGAGCCCTCGGGGACCGGGGTTCGGGGCTTCAGGCCGCCGCCCAAGGGCCCGAGAGGGCGAGGCGCGGGGGCCGGCGCTGCACTCACCGTCGCCTTTGTCTCGGCCGCCCGCTCGGGCAGCACCGCTCTCGGGCCGGCTCCGCGGCTCCTGCCGCCCCCACGCCCGCAGCTGCGCTCCCAGCGCGCTCGCCGCTTCCTGGCTCCCTCCGCCCCGCCCAGACTCGTGCGCGGGCGCAGCCAGCGGCGTCGTCGCGCGCTCCGGGAGCGGCGGGAGGGCGGGGCCTCCTCGCGCAACCGCCGCGGCCACCACGCTGGCCCCGCCCCCGGGGCCTCCCTGGCCAGGCCCCGCCCCAGCCAGGCCCCGCCTCGGGATGGGCCGGCCGGCGGGCGCGCCACCCCCACCTTGGAGCCGCGCGGTTGGGCGGCCGCTGCTGTGGGGAACCGACCGCCCACAGCAGGGGGTGGAGCCTGCGCGGGAGCGCGCGCGGAATATGGCCACCGAGCCTGCGCGGGAGCGCGCGGGAGCCTCTTCCCAGCCCGGCCCGCAGGCGGCTGCGGCTCGCGCCCGCCCGGCCGCGGAGGGGCGGCGTCTGCGCGCGGTGTGGGCCGCGGCCGCGCCCTCAGGAGGAAGCGGGGTGCCGAGCTGGCGGGGGACGAGGTGTCTGTCGGTCGCAGTTGAGACCTCGAGGTCCTGAAACCCTCGGACCATTGTTTTTTTCAATGTCACAGTCAGAATCGTTTTGTCATTCGCTGGCTTCAGGCCCGGCACATCCAGCTGGCATTTGCAATGCGAAAACTGTTCGTGCCCCAGACCTCTGTGACTCCTGCCCCGGATCGCACACGTCCCAGAAGTCGGGACACGTGACAGTGTCCCAGTCTAGCGGCCAGTACTCCACCAAAGGACCCGCCAAACTCTGCCTGTGGTCACAGGGACAGAGAGAGCCAGGTGCCGGTGTCAGGGCATCCTTCCAGCTGCTCAGGCCACAGACTTTGGCGTCATCCTTGGTCCCCTCACACTCTCATTTCACTTCCAATCTGCCAAGAAAGCTCGTTGGTTCCACTTCCAAAATAAATCAGACTAGTTCTCACCTGCGTTACTTCCAGCATCTCAATGATACCTCAGGGACCTACTAAACCGCAGGGCCTCCCTGCCCATCATCTACTCTGTTTCCTGTCAAAACAGCCGGAATCTCCTCTCACAAGGAATTGTCACTTAGCGTTGATACTTAGCCTGAGCCAGGTATTTAAAATTGCAACCGCCAGACACCAATTCTCGATCCTTCCTACCTCATTCTTTTTCTTTTCTTCCCATGACACTTCACACCTGGTAGCAATCTCTATGGTCAGCTTTCTGGATCTATGGTTAGGCATTCACAGATTCAACTAACCGCAGATCAAAAATATTCAGGAAAAAAATTTAAATAACACAAAAAATACAGTATAACAACTATTTATATAGCATCTACATTGCATTTGGTATTGTAAGTAATCTAGAGATCATTTAAAGTATACAGGAGGATATATATAAGTTATACGCAAATATTATGCCACTTTATATAAGGGACTTGAGCATCCACAGATTTTGGTATTGGTGGGGATCCTGGAGCCAATCCCCTAACGATACTGAGGTATGACTGTACTTATTTTGTATGTTTATCTTTTAGTGTCTCTCTTGTCTTCACCAGTAGAAGCTGGGATTTTTGTCTGTTTTGTTCAACTGATGTATCCCAAATGCCTAGAATAAATGAAAAATTTTTAAATTGCCAGAGATAATAAAAAGTGTAAAGCAACAAAAAATGACCCATTTTTTATTTTAAATTTCCTCTTGGTTTCCATTTCTATCAGTTAATTTGGTCAATATTATATTCATAACACTGTTTACATATTTAGTTTGGCCTTTAAGATTTAAAACAAAACAATTTAAAGCTACAGATTATACATTACAATTTGGATTTTTTTGTTTTTTTGTTTGTTTCTTTGAGACAGGGTCTTGCTCTGTCACCTGGGCTAGAGTGCAGTGGCATCATAATAGCTCTCTGCAACCTCTAACTCCTGGGCTCCAGGGATCCTCCTGCCTCAGCCCCTGAGTAGCTGGGACTACAGGCACACGCCACCACACCTGGCTAATTTTTCTTTCTAGTTTTTGTCGAGACTGGGTCTCACTCTTGCTCAGGTTGGTCTCGAACTCCTGACCTCAAGCAATACTCCTGCCTCAGCCTCTTAGAGTGCTAGGAACTAGGATTACAGGCATGAGCCACCACGCCTGGCCCTGGATTTTTTTTTTTTTTTTTTTTGAAACAGAGTCTCGCTCTGTTGCTCAGGCTAGAGTGCCGTGGCATCAGCCGAGCTCACAGCAACCTCAAACTCCTGGGTTCAAGCAATCCTTTTGCCTCAGCCTCCCAAGTACCTGGGACTACAGGCATGTGCCATCATGCCTGGCTAATTTTTTTTTCTATATATATTTTTAGCTGTCCAGATCATTTCTTTCTATTTTTTAGTAGAGACGGGGTCTCGCTCTTGCTCAGGCTGGTCTTGAACTCCTGAGCTCAAACAATCCGCCCACCTCGGCCTCCCAGAGTACTAGGATTACAGGCGTGAGCCACCATGCCTGGCCACTACTATGAAAATTAAGATAATAGTAGTCTTCCTAGGAGCAGAGAGGGTTGTGATGTGCTGATTATAAGGATGTTCACTTTTAAATAATTTATTAGGTTATAAATTTATGTTTTGTATACCTTTTTGTATGTTTCTTAAATTTCACATGATCTTTCAAAAAAAGATCATGGAGTCTATAGAAAGCAGTTATGGCCACATTAATTTCAGGAAAAAAGGAATTTAAAGTGAAAAGCACTAAGTATGGTAATAAGGAACATTTTTCATTGATAAAATTTAGTTGCAGAATTCTGTGTCCTAAGGACAATTCCCAGTAGCCTGGAATATGGTCTCCTTCCTCTCCACAATCTTCCATAAATAGTTGGTCCCCAGAACTCTATTCATTCCAGGAGGAGTTAAAATGAAAAAGGAACTAGCACAGCATCTATATAAAAATATTACTAAAAAGGGGAGGGGGAGGCAGTAAGGGAACAGGAAAAATGTGTGGTAAATTAAATACACACACCAAAAAAATATGACAAAGCAGGGAAAATCAGGAGAAAATATACCAACATGAAACAATAATAATTTTTTAGAAACCTTGCTGAAGGAGTCACATATATAAAATGAGATGACAAAGCAGAAATTGTAAAAGATGTGGACAGACAGTAGAAAGAAGTGAAAGGTGAACTTGCAGAGCTTAGAAAACAAGGAAAAGAAATTAAAAGCAATTTAGAAACAAATGTCATTTAAATAGATATTTTTGAAAACTTAGTAAGAGACATGGCAGAAGATTGAGGAAAATCTGAAAAATTAAATGAAACTAAAGCAAGGGTTTAAAAAGATTGGTATGAAAATATAGCTATGGGAAATAAGAAAGCAGACCCAACATTGATTGGTATAATTGGTGTCCTCACAAACATGAACCTTTTCTCACCCTGAAAACCATCTTAAGTATTTAAAGATATAAATCAAAAAAATTATTTATTCAGATAAAGGGTAACTTGACTCTATTATGAAGCAACCAACATGAAATGTACACTAGCAAGAAAGTTTTTGAAGGTCAAAGGTAAAGACAGTAAACCTTGGTTGGCCTGGCAAAAGTTCAAGTCACAATAATTCCATCTCAGATCTCTACACAGCCCTGACTAGAAGTCAGTAAAATAATGTCCTCAAAGAACTCAAAGTCCTCAGAGAAAGAAAATGTGACTCAATAATTTTATGTCCTGTTAAATTGTTTTTCAGGTATAAAAGCAATAGAAGTATAATTCTGAATATGAAAGAATTCAGGGAATATAACCCCCATGAGTTCTTCTTGAACAAACTACTTGAGGATTTACTTTCAGCCAACTGAGAGATAAATAGAGAAACAATGGCAAAAGGATAAAATGTGAAATATTGATTTAATTTAGCTTCAATAGGCTATAAAATAGACTAAAATAAAAGTCAGGTTTATGGTTAAAAAACAAAATGTAAATGTCATAAATTTTGATGTTAAAGGAATGTTACTTTTAACAAAAATGGGGACAGGAAGAAAAAAAGGTAAACCTCCAAGTTTAATATATTCAAGAAAATTCATCTGGCATTGGAATTTTTTTTTTTTTTTTGAGACGGGGTCTCACTCTGTTGACTGGGCTGGAGTGCAATGGTGCAATCATAGCTCACCACAACCTCAAACTCCTGGGCTCAAGCAATCCTCCTGCCTCAGCCTCCCAATAGCAGGAAGCTAATTTTTTTTCTATTTTTTGTAGAGATAGAGTCTCACACTATATTGCTGGGGCCAGTATTGAACTCCTGGCGTCAAGCAATCCTTCCACCTTAGCCTCCCAAAGTGCTGGGATTACAGGCATGAGTGCATGGCCTGGGAATGTTTAAGAAGCTCTCCAGGTGATTCTAATATCCAGGAAAATTTAGGCACCACTGAACTATGAGAATAGTGGTAGTTACTCTTCTGTTTAAGCCTCACTGGACCATAGTAAGCACACCAAATACTGCTGACTTCTACCAGCCTTCAGAACTATTACACTAGGAGACAGCAGTGTGTAATAGCCAGTATATCCATATATTAAATGTTATATGAGAAAACTAAGTATTGTTTTCTTTCTTGGTATGAGACATTGTTTCAATGTACAATCTTGGTAAAACAGGCTGTTCTTGACTATGAATCTGGCCAATTGTTCTAGAAATCACCCAGAAGGGTCACACTGAATGAATCCAATAGCATGCCCCCTACCCAGAACATCTCTATCAATTATGGTCACTGACAAAGAACAGTAAGCATAGTACAGACCAAAAAAAATAATCAATTAAAAACAAACAGACCAAAAACCTAACATAACTACCTATAAGCTCTGGTACCCAGCAAATTCAAGAATGTTCCGTGTGTCCTCCTTGGGAGAATAGCTGGGGACTGGCTCCCAAACATTGTCCTTGTCCTTCCTTTCCTGTTTTCATAATTTTCTCATTCCAGGTTTTCCCACCAGCCTATTGTCTGTCTGCAGTTTTGCTGCAGGGAGGCAGTGAGATCCACTCTAGGCATTTGTCGCCCATCAGGCTGGCCGCAATTCTGAGCAGCCTTGGGTAGCCGGCATCTCAGCTTTGCCATGACATTTTCTCTGGATACTTTAGGAACAGCTCCTGCTGGCTGCCCCGTCACATTCTGAGTCCCCCAGCTTTAGCTCTTAAAAAATACACATGCGCATGTTTGTTTGCTTTTTCAGTGAATCTACCTCCCTTCAAAATGATCTGCATATTTTCAGGGCTTGAGAGCTAGCAAACCTTGCTGCCAGGACCCTAACCTCACAGGGCCTGGAGTTGCTTCCTCAGCAGCCTCTCTTGCTCCGGGGACCACAGAAAGTTGTGGCCACCCACTCACTCTTGGGTCAGCAGACAGTGTGCTTGGCCTTCTGCTCCCGCTGAGGCTTCGCGGACACTTGACCCAGTGTATTTTCAATTTTTGAAAATGATTTTTGTGTGCTCGAACTGAGTGTGTTTTCTGCAGTTGTGGGTTCAGTGTTCTCCACATGTTCATTAAGTCAAATTTGCTAATCACATTGTTTTAATCTTCTTCATATTTGGAGTCTGCTTTTTTGCTTTTTAAATGTTGGTCCATGTTATTTAAGTCCATAGAAATTTAGAATTATTATATCTTCATGGTGAATTGGACCCGGATATTTTGTCATTATGGAGTGTTTCTCTAACTCTAGTAGTACTTCTTGTTTTAAAGCCTGTTAAGTGAAGCTATATCAGCTACTTACGGTGTCTGCATGGTCTAAACTTTTCCATTCTTTTGCTTCAACTTCAGGATCTTCACTCAAAACAATCGGAGGTTACTGAATTCTAGTGTGACAGCCACTTTCTGCACACGACGCTGCCACTCCATTGTCTTCTGGCTTCCATGGTTGCTGCTGGGACCTAATCACGGCTCCTTTAAAAGTATAAACCGCAGATAGGAGCCTGGGCAGCAGGAACTTTGGCTTAGTCAAGTCGTAACAACCATTTCTAGATCAAAGTCCACTTTGTCATGAACTGAGATTATCAGCCTCCTGGGCTAAATCAGAAACATAAGCTCAATTTATTACGAACTTTAAATTTTAAATGAACCTCTCTGTTTTCACCAAGAAGCGTTGCTTCAGAAACGACCACATTCTGAGGCCGGGATTGGCTACGCAGTTTGTGAGGCCTTGTGCAAAGTGAAAACTTCAGGACTTCTTGTTAAAAAAGTATCATCAAGACAGTGGGAGCAAAACATTAACGCGCGCGCAGGGCCCTTCTGATGGTGGAGCCCTGCGGGATGCACAGACCACAGGGCCACGCGGCCGGCCCTGCCCACACAGACCGGCCTCCCCACCCCACCTGCTCCACTAGGACTGCACTGAAATTCCAACGGAAAGAAAGATGTTCGCAAGAAATGAGTCATAACACTTTAGGAAGAAATGAACAACCTTTGTGAAACTTATGAAAACTTTTTCTAGAAAGAACGTATAAACAAACGAATTCTCCTAATTCTCAGCTGTTGATTTCAGAAGACAACTTGCCCTGATTACAAGCAAGCAGACGTGTCAGGGAGGTGGAGGGCCTCACCGTAGCTCAACTCACCGCAACTATTACTACTTACAAGAAGGTAGTACTGAAGCAGAAGGGAAAAAAGAATCCAGAATTCTGTTCTCTGAGCATTTTCCCATACCTACCACTTGTCCTTTAGAGTTCACTGTTTAAATAATAACTTCGATGGAACAAACGCATACAGTGAGTAAATAATAGTTGTGTCCTGTACCCACGGAAGGGTATCAAGCCAAATTAAAATCCAAGTATCTAATAAAATATCAGGCTTTCATTAGGTTGGACAAATGAAAAGCAATATTGTTCACTCATTTGATAAACGTGTATTGAATGTTTACTGTATGTCAAGTGGGAAGATAGTAAAAAAATAAGATTTTAGGCCGGGCGCGGTGGCTCACGCCTGTAATCCTAGCACTCTGGGAGGCCGAGGTGGGCGGATCGTTAGAGCTCAGGAGTTCGAGACCAGCCTGAGCAAGAGCGAGACCCCACCTCTACTAAAAATAGAAAGAAATTATATGGACAGCTAAAAATATATATAGAAAAAATTAGCCGGGCATGGTGGCGCATGCCTGTAGTCCCAGCTACTCGGGAGGCTGAGACAGGAGGATCGCTTGAGCTCAGGAGTTTGAGGTTGCTGTGAGCTAGGCTGACGCCACGGCACTCACTCTAGCCTGGGCAACAGAGTGAGACTCTGTCTCAAAAAAAAAAAAAAAAGAAAAAATAAGATTTTATATATATAATCTTTTGTATTCATAATCTATTATCTATTTAAGATCATATATGATATGTATATGAATGTATCAGAGATAAAGAGAAAAAAGCAGGTAAAAGGAATAGGAAGTGGAGAAGGGTTGAAATTTTAAATAAGAAGGTGGTCAAAGTAGACGTCACTGAGAAGATGGCATGTGAGGAAATGCTTAGAGAAGACGCAGGAAGTACAAGAGTCTTGAGTGTGTTTGTGGATATGGAGAGACTGAGGACAAAGGAGAGGAGGTGAGGTTGGAAGAAAGTGCGAGGCGAGAAGAGGGAACCAAGGGGCAGAGGCAAAGGCGTTGGCTCTCTGGAGGGAAAAGACAGTCCATTTTTGAGGTCAGAGAAAATGACCTAAAAATGAGTTCAGAGTAAAAGGGCATAAATTGTTGACTTTAATAAAAAGTTAAGGTGACATATGATGACGTCTAAAGATATACTGACGATGTCAATAGAAAAAAGAAAGTGCGTAGGATAGAAAGGTAAACATACATAACTTGTAGAGCTGAGGTATAGCATAAGGAAAAATAAGCTTATTTAGAATAATACATGGATAGAGTCAGTATGTAATGAATTATTATTATGACAGCTTATACAGGAAGCACCGTGCAAAATAAGACCATGATTTTGTAATCTTGAGAAAAACATAAGATATCTGAAGGAAATTCGGGAGACAGAAATTATCTGACATACACCATAAGTTTATGTTTTGTCAGTAAACACCGGTTTGGATTCCATGTTCCTTGGCAACGAAAGCAAAAATAAATTACAATATGGAATATATTTTTCACTTTCTGACATAAGAGTCTTTACAAAATTACTGATATGGGCACATAGTCTTTCAGAACTAAACCTTAGGGCAAATTTACCATCAGCCCCTTTATGTTTAAGGGGAATTGGAAAAATATAGATAATATTTTTACTGCAATTTTATTAAAACCAGGGAACTGTTATTCAAAACTTTGTAACCCAGAAGGCATAACATCAAATCACAGTAAACAAGGGTCCAGGTCCCTTATTTTGCGATGATCTCACGATACTGGGATGTTTACTCTTTGGGAAACTTACATAAGTTCTGGATGACATCTGCCTTAAAGCTCATGGCAGAAGGCTAGCAGTTAGGTCTGGATGCACTTTAACATATAAATGCACTTTCCTGATACCTTTACAAGGTCCTAAAATAAATGAGCAGTAGAAATTAGATGTATAGTTTCAGAGGTAACCAGGCAACAGTAAACATACAAAGGAATGTTAGGAGTAGGGAAACAATACTAACAGTATTTATGAATGTGTGACTAGAATGGAAAAGTAGTTTAGATTCTGAACTAAGACAACACATAATAAAAATTTATAAGATGAATTTTTAAATTCAGAAAAACATTGCATAAAACATAAAGAAATGTTTAAAATCCGTAACTGAGCCTATGGAAAGAAAATTCCCGGGTGCCAGAAACGATAGATAACTCATTTCTAGAATGAGAAATGTATTAACCGATACCAAAATAGATTACTGGATACAAATGCTGACCCCAATGGCCGGAGGGTGGGGTTTAGTAATCATCGGAGAACATAACATACAGCCTTGGCCCGTTTAAAGCACGGTTATGAAACTGATACTTCCTAAAAAAAAAAACAAACCCAATGACCTAAAGAAGGATTTCCCCTTTAGGTAAGAGGAATAGAAAAACTGTGAAATCAAAGAAGAGTCACGAAAGCTTGCTCTGAGAAGAACTGCGTTGAGATACAGAACTCCCTTCTCCAACTGAGAAACCAAAACTTAAAGCTCAGCATCTCTCGGATGTGGAATCTGAATTTATTCTACCCCTGTGGTGAGGAAAGTCCAAGCTGCGACATTAATATTAAAACTGGTGCTGGACCCCAGGGGAAACACCCAAGGTGCCTGGCAGACGCAAACACAGAACTGCTCTGGGGGAGGCTCCTGCAACAATGGTCACTCCAGGTTCACAATAAAAAATGACAAAGTCACTCAGAACACACAATAAAAAGTGACAAAACGTATTAAATTCCAGTTCACAAAAACACAATAAACAAGAGGTTAAGTAACCTTAAGAACTAGAGTTGTAGAAAAATATTTCTGCAAAATAATTATCTTTCAAATTATTAGAGATTAAAGAAAAAACTAATTTTAAAAGAAATAATAACAGTAATGATAATTTTTAAAATGAAAAGTTTAAAGAAAAAGCAAGAACAAAAATGTAGAATAATGCACATGAAAGGGAACAATTTTGATTTTTAAAAATATAAAAATTTATATAAAAATATAAAATTTCTTGAAATGAAAAAGCCACTTGAATTGAAAAATGCAATGAAATTACTGTTTTTATGAAAATACAGATGATATACAAGCGAAGCAAAAACCGTAAAGTGGAAGATGAGGCAGAGAAAGTTATCAGAAAGCATCATGGAGTGATGACAGATCGAGCGGTTACGAGACGTGAAGGACAGACTGAAAGGCCCAATGTATGTGTGAAAGTGGCTTCAGAGAGAACGCAAGACAGGCTACATATGAAAACATAATGGCTGAGAATTTTCCAGAAATGAAAGAAATTCCCAAATAAAGGAGTGCACTGAGACTGGAAAAGAATAAATAAAAATAAAATAAATATGATGTGTGTGATCCAAACACATCACAGTGATACTACAAAATTCCCCAAATAAAAAGAAACTTTTTTTTTGGACAGGGTCTCTGCTCTTTTCCCGGGCTAGAGTGCAGTGGCATCATCGTAATTCACAACAACCTCAAAGTCCTGGGCTCAAGTGGTCCTACTGCCTCAGCCTCTTGAGTACCTGAGACTCCAGGTGTGCAGCACCCCACCCAGCTAACTTTTCTCTTTCTTTTTTTGTAGAGAGGGCAGCCTCGCTGTGTTACTCAGACTGCTCTCAAACTCCTCACCTCAAGTGACCCGTCCGCCTTGGCCTCCCAAAGTGCTAGGATTACAGGTGTGAGCCATCGCACCTGGCCTAAAAGGAAATTTCTAAGGCAACCTTGAAAAAGATGGACCCTACAAAATACGTCAGATAGAGAGAAAAGTCTGAAAGGCAACCTGAGAGAATAATTTCATTGACAGAAGATATATCAATAGCAACTACAGAAATCAGATAACAAAGAATAATTCTTTCAAAGTGCTGAAGGAAAAAAACTTCAGTATAGAAGTTTTTATCAAGTGAAACTATTATTCAAGAGTGAAGGAATGACATTTCAGACAAGCTGACTGAGGCAGTCTGCCTCTCATAGACCCTTACGGAAAGAACTTTCCTTCTTAATGGGAAGAAAAATGAACGAAGGAAGAGTGAGACAGAAGCAACAATGGTGATCAAAGGATTGTTAAACATTAACCTAACAAAACAACAACAAAAATGACTAATTTGGGTTTAAATGAGGTTATTCCTGCTGTACCCTTCCAAAAAAACAGGTTTTATTTTTTGAGAACTAGATAAACTTATTTTAAAGTTTATGTGGAAAAATAAGCCAGACTATTTGGAAAAATAATGAAATAGAAAAGTGATGAATGGGAACTCTCTCTACAAGACATTAAAACATTTTATAAAGATAATCAGAGTAACGTGGTACTGGCATGTGAATAGAGAAACAAATCAATGAAACAGAATAGAAAGCACCAACTGTTGTAACATGTTGGAATTTAGTATATGATACAGGTAACACTTAACTCAGGTGGAAGAGACAGGTTAAGTAATTAGGGCATTAGAACAACTCGTAGCTATTGGGGAAAAAAAATAAATGTAATCTCTATCTACCTCAAACCCCACACCAAAATAAAATCTAAGTAAGTGGATCAAAGACTTACATGTAAAAAAATTAAACTATAAAAATATGGAAGAATATTTATTAAAAACCTTGAAGTGAGGAAGACCTTTCTAAGTTTGACAAAAAAACCAGAAACTATAAAAGAAGAAATTAAGAAGGTTATTACATATAAAACCAAAAAATTCTGCAAGGAAATAAGCCAAACAAACCCATAAACAAAGTTAAAAGACAAATGACAATCTGGGGAAAAAAATACTTGAAATTCATATGAGAAACAAGAAAAAAACCCGACAATTCTATAGATACATGGGCATAGGATGTGAAGTGACAGTCCACAGAGAAGGAAACACCAATGACTCTTAGCATACGAACATTTATAAAAAGACTTTTGAGGTAAGTGTGATGGTTAATCACGTGTGTTGACATGCCTGGCCCGAGGGACGCCCAGAGCGGGTATGACATTTCTCTGAGTGTCTGTGATGGTATTTCCAGAAGAGATTAGCATTTGAATCAGTAACCTGAGCAAAGAAGACCACCCTCATCCACGCGGCGGGCATCGCCCGGTAGGCTGAGGGCCCCAGTGGAACAAAAGGTAGAGGAAGGGCAGATTCTCTCTTCCTGAGCTAGAGTATCCATCCCCTGCTGCCCTGGAGCAGCAGTCTCCAGATGCATATTGTGGGACTTCTTGGCTTTCATAATGCACCAGCCAAGTCTCATGATAGATCCCCTTTATCTCACTATCCGTATCTATCTTACTGATTCTCTCTCTCTCTGGAGATCCATAATTAACATAATAAGAGAAATGCAACTTAAAACTTCAGTAAGATGCTCCAAAGAAAAGCATAGACTTTTTAAAAATAAACAAACAAAACGAAAACTTCAGATCAGGCACGGTGGCTCATGCCTGTAATCCTAGCACTCTGGGAGGCTGAGGAGAGAGGATCACTTGAGGTCAGGAGTTCAAGACCAGCCTGAGAAAGAGCAAGACCCCTGTCTCAACAAAAAATAGAAAAATTAGCCGGGCATGGTGGCGTGTGCTTGTAGTCTCAGCTACTCTGGAGGCTGAGGCAGGAGGATCACTAGAGCCCAGGAATTTGAGGTTGGAGTGAGCTATGATGTTGCCACTGCACTCTAGCCCAGATGACAGAGCAAGACTCTTTTTCAAAAAAATAAAATAAAAAGAAAGAAAAAAGAACACTTCAATAACACGGATTTTTTACCTTCTGATTTGTAAACTCTAAACAAGAGTTTCTAACACACTGTTGGCAAAAGTATGAAGGAATTTCTTTTATTACTGGTAAAAATGTATTTGGTGAGCTTATAAAGTGATTAGATAGGGAAATACTAGTTGCTGCTTCAAATAATTTCATTTGCTTAATACAACAGAAGTATTTTTTTTTTTTTTTTGCACATGTAACAATACAGTGCAGGATTTCCTAGTAGCAGGAGCAGGTGAGGGGAGAGGAAGGGGTGGAGCCAGAGATCTGACCCATGAAGCCATGTAGGGATCCAGGTTGATGGTGACTCTGTCGTCTCCAACGTGTGGCTTTCAAGGTTGCCCTGAGTATCAACATCCACCGACAGAAGCAGAAAAAGCAGGAAGGGTGTGTGGGAAGTTTTAATGGGGCCAGCTATATGAAGACAATGACACAAATTTGGGGAAGAATTGATTGAAATTAAAACATACCTGGCCTTTGATGCATGTCCTTTGAGAAATTTGTACTACAAATATAAACACATGTGTACAGAATGAGGTCTATGTGAATATATTCACTACAATATTGTTTATAGTAGAAAAAACATTAAACAACATAAATCTGCATACTAGGTGATGGGTTAAATATATTATGATACACGCATACAATAGCCATTATAAGAATTATAAAACCATTATATTATAAATATTCATATAAATTATAAAGAATTGAACCTCTATATGTACTAATATGAGATAATCTCCAAGAAATATTTTTAGATGTAAAAACAACATGTAGAACCATGTGGTTCATATGCTACCATTTACACGAGAAAAGAAAAAATATGTGCACACCCTTATATGGTTGTATATGCATATACCACCTCTGGTTGGATATTCCAGAAGCTGCCACTAATGGTTGCCTCTGGGGAGGGACCTTGGGAGCAAGCGACAGAGATGGGACCTTGTACACCTTTTTGTAGTATTCAAATTTTTTTTTTTACTATATACAGCCTAGTTAAAAACATAAAATATTTTGGGTAGGGGTGGAAGCTCACACCTACAATCCTAACACTTTGGAAGGCCATGGCAGGAGGATTGTTTGAAGCCAAGAGTTGGAGACCAGCTTGAGCAACATAGCAAGACCCTGTCTCTACAAAAAATTTTAAAAATTAGCCAGGTGTGGCAGTGCCTGTAGTCCCATCTGCTGCGGAGGCTGAGGCTGGGGATTGACTGAGCCCAGGAGTTTGAGGCTGCATGTACTACAGCCCCATTGACAGAGCAAGACTCTGTTTTCAAATAAATAAATAACATAAAACATTTTAAAATAAGCCAAAAAACCAGAGAACAATGATATGGAAGATGATGGGAGTCAGGCAGAAAAGTAGTGATGAGAATTAGAAAGAGGGTAAACGTATTTTAGAATTAATATATTCTAAAGACAGGATAAAATTTTAAGGTAACCACTAAAAGAATAGATATAAAATCTATTATTCTAAAATAGAGGAAGGTTAAAGAAAAGTTAATGATTTTGACAGAAGGCAAAAAAGAAGAAACAAAAAGCATAAGATAGGATTAGTAGTAATAAATTCAAATATATCAGATATCACAATGAATGTGAACTGATTAAACTAACAAGTAAAATACAAGGTAATTTCAGATAGGCCCCTCTAGATTAACCAGCCTGCCGAGACATGAGAAAGGTGATATTAGAGCGGACCATTTGGTCCCAGCCCAAACGGCCCAGACCAAGAGAAGCCACTCAGCCAACCCACAGAATCATAACAAACAATAAACGTTTGTTATTTGAAGCCAGTAGGTTTTGGCATGGTATGTTATGCAGCAAAAGCTAACTGACAGAGTTGAGATGTTAAAAATTACAATAAAATGCTTTTAATGGTTTTATGCTATTAAATTTGAAAACCTTTTAAAAAAGATAATTTTCTAGAAAAATAGTAATTCCAGAAACAGATTCAAAAAGAAAGAGAAAAATATGAATGAACATAAAACTATTAATCTAAAATATACTCTCATTTAAAGCACTAGGTTTAGAATTTTATAGGAGATTTTTTATTTGTTTAAATAATTTTTATTTCAAAATATTAAGGGCTATAAGTGTCCTTGTTACATGGTTGAATGATATAATGCTGAAGTCAGGGCTTTTAGTGTGCCTGTCACCAGAATAGTGTTCATTGTACCTCCCCCCACCCTCGCTCCTCCTTAGTTTCCAGTGTCTTTTTTACCCCTTTGTGACCATGTGGCCCATCTTTAGCTCCCATTTATCAGTGAGAACATGTGGTGTTTGTTTTTCCATTCCTGAGATACTTCACTTGGGATAATGTTTTCCAGTTCCATCCAAGTTGCTGCAAATGACAGTATTTCATTCCTTTTTATGGCTGAGTTGTACTCCGTGGTGTGTGTGTGTGTGTGTGTGCGTGTGTGTGTGTGCACACGTGTGTGGTGCATACTACATTTTCTTTATCCACTCATCAATTCATGGGCACTTAGGTTGATTTCATCTCTTTGCCATTGTGAATTGTGCTGCAATAAACATTCAAGTACCACAGGAAATTTTCTAAAAACCACACTTCGAGAAACAGATAATCTTCCAGAGAATTAAAAACTAGAGAAAAGACAAAAACTGGTATAACTGGTGTAAGTTTGATATAAAATTACACGGGACAGCATGAAGAAAGAAAAATTAAAGGTCAATACTGCCGATGGGCCGGGCGCGGTGGCTCACGCCTGTAATCCTAGCACTCCGGGAGGCCGAGGTGGGCAGATCGTTTGAGCTCAGGAGTTCGAGACCAGCCTGAGCAAGAGCGAGACCCCATCTCTACTAAAAATAGAAAGAAATTATATGGACAGCTAAAAATATATATAGAAAAAATTAGCCGGGCATGGTGGTGCATGCCTGTAGTCCCAGCTACTCGGGAGGCTGAGACAGGAGGATCACTTGAGCTCAGGAGTTTGAGGTTGCTGTGAGCTAGGCTAACGCCACGGCACTCACTCTAGCCTGGGCAACAGAGTGAGACTCTGTCTCAAAAAAAAAAAAAAAAAAAAAAAATACTGCCGATGAACATAGATGAAAAAGCCCTGAACAAAATATCAGCAAATAAAATCAAGCATCTAAACACATATACAGCAAATATATTTATAGGGGCCAAGGGGGCAAGTTCCTCTGAAGGTCCACTGAAAAATCAACTGGCAAAAGGCGGATTAACTGCAGAAAGGGCAGACAGACTCATTTCACGGGAGCCTGCAGGACACCGGAGACGGGCAGGGGAATTCCATTGCTATGCTTCGGTTCAGCAAAGCATGGACAGTGTGTAGAAATACAAAAAGGGTCTGATCTAACAGATTCAGTGAGGAAACCCAGTAAGGCCTGTTAGTCTAGATTCTTCTTGGCCTCTCCAAACACGCATTCCTCCCTTCTGGGATGGAGCAGGCTCTCTGGAATCAGGCTCTTATGACCTACGGTCAAACAAGATAGGTCAGATGATTTCTTTATGGCCAGTTTTTACACAGGAAGGTGGAGGGAAAGGGTAATATTTTTAGGTTTTATGGCTGGCTTTGGGGAAAAGGGATTCTGGTTTCTATGATCCGCCTTGTGGAAGAGGGATTTTAGTTTCTATGGCCAGCCTCGGGGGAGGATGGGACTGAGACACAGAGGGTAGGAGAAGGTCAGAGAAAAACTTTTGCTTCTGAGGCAGCTTTTGAGGCCTTCATTTTGGGGTGTTGTTTTCTGAGCCTCAGTGTACACATACATGTGTGTGTGTGCATGTTTGTAAATGCCTCATAAGCAAGTAGGCTTGATAGCAGGAATGCAAAGCAGGTTTAACAATGAGAAAATCTTTAATATAATTCATTATTCTCTTTAAGAGATTAAAAAAAGAAAAGCTGTATTACCATCTCAATAGGTGCAGAAAAAGAAAACATAACAAAGACTCTTGGGAGGCCATGAGTAGCTAGAAACTCCGCTGATCTGAAGGATACTGTGGAGTTACTTGACCTTTAGCTGTGAGCTTCATTCCTGTATCTGGGTTTTCCCGTCTCTAACCCAGGGAGCTGCACGCATGACCACCGCATGTCCCGGGCTCCCTCGCTGTGGTTTGGTTCCATCTGCCACTGGGAGGTGGCGGTGGGGATTTGAGAGGTGGCAACGGAGAGAAGTCATTTGCGTCCTTCTGCTTCCGGCTCCAGCAGCCGCCCAAGCAGCAGCTTCCCGAAGTCTCACCATTTTCCACCTTCTTGCTCCTTTGCCTGTTCGTTAATTTTGTAACTAGTTTCCTGTGCTAACTTCCTTCTGTTTGAAATGCCTAAAGTGGTTTTGGTTTTTCTAATTGCTTAGTAGGCATCCAGCAAACTCTGCAACAAATGTCATTATTAGGGTGAGACAGAAAATTCTCCTGTGAAGACAAGTGCTGGACGCAGATGCAATCCAGTGAACAGTGTACTGACAGCCTCAGCCTTGGCAGCAGGAAAAACCCCAAGGAAATTAATTATATGGAATTGAAAGATGGCAACGGAATTGTCACTAGGAAAAACAGGACAACATCTAGTGCTTCTGGGCACTAGGTCATTAAACAAAAACCAATAGCATGTTTATAAATGATAATTGAAATGATTTTATTTCTTAAAAGAAGAGAAAAAATACTCAAAGGAAATATGGTAAAATGATAGTGTTAAATTTTGGTGCTGTGTACATACATATCTGTTATAGTTTTCTACCTTTTTTATTAAAAAAACTACTTTAGGTCAAAGCTCAAAGTTTTCTTAAATTGCTAAAAAACAATTACAGAGCAAATTAAATTATAGGAAATGGGGAAATTGTATAGGGTATTAATGCTTAGTAAATATTAAATGAAAGAAAAAATATTTTTGAGACCAATCACAATAATTTGATAGTATTATAGGTCCTTCTTTCCTTTGACCACTATTTAATGACTTGTTTCACAGTCTGATTTAGAAAAGGTAATCATAGCTCTATATGATTTTTGTTGATTCCAGGACTGAAAGACTGGTTCTCGCTATGATGACGAGTTGATTTGCTCCACATAGATCTTACCACTCCAGGACATCGAAAACTTCAGGTTATACTTCTGAAAGGATTGCAGGATTGTATTAATCTGTTTGGGCTGCCATAACAAAATACTACAGATTGTATGACTTAAACAGCAGAAGTGTATTTCCTTAGAGTTCGGGAATATAGAAGTCCAAGATCAAGGTTCTAGCTGATTTGGTTTCTTGTGAGGACCTGTTCCTGGCTTGCAGAGAACTGCCTTTTCGCTGCGTCCTTACACGACCTTCCTTGGTACATGTGCACAAGAGAGCAAGCTGGCAAGCTCTCTGGTTCTCTTGTAAGGTGGTGCTTACGATCACTTAACCTCAGTCACTTCCTCAGAGGCCCCTCACCACGTACGGCCACACTGGGGACTAGGGCCTCAGCATATAAATTTGGGGGCAACACCAGCATTCAGTCCGTGACAAGGATCTATGCCCTAAAAGAGGGTGAGGAACTAAGGCTGTGGTGTTTGCATTCTAGAAAAACTGAGATATTTTTAATTACTTTTAGAGTCAAGTGTCTTTTATTGCAGGGAACAGAGCCTTTAAATAACTCAAATAAAGGACATGTCTCACAGAAGCCAAGACTGAAGCCAAAATGCCAATGGACTTCAACGGAATTAAAAAGCAATTAATATCAATATAAGGGATCAGGTTGCTCTATGTTTATAGACCGTGGGACGGGTTCTTTCTATGGTGCTGTAGGTTGGGCAGAAAATGAAAGACATGTCTAATATGATTATTAATCACGAAGCTGGTTATGTACTCTAACAAATACCCTACTCCTTCACACATTGAATATGTCAGTAAACAGTGGTCGCCATTGTTAATTCTAAAATTTCCTTTTCTAGACTTCTTTATACCACATTCAATTCTAGAATTCTGAAAATGGTTGAACTACCTCATATTTGAAAGCCACCGGATTTAAGTAACCCAAATATACAGAACTTTTCACTTTTATGCTTGGTAAGAAATGTTGTCAAAGGATACTTGAATATAAATCCAAAATAAAATAAAATTCTATAAATTAATGTTCAATTTTAGTTTCATAAAACAAACGCACTCAACCTGACACTGAGTCATGATCTACTAAATATAGAAGATATATTTCATAGCCACAAACTTCTTCTTTATGACTACATTTTGTAAAGTATTTTTTTTAATGCCATGACTATCAATGAAGTGATGGTGTCCCTACTGGCCCGGCCGGCTGCTGACCTGACCTAGTCACCAGGCCTCTCTGTCTCTCCCTTCTGCCTAACTATAGCTAGAACCAGGTTGGCATCCCAGCTAAGTCCTAACATAGTCTGAGATAGCAATTGTATCAGCCACTAACCGATCGGGGAAGCAAACCAGTAAGAGCATTTATTTGGTCAGTAGAGGCAGCTGTGGTAGCTTCCTTTGGCCTTTGCTACTGTAATAACCTTTACCCTAAGAGACAGGAAACCAATGCGGCTACCACTAGCTGCTGAGTCTGTCTGTTCCAACGATGCGTGCCAGAACTGGAGAAGTTGCCACACGGTGAGTTCAAGGGCCTCCTGAGCTTGCTGGGAAGCAGACCAAGGCCAAAACCCCAGTAATCACCTGATCTGCAGAAGCCCTTACGCTGCTGGTGGACGGCAGTGGTGCTTTGGTCCTCGAGGAATTAGTGCCCCTTGAGAGCCCGTGTTCTGTAATCCCACAAAGTGTGGTTATTCCGCCTTCCCCAAAGCATATCACCTTGGTAAATGACTTTAGGTCTCTTTGGGGAAGGTTAAGAGGAAGATTTATGGTATAAATTTTTGTCTGTGCATCAGAATTCTTCCTCCGGGAACCTGGCCTCTCCTTTATTCAAGGGGCTCTAGGTTTGTGAATTGGCTCAAGTCTGGGAATTGGTTAAGGGGCCAAGTCTCTTTTGTGTGATGAAAGTCAGACTTCTGCTCATCACACCTAGAGCTTTCCTGCTTATTCAAATCATACTACATACAAATGATGTAAAGTTACTGTGCCAAAGTGAAATTTCAGTAGACTGCCCATCTAATTCAGACACAGGACACCACGAGCAGTTAGCCAACACCAAAGATCTCTGCAGGTAAACCCTTTCCGATCATGACTTTGGCTTTGCCTCCCATTGCCTTAAGCACACCCGCCTTGTCCTTGGGGACTAAACACTGCCACCGGTCCTGGCCACCCCAGGACCCCATTATCCTTTGGCCCCAGGTTTCAGCTAAGGAGCAAGCAAACTGTCATGTCAGAGCCACCTTCAGTTTCTTGAGCTAACACCTCAAATCCAGAATCTTTGCTTCACGCGCCCGTATCAGTGAATTTGGCCTGATCCTGCTTTGCATTCCTTCCACCCCAATCCAACACCCTCAGGATCCCAAACATCGTCCACACGTTTTCATCAGTCAGAATTGGCAAGATCTTGCTCTTTTTTTGGCATGTTTGGGTCCTTCCCATAGGTCACACTTTGTGATTGACCTCCTGAGACCCGCTGGCATTTAAGTCTGGCTGCGGGTCTAGAAACAGTGACGGATGGTGGGGACAGGTCCTGAGGAGGAGGTTCTCGGGCAGGGGACACTGACCTCAGGTAGGGAAGAGGAGCAAAGACGTGGCAGGATCTAGAGGTCAAGGACCAACCTTCAATCAAATATGCCCGTAGAGTCCTCATACCAGTTTTCAAAGTCCCACTTCTTCCCCATCAATGCCCTACTCGAACTAAGAGACCTTGTGGGGTTGCAAATTCAACCTGTCTTGTAATTCAGTCACCCAGGGATTAAGCCTCTGTGTTTGCGTTTCAGAAATGTTGACCTTGCTGCTGCGTGAGATAGAGTTTCTTTCAGGACAGTCATAAACAAGCATGTAATTCTGACTGTCCCTAGGAACTTCTGGCTTGTGGGTAAAAATAAAGTCACCTTAATATTTAGACTTGAAATTCCATTAGTTTGAAAGCTCTCACACAGAGAACTGTAAAACTCCGGACTTGTTTCAAGGTTCTCTCCTTTGGACACGTATCTGTGGTTTTTAGAGGCTGTCACGTAGTATCACAAATCTGGAGAAACCACTGTGTGTGACATTCCTTTACTTGGCTCGGGGCCACCACTCCGACTGCAGCCAGGCTGCCGCTCGAATTGGCACCACAACGCTCCTGGGAGCCAAGGCTCCCTTTAAGCCACTGTCGCTCACACTCGCCTGCTGGTGCCGGGCCTGGCTGCAGACCCCGTGCCCTGTCCCCGGGCTGCTGCCCCCAGAGACCCCGCGGGGCCCGCCATGTGGCTGCCGCCCCCAGAGACCCCGCGGGGCCCGCCATGTGGCTGCTGCCGCCCCCAGAGACCCCGCGGGCTGCCATGTGGTCAGCCTGCCTGATGCTGCTTCTGCTCGTCCTGTGGCTCTGTCCTCCTCCCTTGTCCGACCTTCTGCTTCGGCTTCTGCTTGGGCTGCGGCCCCCTGCCCTCTGCAGGGGTTGGCAAACTGCACTGTCACCACCGCCTGGCTCATGCGATGTTCAGCCTACTGTTGTAAGGGTTTGGCTTTTACTCTGAGTACAATGGGAAGTTATTGGAGCTCTTTGAACAGACAAATGACATGAGCTGTCTTACAGTTTTAAAGCTCACTCAGGCTGCTGTTTTGAGAATAGACTGTGGGGTTTACGTCAGAGGAAGAGAGATGAGGGACGAGGTTATTGGGTTAGGCCAGGTGAGAGAGGATGATGGTCCCGAACACCGTAGTAACCAGGGAGGTGCTGAGTGGTCAGATTCTGCATATGATTGAAGGGGACGCCCAGGAGGATTTCCTGACAGATTGGATGTGAGATGTGAGCGTGTGGGAGAGACACAGAGAGAGAGGAGTCAGGGCTAACTCTAGGATTTCTGACCTGAGCAGGTGGAAGGATGGAGTTGCCACGAAAATGAACATGCCACGAGACCTCTCTTAAGAGAGAGAGGTCTGAGCTGGGGGGGCACATTTGGGAGTTGTCAGGTTAGAGGTGGCATTTACAGCTCAGGGAACAGAGGAGATTATCAGAAAGTGAGTGTGGATAGAGAAGAGAGGGCCCAGCTCTGAGCCCGGGCACTCCAACACCAAGAGGTTAGAGAGAAGAGACCAAGTCAGCCAGATACTGAGAAGAAACAGCCAGGGAGGTAGGAGGAAAACCAAGAGAATGTGCCACCCTGGAAGCCAAGTGTAGAGAGTACATGGAGCAGGGAGGAGTGACTGATGTCACAAAATGCTGCTGGTCAGATGAGAACTGACAACGGAATACTGGAATGATCGACAAGAACAGTTTTGGCGGAGTCGTGTGGGCAAAAGGCTGATTGGAGTAGGTTCAAGAGAGAGTGGGAAGGCGAAGATTGGAGACTGAATTTACAGATGGCTATTAAGAAGTTTAGCTATGAAATAACTGGATGGTAGAGGGGAAAGTAGATCAAAAAGAGTTTTTTGCTTATTTTATTAAAGATGGCACAAATAGTATCCTTGTAGGCTGAAGGCAGTGACTCAGTGGAGGGTGGAAAATGACAGTATGGGCTAGGGAGCAGGGACTTCTGGGGGTGTCCTTTGTTGGAAAGCAAGGGATGGGGTCTAGCGCGTAAGTGGAAGGACTGGCTTCAAACCAGAACAGCAATGGTTTGCAAGCCATTTGGGGGACGTTTTTGTTCTACGTAGAAAATTGTTTTTTTTTTTTTTTTTTTTTTTCTCGAGACAGGGTCTTGCTCTGTTGCCTGGGCTAAGAGTGCTGTGGAGTCATTGTAACCCTGCAACCTCAAACTCCTTGGCTAACGCAATCCTCCCGACTCACGCTTCGGAGTCGCTAGGACTACAAGGTGCACGCCACCACACCCAGCTGATTTTTCTATTTTTTGTAGACATGGGGTCTTACTATATTGTTCAGGCTGGTCGTAAATTGCATTTTTTTAATCTGGTTTATGATGTTAATCATAAGAAAGCAAGAGAATTTGGCTGGTCCGAAGGTCGTGATTGATCACAGAGAGTTACAGATTGAACTCCTTGTTCTACTCTTTCCTCCCTTCTCACTACTGCACTTGACCAGTCTTTAAACAATAAAACAGCAAGAATGTTTGCCAGATCAATGGAAAGTAAGCTTCGAAGGTGGCAGCTGTGCCCCAGGAGAGTGCCTCCTGGTACTCGTCCTGCAGAAACACAGAAACACGCCCTGTCTGGAGAGGGAAGGTCAGTCTGCCTGGGGCGTGCTTTCAGTCGTATTTAGGGCAAGGCCAGAGAAGAAGGCTTTCTCCTGGTCGCTGGCACTCAACTCTGGTCTGAAGATGCCCCAGTCTAGATTAAAATGTCAGGTGGGAATGGAAGAAAGAAAGAAACAATATGTTTTACAGTCAACTGAGTTGCATTTAGAAGAAAAAAGGGTAGAAAACAATTTTCTATTTTAAGTAGATGGACAGGGTGATGATGAGTCAATTACTTTAGCTAAGAAACAGTGCTTGGGAGGAGAGAAAATCACCTGCTATTTTAAGAAAATGGATGGGGTGACGATGATTTGATTACATTTAGTTAAGAAAGCAGTCAGCAGTCACCCTTCAGGGTGAGAGGGCTGAAGACTTGACTCTAGGACGACGCTGGAAGGTAGAAAATGCTATTGTCATTGCCTTTCTCAAGAAGCCACTGGGAATGGTACTGAGAGGTAAAGGGTGCCATGCCCTCCACGCCTGTCCTCCACTGTGTCTACACCCGTGTACAAGTCACTGTGAGAGAAGCTGCTGAGATAAAACCACTGGACGAGGAGCAGGTAATGGGCCCTCTGAGGCCAAGACAGGATTGCAGGCGACTCGTCTGACGGTGCATTACACATGCAGCAGAAGCACAAAAGCAAGCGCAGTGATGTGTGACACTCATCAACTCCATTCATTTATGTTTAAGTTTCTTTTAGCAATAGTTCTAGTTTCTTTGATTCAGTGTCACTATCAAGTAATGCAAAGAATAGCTAACACATTCAGTGCTTACAATGTGCCAGGTACTGTTCTAAGTAGTTCAAATATATTAATTAAATTCAGGTAGGGACTATTATTCTCCCTGTTAAGGGAAGGAAGCAGAGAGGTTAGGTAACCGGGCCCAGCACACATAGCTAGGAGGGAAGCTGGGAGTCGACCCGGGCAGTCCACGGGCAGAAGTCTATGCATTTAGCCAGTATGAAGTGCTCGTATTTCAGGACTTACGGGCTTTCCGATGGCCAAGAACTCCTTGTTGACTTTGTATGTGGTCGTGAAAATCCATTTTATCTTTGCATTACGAGATTTCATCCCAAATTAGCAAAATTGGATTGAGTGGAAATTTCCTGTCATCACAGAGATATAAAAGTAGAAAGACTTAGCTGCTCTTTCTTATGAATTCAAACAGTTTCTTGAACACTCGCTCATGTGAATATT